>NC_072017.1:32520796-32830796 GCF_027791375.1 Indicator indicator
CAGACTGAGAGAGTTGGGGCTGTTCAGTCTGGAGCTGAGAAGGCTCCGACAAGAGCTTACTGTGGCCTTCCAGTATCTGAAGGAGGCCTACAAGAAAGCTGGGGAGGGACTTTTTAGGGTGTCAGGGAGTGATAGGACTCAGAGGAATGGAGCAAAACTAAAAATGGGTAGATTCATTTTGAGGGTGGTGATTCACTGGAAGAGCTTGCCCAGGGAGGTGGTGGAAGCCTCATCCTTGGAGGTTTTTAAGGCCAGGCTGGATGCGTCTCTGAGCAACCTGCTGTAGTGTGAGGTGTCCCTGCCTGTGGCAGGGGGGTTGGAACTTGGATGATCCTTGAGGTCCCTTCCAACCCTGACAATTCTATGATTCTGTGATTCTATCTGCAGGAATGGAGGCTGGCATAGGGCTCAGACCCTGCACAGCAAGCTGCTTAGGTGGCTAACTTGGCAAATCTTAGCAAGCTGTTTGTGCCAGTCTCTACCATGGTTTCTCAAGTGCACTTCAGAAATGCCAGCACTATTCAGGTCTGCCTCGGAGCTTTGCCCTTCCATGCTAAGAGCTGGATCAAACATAGTTTTTCATATGGTTTGGTTTCAGTGTTTCATGCAAGATGTTTGACGCAAATAGAGAATGAAATAGTAAGGAGTTGGGAATTAAGGGAATCAGTCTTATATGGGGCACCTAGTGGCTTCAAAGTAAGCAGCATTCTTTTTCAACTGCAAAGGGAAAAGGGAAGGTAGACAAGCATGGCCTTTTTTGGTTTGTTTTTATTTTTTAAGAGTAGGTAGATAAGATTTAAATAAGGCTCCTGGTAATAAATTAGGATAATAATAAAGTAGTTCATAATAGATTTAGCATGGGTGTTCAGGCTGGTGTGTGTTCAAGGCAAATACTTCTACTCAGAAACTTATAATTAAAAATAGTAATAATATACTAAAGGGATAGTCACGATGGAAATAGGTAATGAACCAACTTTATTCCATATCACAGTGCTGACATGAAAGAAGGATTCCAATTAAGAATTTTCTGCTTTGCTGAAGTGACATTGGTCTGTCTCATGACTTTAACAAAAGCCTGCAGCAGAATTAATCCCATTCTGTTTGAATCAGTTGTCTCTGCTCCTCTCCCGAGTCAGTTTATGAAAATCTATTCAAATACACCCAGGTGATTTTCTTCAGTTATGAACAGCAAAGGTGTGACACTCCACAGTATCTACAGGCTTATCTTCATCCAGTTTGCACAATACTAGTTTTGTGTTTAGCATCCTTTCTCTAGCACTTGCAGGAATTGTGCAATGGAAAAATTAGCTCATAGAGGTTTGTTCTGACTGTCTTTGGGCTTTCCAGAGTTAAAGAAATGGATTACAGAGAGATTGTGAATGTTTGCTTGGTTATTTTGTTGTTTTGGTTGGTTGGTTTTCACAGAATCCCAGAATGTTAGGGGCTGGAAGGGACCTCAAAAGCTCATCCAGTCCAACCCCCCCTACTGGAGCAGGATCACCTATACCAGGTCACACAGGAACACATCCAGGCAGGTTTTGAATACCTCCAGAGGAGGAAACTCCACAACCACCCTGAGCAGCCTGTTCCAGTGTTCTATCACCCTCACAGGAAAAAGTGTTTCCTCATGTTTCCATGTAATTTCCTATGCCTTCCACCCATTGCTCCTTGTGCTGTCATTGGGTACCGCTGAGCCTGGCTCCATCCTCTTGGTACTCACCCTGCACATCTTTATCAACATGAATGAGGTCACCCCTTAGTCCCCTCTTCTCCAAGCTAAAGAGCCCCAGCTTCCTCATAAGGAAGATGTTCCACTCCCCTAATAATTTTTGTGGCTCTGTGCTGGACTCTTTCAAGCAGTTCCCTGAGGTCCTTCTTGAACTGAGGGGCCCAGAACTGGACAAAGTATTCCAGATATGGCCTCACCTGGGCAGTGTAGAGGGGAAGGAGAACCTCTCAACCCCCTAACCACAGCCCTTCTAATGCACCCCGGAATGGCATTGGCCTTGGCCACAAGAGCACATTGTTGTTGGGGTTGGTTTGTTTGTTTGTGTTTATTTTGTTGTTTTTTTTTCTTTGTGTTTTTGTTTGTTGGTTGGTTGGTTTTGTTTGTTTATTTTTAAACTAACACATTTAAAAATGTCTCAAAATATATTGCTTTCCCACATTTCAGAAAGAAATAACCTGAACCTGTATCCATCTTCTCTGGTGATGAATTTTTGCTGTGAATCAGTAAACTAAGTTATGGCACCTCCATACACAGTGAAGCTGACAGATGAGAAACAAACAGTTTCCAACAACCTAAAAACTTCTGAATTAACTCTTTCCTTAATTTTTGAAGTGATTTATATTAACTGAAGTATTGGAAATTACTAGTAATAGTAGCCAATGTGAGTTTTGCTCTTTAAAGGAATATGTGTAGTGTCTTTACTGGTTAAGAACACAGAGAATTCCTGACTCTGATAGCAGAACATTTGGGAGGTAACCAGGAAGAGGCAGCCATAATACATGCACTGCTGTGGCTCTGTCTCTTCTTAAAAGCTTGGATACTGGTCTTGTTATTTTGAAGGATTTAATTTGATTTCTTAAGAGGCTTATCTCTGAACTACTTACTCTGTTTTATTAGGTCCCAGTAGTTTGTGGTATTGATCTTTTAAGTAAATACTAAGTGATTCAAATGGAAGCTTTCTAAAACCTCACTCACAACTATTTTGTATTTCTTAAAGATAAGCTTGTATCTTAGATTCTCTGTCCGTTGCAAGAGCAGTCTGTCATTTAGTGTGCCACTCATCTGGTGACCAGTGAAAACCTCAATCTGATGAGCTAATCTTCTGTGCAGTGATGCAGGGCTGATGTAGGGGAGGCAGTTACAGAAAGCCTTGTTACAGATTCTCTGGATGCATCTTTCTGCACTGATAAAAGTTCTCTCATCAGCTTGGTGAGGAAAGAAGCTGCTCAATGAAAATGAGATTTGACTTTATTTTGTTACTTAAATGCGTATTGGTGGTGACTTTACTGTTGGTCCTAAATAGAAAAGGCCCAGAGCAGTGGACATTTATTTATCTATTTATGTATTTCCCCTCCCATAATTAAGAAGGTTTTAAGTTGTTGTTTTTTAAGATATCGGTACAGCATAGCTGCCTTTCACTGTGGTTTTAAACAATTAAATTCTAGATGCATTCAGAAGGCAAACATAGGTTTGGTTGAATATTCAGACATTCATGAGCCTGGTTCCTCATACGTAAGCAGTGGGTGTGTTACTCCTTTCTTAAATGCAGATGTCGATTCATTGACTAAGCAGAAGCTTTCACATCAGCTGTGCTAAACAACAAGTGCTGGGGTGCTCAGTATAGAAAGCTGTGACTTGGACCTGAGAGCTGTGGGAGTTTGGCTGCAAAGTTTTCAAAGCAGGTAGGTAGGTGCTCCCTCTGTATGAGGGAAATGAGCTCCGTTGTTGCACAATGTTCAGAAGTTGTCTTGTTGGGAACAACAAACGAAACTTGAAGTCCTCTCAGTTACTTTGGGGGAAGGAAGAAAAGATTAAACATCCAGATAGCCACAGGATATCTTTAGGTTTTGTCCACCAAACTGCACATGGAAGGTATATATTTCTGTGCCCCCTTTGGAACAGCTCCATTAGCAACTAAAGAACTTGCTTTTTATGTGTTTGCTAGTCAGAATAGTGCTGTGCTCTTTAACTGTCACTAACTGGAACAGGTGAACAATGTAATCAGTGTGCTGATGGAATATAAAGTGAGAAAAGGTTTTGCTCTTATCCGTCTTTCTGGTCTTTGAATGCAGTAGTGTGATTAATGTATTGTGTGAAACTGTTATATTAAGGAAGAAAATAATAATGCAAGAAAAAAATCTATCACTTCTGATTATTGAAGTGATTTGTGATACCTGTATTGATCTCTATCTCAAAAGCATAATAGATATTTTCTGCTGGATTTCTTGCAGAATCAATACTAACAATTTTCAGAGGAGGACTTCAAATCAGATGGGAGTTTTAGATATGCTGTGACTTGCTTTTTGTTTTTTAGTTACTGTTATTGACACTAGTCTTGGAAAGATTAAACAGTGGATGAGTTGTGTCACAGATAGTCCTCTCTCTCTCTCTGTTACAAGCCATACATTATTTAAAATTTTTCCCTTAGGCTCTTGTTTTCTCTCCATGGTTTACGGATAGTGAGATCTCTTCAGATATGTTTAGAAATGAGATTTGAAAGTTTTTGGGTAAACATCATAAGAGGGATTATGCCAACCATACTTTATGATTACATGGCATGATGAGCAGGTTTTATTCTATCTAGACTAAGAATGCTTCTCTCTGAAATATCTTTTTCTTGAATGGGAAAACTTCACATGATTTCCAGAGAGGATTGTTTAAAAATGCATCAACACTTTTCCTTATCACACAAGATTTGACTTTGGACCCCTCCCTATGGAGCTGGGACTGGCTCAGGGGAGACCTCATTGCTGTCTACAACTACCTGAAGGGAGGTTGTAGCCAGGTGGGGGTTGGTCTCTTCTCCCAGGCAACCAGCACCAGAACAAGAAGACACAGTCTCAAGCTGCGCCAGGGGAGGTTTAGGCTGGAGGTGAGGGGAAAGTTCTTCACAGAGAGAGTGGTTGGCCATTGGAATGTGCTGCCCAGGGAGGTGGTGGAGTCACCATCCCTGGAGGTGTTCAAGAGGGGATTGGACGTGGCACTTGGTGCCATGGTTTAGATAGGCATGAGGTGTAGGGTGACAGGTTGGACTTGATGATCTTTGAGATCTCTTCCAACCTTCTTGATTCTTCTTGATTCTGAAAATCTTGTTCTTTATTTTGATGGAAGAAGCTGTAGTGGGAGAAGAGTCTGATGCTGCCAGGACATAAACGAAACTTTCTACAAGTTCTTCAAGATGGCACTGAAGGTGAACAATTCTGTAAACTGGCCCAATAGGTTATGTTCTAAAATCACACATTCCTTGAACACAGTTGTGATTTGCAGGAGAAAACCCAAATTTGTGCCCCAGTATATCACAGAATTTAGGGCTGAAAGGGACCTCGAAAGCTCATCCAGTCCAATCCCCCTGCCAGAGCAGCATCACCTGTACCAGATCACACAGGAACGCATCCAGGTGAGTTTTGAATATCTGCGGAGAGGGAGACTCCACAACACCCCCTGGGCAATCTCTTCCAGTGTTCTGTCACCCTCACAGGGAAAAAATGTTTCCTCATGTTTCCATGGAACTTCCTATGCCTCAGCTTCCACCACTGCCCCTTGTGCTGGCATTGGGCATCACCCAGCAGAGCCTGGCTCCAGCCTCTGGGCACTCCCCCTGCACATCTTTATCAACAGCAATGAGGTCACCTCTCAGGCTCCTCCTCTCCAAGCTCCAGAGCCCTCAGCTCCCTCAGGCTCTCCTCATAAGGAAGATGTTCCACTCCCTTAATCATTTTTGTGGCTCTGTGCTGGACTCTTTCAAGCAGTTCCCTGAGGTCCTTCTTGAACTGAGGGGCCCAGAACTGGACAAAGTATTCCAGATGTGGCCTCACCAGGGCAGGGTAGCAGGGGAGGAGAACCTCTCGACCTCCTAACTACAGCCCTTCTAACACACCCTCCAGAACGGCAATTGGCCTTCTTGGCCACCAGAGCACATTGCTGGCTCATGGTCAATCTTCCATCCACTAGGACTCCCAGGTCCTTTCCCCCTTCACTGCTCTCCAACAGATCAGTCCCCAACCTATACTGGTCAACTTGGGTTGTTCTTTCCCAGATGCAAGACTTTACACTAGTCCTTGTTGAACTTCATTCAATTTTCCCTGCTCAACTCTCCAGCCTAAGTCTTGCTGAATGGCAGCCACTCCACTCAGTTTGGTGTCATCAGCAACCTGCTGCCAGTGCTCTCTGTGCCCTCCTCCAGGTCATTGATGAATAGATTGAACAGCTCTGGTCCCAGTACTGACCCCTGAGGGACTCCACTAACTACAGGCCATTGATCACAGCTCTCTGACTTCTTTCCTTTAACCAGTTCCCAACCACCTCACTCCCTGATCATCTAGACCACACTGCCTCAGTTTAGCTGCAAGGATGGTGTGGGAGATGGTGTCATCTCCCTGACTGAAATCAAGATGAAAGCATGTTTGGATCTATACAAATTTTCACTTCTTTTATGAGCAAAATGCAGCAACTTGCTTCTTACATCACAGCTGCTAAAACTTCTTCAATTACAGTAGTCTGCTGCTACAATAACTTTAAGCACATACAAACTTTCTTTTCCTGTGATGTGTCTAAAAATTAAGGCCTCAAATATGCTGCCATCTAAAAGATGCACTGATTCTCCACAGTCGTAGCCAGGTAAACACAAATGTAATCTTGCCTTTTTTGTCTGTAATTACATAAATCCTGAGATTTCTTGTTGTATACTTTGACATGGCAGAAGGGACTAATCTCTGCTTCCTGAACAAGAGGAAGGCATGAAAATAAGGGCAGTTGCTTCATCATGAGAAGGACTTCTCAACTAAAGGTGGTGAAGCAGTGTCAGAGAAGGCAAGCAAGCCACAGCTGAAACTGAAAAGACAGAAAAAAATCAGTGGAGAACTATGGGAAAGATAAAAACACAGCAAATATACCAGAGCTGAACTCTTCTGAAGAGAAAGAGAGATCATTTCAGTCTCCAAAATGGTTCCTTGAGACTCTTAGGAGGAAAAAAAAAAAAACTTGTTCATAAAATTAGAACACACAAGTTTCTCAACTTTTGTGGAAAGAAAAAAAAATAAGAAGAGGAAGGATAAAGTGTTTGAATGCCTTCAAAATGGTATGAGAAAGTAGTTCTTCAACTGCTTTTATTTTATTCAAAGGTGCTTTCAAGGTGATGAACTTCTTGTACACCCTTAGAAGAATTTAAATAATTGCTGAAATATGCTTCCAAAAATTGTTCTTCCTTGTTTCATAATTTGGGAGGTTGGGGGTAACCCCAGATTTCTTGAAGTTTGATTTGACTCACCTCAGAGTGCAGTAAGAAATTCTTGCTTATCCTTTTTTAGCTCCCTCTGAGATAGAAAAGTTTTCTTGCTATTGAAAATCCAATTTCCTTAGTTTTCTTTTCTTGCCATTTTGCTGTCTTAAGTCATTTGGAGTACTACTTACTTTATTCCCAGGACTTTGATTGTTCACTACATTTATGAAGGGAGGGGAATCCCAAACCTATAATTGTTATCTTCCTACTTTATTGCCCACATGATTAATCAGTTGTATTATGTGTCATGTACTTGCTTCTCATCCTTGTGTTTGATATCCTGTCATTCATTTTTGTTAACACATTCTTTGTGCAAGGATAATTATGACCTGTGCAGGTCAAAAACATCACTCAGCTTTTCAAATAGGTTGGTGTTGTGCTTCTGCCTCTTAGTGTCTCATTTAATCTTCCCATATTTTTCTTCAGTTGTTGCCCTCAAAATCATAATTTTAACATTGATCTCAGTTTAAGTGTTCTTGGAATTGCAAATTCATTCGTATTTCAAACTCCTGTCAAGACTAGGTCCCTAGGGCTATGAGATTTTGTTTAATGTCAGAGCTCCAGTTTGTGTTGTACTTAATGAGGATTCCAAATAATGTGATTTCTCAAGGTTTTAAGGTCTGCATGAGAACAATTTTGCCCTAACACTTTGGTGGTACTGAGCACAGGAATATCAGTCTCCTGCACAGTATGTACCAAATTTTAGCAATGAACCTGAGTTAGGTACAATTTGAGCCATGACATTACTGTGAACTTAATCTGCCTTAATAGGTATACTTTGAAAGTTGTTCCATATACTGAATTACTGAGATTTTTTCCAACCAAAGAATGTAGGGATATGTATTGTTTACATTTAAAGAGTTCAGCTAG
This sequence comes from Indicator indicator, assembly GCF_027791375.1. Classification (NCBI taxonomy): domain Eukaryota; kingdom Metazoa; phylum Chordata; class Aves; order Piciformes; family Indicatoridae; genus Indicator; species Indicator indicator. The sequence goes on from NC_072017.1 coordinate 32,528,674, forward strand.
GTTCCACCTCAACGTGAGGGGGAACTTCTTCACTGTGAGGGTCCCAGAGCACTGGAACAGGCTGCCCAGAGAGATTGTGGAGTCTCTTTCTCTGGAAACTTTCAAGTCCTGTCTGGATGTGTTCCTGTGTGACCTGCACTAGATTCTATGGTCCTGCTCTGGCAGGGGGTTGGATTCTATGATCTCCAGAGATCCCTTCCAACCCCTAACATCCTGTGAACCTGTGAACTTTACCATATCCAGCAGAACACTGTGGTTGTTTAATGCTGAAATTCAAATTGTAGTTGAGTTTCCAGTTCTGAGTGTTCAACATTCACAAAAACCAAGAATGAAGCTTTTTTTGCCTTAAGAAAACACAAACAAACAAAAAAACCCCCACCAAAACTGTGGAATTTCAGCTTTCAAGCATCTTCCTGTGTGGAACAATATTGTTGAAGTCTAAAGCAGAGCTCTAATGGAAACAGTTTTTGCAGTTACTGAAGAGCTCTTTTCACTTCACTGTCACCTAAAAATGTGTTTTTGAGCACAGCTTGCCTGTCATTTGTACCAGGTGCATCAGTATGAGGAGTCAATAACTGAAGATAGATTTTTCCCAATTTGTGTGTGCTGTGCATTTGATGCACAGGTGAGCCTGGGTACAAGCCAGGCTCTTTCTGAGGCATCTTGGTGAATCACAGGTATGGTCTGGGTTTGAAGGGACCTCCAAAGATCACCTAGTCTGACCCCTCTGCAGTAAGCAGGGGCATCCTCAACTAGATCAGGTTGCTCAGAGCTCTCCTGAGCCTCACTTTGAATATCTCCAGGGATAGGGCACCAATCACGTCTCTGGGCAACCTGTTCCAGTGTTCTACCACCCTAATAGTAATGAACTTGTTCCTAACATCCAATCTAAATCTGTTCTTCTCTAGTTTGAAGCCATTGTCCCTCAGCCTATCACTGCAGGCCTTTGTAAAGAGTTTCTCTCTATCCAGCCTTCTTGTAACCCCCTTCAGGTACTGGCAGACTGCTATTAGGTCTCTCCAGAGCCTTTACTTCTCCAGACTGAACACCCCCAGCTCCCTCAGACTGTCTTTGTAGCAGAGATGCTCCAACCCCTGATCATTTTCATGGCCCTGCTCTGGACCTGCTCCATCAGGTCCATGTCCTTCTGCATTGAGGGCTCCATAGCTGGCTGCAGTACTCCAGGTGAGGTCTCACCAGAGCAGAGTGAAGTAGCAGAATCACCACACTAGATCTGCTGGCTGTGAATCTTTTGCTGCAGCCCAGGCTGCCATTGACTGCAAGCTCACACTGACTGCTTATGTCCAGTTTCTCATCCCTCAGCACCCCCAAGCCCTTACAAATGTCATTTAGGTGGCAGTGTAAGGAGTACTTGGTCAGCGGTGGCAGAAGGCAGAGGAGGCATAGTGGTGATTTATCTCCTTGTAGGAAGTGTTCCTCCCCAAAATGGTATTTTTTGTGTAGCTTGTGAGTCTCACAAAGTTTGTTTTGCCATTTCTTAGGCTTTGGTCTGTGTAAACTGACCCATGTCTTACTCCTCTGAAAAGCATTCACTAGTTGAAGAATAAGAGCATAGTGTGTGTGTGTATATATGAATCCACCTCCAAAACAAACAGAATATAGCCATGGAAAGTTGGGATTCTGTGTTACAGGATCACTTCTCATTTAAACTTGTAGCTTGAAATGAATTAGATAAGTTCTTACTAAGCATCTGATTGCTGTAGGTGGTGAGAAAGTAGCACTCTGCCTGTGAAATCGATTGTTACATGGCGTATGCTGCTGGCACAGCCAGTTCCCCACAACAGAATTTCAGCAGAGGAAATCCATCCTGCCTTCCATTGCAGGGAGCCTTTTTCATTAAGAGCAGTGTTTGAACTCTCTCAGTGCTGTGGTGAGGTGTTATGGCAGGTTGTTGGATGTCCTACCATTGATGCTTTGAATCTTCTTTATTTAGTATACTTCAGTACACAGTTTCTGCTCCACCTTATCCTAAGAAACAAAGCTTCTTTTTTCTTCTTTTTGTTTTCTTCTTCCTTTTTCTTTTTACCTTTTTTGCTTTTGGCCCCCTTCTTTTTTGCTTTTGGCCCCCTTCTTTTTTGCTTTTGGCCCCCTTCTTTTTTGCTTTTGGCCCCCTTCTTTTTTTGCTTTTGGCCCCCTTCTTTCTCTCAAAGTTAGGCTGTACACTGTTTCAGAAATTTTCTTGAGAGAGGTTTATTTTTGTATGATTGTTCCTCAAGCACAGTATGTTCCTTCAGACAGGAGTGCTGGATAACAAACATCAACATTTAAAAGGATAAAAAAGCTAGAGATGGAAAAGAGCTTTTATAGTAGAAGTTTCAGACAGAAAGTTTTCTTGACATGAATGATACTAACACAACTTCCCACTGCTCCTCTGCCATGTAGGTTAAAACTGGCAAGTAAGGGTAAGCAGGTGAGGAAGGACATCATGTTCATTCATGATCTGAACACAATTCATGAAAAAATCAGAAGCATGGCATTTTTTCCCCTCTCATAAGGATATTCTAAGGATAGATCATTACAGATCACAAGGTATTGAGGTGCTAGAGTGTAAGATTGCCATATATGTATTTTCCACAGTCTTTGTTTAATCTTTTTACTTCCTCCTCAGTCCTCTATGCTTTGAGAAATGCTATTGTTGAAGTTTAGAATAGAATATTTGCTCTCCTCTCTTATATTGTGATAAAAATAACTATTTCTCATCTGATTTAGCAGTTGTAGAAATAGGTGGTTGAGATCTTTGAGATCCTTCTGAAAGGATCTTGGGCAATTTATGCAATTACAGTCTTCTACTGAGTAAGACATGCAGGATCCTAAAGGATGTTCTTGGCTGATTGGTTTGTTTACATTAGTTAGAATTAGAAGCTTACCTTTTATTTAGGAAAATTGAAACATGAGCTGGAGAAAAGTGGGGGTATCTGTTTGTGTTTCTCTGCTGGTTTCATGCCTTTATTCAGAAGCCAATATAAAGACGGGTTTGGTAAGCACTGCCTTTATAATTTTGAAGTATGTTCTTTGCCACTAAGCCTCTTAAAGGTAATTTTGTCTTAAAATTAGTTGTAAGGCCTTTTGTGAGGTGTGCCTCTCTTAGTCACTGTGCCAGACTTCTGAGATTGTTTTGTGCTTTTCATCACAGAGTCAAGGGAAGAGGAAAAGCCATCAAGTGCTGAGATTTAGCATAATTTAATATTACAAACCAGGATTTTTTTGTTTTCTTTTACTTTGGAACTTTTTTCCCACACTGAATCCACCAAATCTGTTCAGTCTGGGCAAATAGAATGCACTGTTTCTAATGCTTTGACTTAATCTGAAAGGAAATGGATTCGAAATTTAAGCAGTTATGCTATTTAAGGCATGTTGTCACCACAAGGTTTTGCAGTGTGGCATAGGATTACATTATATTACAAATCTATCATTGTGCTGTCTGGTGCAAAGCCTCTTCTGTTGTTTGGTGGTGAAAAAGTAAAAATAAAGCCAGCCAGCAAGTTTACGAATGTGGAACGATTTTTCTTTCGAGAGCATAATGAGAGTTTCCAAACCTTGACTCTTGAATTCAGGTTTCTACATTAAGGTTTACTAAGGGAGCTTCTGAACTCAAAGGCCTAACTTCCACTGAATTTCAAAAGCTATGTGAAGCTGCACTGAAAATCTCAGCAACAGAATCACAAAATGTTAGAGGTTGGAAGGGAGCTCCAGAAATCATCAAGTCCAACCCCCCTGCCAAAGCAGGATCACCCAGGGTAGTCTGCACAGGAATGCATCCAGGTGGGTTTGGAAAGCCTCCAGAGAAGGAGACTCCACAACCCCTCTGGGCAGCCTGTTCCAGTGCTGTCACCCTCACTGTAAAGAAGTTTCTCCTCATGTTGAGGTGAAACCTTCTGTGTTCAAGTTTGTCTCCATTGTTCCTTAGCTGTGCACCACCAAAAAGAGCTTGGCCCCCCTCCACTTGACACCCACCCCTCAGATTGATCAGATCTGCTCTCAGTCTTCTCTTCTCAAGACTAAACATCCCCAGGGATCTCAGTCTCTATTTGTAGGGGAGGTGGTCCAGTCCCCTGCTCATCCTTGTGGCTCTCCCTTGGACTCTCCAGCAGATCCCTGTCTCTCTTGAACTGGGGAGGCCAAAACTGGACGCAATATTCCAGGTGTGGTCTCAGCAGGGCAGAGTAGAGGGGGACAAGAACTTCTCTAGACCTGCTGGACACACTTTTCTTGCTGCCCCCCAGGATACAATTGGCCTTCTTGGCCACAAGAACATATTGTTGTCCCATGGAGAACTTGCTGTCCACCAGCACTCCAAGGCCTTCCTCTGTGGAGCCGCTTTCCAGCAGGGCAACCTCTAACCTGTCCTGGTGTTATTCCCCCCCAGCAGTTAAGTTTGGATGCACACATGAGAGAAGAAATATTTACAAGTGGTGACAATATGCAGGACTTCAAGAAATCATTCATTATAGTCAAATTGGTTTAATATCTGTTAAGGTGTTTTAAGAAGCCAAACAATATTTAGTGGTCTTTACTACACGGCTGATATTAAGAGTACTGATGTTGAATTGCTGGCTATATTTTTCCTCCCTGAAGAATCCTAAGAGCTTTGGAAAATTTTACAAATATGCATTTCAGTAACTCTTTTTCAGTTCAGTGTCAGTTCTGTTTGACTGGGATGGCTACACAAATAATAGCACTAGAAATTTGTTGGTCTTTTATATTAATTTTGACTTTTATTAATAATCAGGATAATCTATGGTCGTCGATTCCATTGATAATCTCCGTGACCCAATGGCATATAAAAAATTGCTACGTCTATGCTGCTGAGATTTATGGGCTTTCTGGTGGTTCTGATGAAAAATGACAAATGCCCATGAAATAAGTCAGCTCTGCCTAGTTGCTTATATAGAAATAATCTTCCCACCAGCCACAGGCAGTTCATCAGGCGTGAAAGTGCGATAAAGGGTAAGGCAAAAAAAAAAAAGAATTATTATGGTATTTGTCAGTAATGTGTCTGATCTTGAGAGGCAGTGCAGATGGATATGCAGATGTGTAAAGACAGAAGATTATCTTTCCATCATCTGGATTAATCTCCAGAGTGTGTAGTAATTTCAGACAGGGGTTAGAAGTTGCCCCAAGCCTGTCCCTAGTACACTATTGCCGACAGCAGAATGAGGTGAGTGGAGGCTTCTTTGATGTGTTGCATGGACAGTGACATCTGTGTTAGTCTCTATTCAGACTTAGGAAAGATGAGTAAATACAGTGTATTTTGTCAAACATGTCTCACTGTGAGCTGGCTGTTTCTTTATCTAAGGTACTGTTCATGCAGAAAGTCTCTGGTTTAGTTAATGTTTCCCATTGGAGCTGCCTGAGCTGGGGTAACCAACTTGGTGCGTTGTGGCTTTTTTGATGAAGACAAAGTAGTTAAGTATTTGCCATAGTGTTTAATAGTACCTTGCTTAAAGAATCTCTTTGTATAGATAATTTTTGTGTAAGCCCCCCAACAGATTATTTTGGTGCTGCTATATATAGTGTATATTTATGACACATACGTTGCTCTCTCTGTGTACACTGCAGGGGGAAAATGATTCTTATTCCAGCAGTTGAATGATCTCCTTTTAGTTACCAATTTAGTGAAATTGCAGAAAGCAGTGGTTCATATTATGGTTGCTCCAGGCTCCTCATCCATCCACTATCATGGATTATTTTTCCCAACCTAATCAGCAGTCAAAAGTAGTGTAGATCACAAAATTTATTATGAAGATATCATAGAATCATAGCATTATCAAGGTTGGAAGGGACCTCAAGGATCATCCAATTCAACCCCCCTGCCATGGGCAGGGACACCTCACACTACAGCAGGTTGCTCACAGCCACATCCAGCCTGGCTGCAAAAACCTCCAGGGATGAGGCTTCCACCACCTCCCTGGGCAACCTGTGCCAGTGTCTCACCACCCTCATGATGAAGAATTTTTTCCTAACATCTGAATCTACCCATTTCTAGTTTTGCTTCATTCTCCCTAGTCCTATCATGCCTGACATTGTAAAAAGTCCCTCCCCAGCTTTCTTGTAGGTCCCCTTCAGATACTGGAACAAAACAAAACAAAAACAAAAAAGTGGATATCTATTATATCTTACAATAGCTAGTGCTGTGCTTTCCATTTCCTCAGAGCGGTGAGTAGGAAGCAGGGCAGTGTTCAGAGGGGGAGTATGTGAGAGAGGGCAAATAAATTCAACTCTCTTTTGCTCACATTCTTTACTTTCCTCAATAAGACACTAAATTTCTCAGACCAAACAGTCTTCTAATATATAAACAGATTTTATACACTATCAAGTATGAGGATGCAGGTCTGATCTCTGATGAGGCACCTATATAGGCAGAAAAATACAGTTCTGCTATTTCTTGCTCTGCAGTTATTTTCTTTCCATGCAATTAATGTGTTCCCATTTCTCACTTTTTTTCAGTGCTTGTTGGGAGTGTCTAGCCTGTGTAAACACATGGGGGTTGGGTTTTGTTTGTTTGTTTTCAGTAAGGCTGAAAGACCTGGAGCTGTTTAGATTGGAGAGGAGAAGACTGGGCATTAGGAAGAATTTTTCACAGAAAGGTTGGTCAGGCATTGGAATGTGCTGCCCAGGCAGGTGGTGGAGTCACCAAGCCTGGCTGTGTTTAAAGCTCATTTGGATGTGGTGCTTGGGGATATAGTTCAGGAGTGAACCTTGTAGAGTAGGGTTAATGGTTGGTCTTAGAGATCCTGAGAGTCTTTTCCAACCTGAACATTTCTGTGATTCTGTGATTGAAATTTTATCAGGCTGGGCATGAAAAAATGCTGCTGATTTTAGAAAATCTCATCTCTGGATTACAGCTATCTTTTGGTTTATGTACCAGGCATATAGCTGTGACTTACATAAAGTCAGTAATTTGTTTGGGATGCATCCTCATCCTTACTCCACTAAAGCACTGAATATAGCCTATTAAGCTGAGATGAATGACTACTGACACCACCTGCATTCCTGTGTAGAGAGAGGGGCTTTGTCACCATCTGTTGTATGAGTCATGTTTTCCTTGTTATTTTTATTCTCACATAAAATCGTAGGGAAGAAAAAATGAAAGAAATTAAAGGAAAAACTCTTGGATGTGATGGTCTTATTAGGAAAGGAGTAGTCCTTGCTTTGTCTTCTTTTACTGGGAGTAGTGGTTATCCTAAAAGCACAGAATGATTGAGGCTGTAAGGGAACCCTTGAGGTCATTTGGTCCAACCCCCTGCTCAAGCAGAGCCACCTACAGCCAGTTGTCCAAGATTGATTCCAGACAGCTTTTTAAGATCTCCAAGGAGGTAAACTCCACCACCTCTCTGGGCAACCTGAGGTCACCTTCACGACGAAAAAATGTTCTCTGGTGTTCAGAGGGAACCTCCTGTGTTTCAGTTTGTGCCCATTGCCTCTGATCTTGTCACTGGGCACCAATGAAAAGATCCTGGATCCATCCTCATTGCAATGTCTCTTCAGGTATTTGTACACATGGGGATGAGATCCCCTTGAGCCTTCTCTTCTCCAGGCTCTCTCAGACTCTTCTCATAGGAGAGATGCTCCAGTCTCCTAGTGATATTCATAGCTCTTTACTGGAGTCTTTCCATGTCTCTTTTGGACTGGGGAGCCCAGATCTGGACTCAGTACTGCAGTACACAGTGCTGAGCAGAGGGGAAGGCTGTGTGGCTCCCAGCAGTTTGCTGGGAATGAATTTCTCTTCATTTCTGTCAGGTAAAACTTTTTTTTCCCCCCCTTTTCTGTGTAACTACTTCATATCTATCCTGTGTGTTTTCGATGAATTCTTTGTGAATTGAGGCTTCCTGTTAAATGAAATGTGTCTTTACTACCTTAGTAAAGTCAGCCAAACTGCTTTCTAGCAACAGGCAGGGGGAAGCATTACACATAACACCCACACACCAGTAGTCTTTACAAATAATCACAGTTTACTTTCTTGCCCAGAACAGTTATGTAGGTGGGTGAATAAAGTAATGTTGCCCATAAAGTAAATCCTCCATGCTAGCTGAAGGACAAGCTGTTAGCTTACATACAGGTTATTTTGGGGTTTAGAACAAAGGATATTAGAAGGAATCAGCAGTGTTAGTCATTAAAGAAAGAGAAGGTTTTAGAAAAAGACCTAAACAACTGGCAGTATTATTGCTCATTAACTGTCTTTGGATCTCTGGAACAGGTTGCCCAGGGAGGTGGTAGGAGCCCCATCCCTGGAGGTTTTTGCAGCCAGGCTGGATGTGGCTGTGAGCAACCTGCTGTAGTGTGAGGTGTCCCTGCCCATGGCAGGGGGGTTGGAGCTACATCATCCCTGAGGTCCCTTCCAACCCTGACAATTCTATCATCTTAGGCAAGCATTTATCAGTAGATGAATATGAAATGACAGCTATCAAAATACAGCAGCAATTTAATCCCATTAGTTGAATTCCAGAAGTCACTAACAGTGGAGGTCAGTCCAGCAGCACTGGCTTTCTATTCTGCTATCAGAAATTAATACAATGATGAATCAGCCAATGTGTGATAAAATCAGCCCACGGGAGCTACTTAGAGCTAAGAATCATCAGAAAGGATAGGGCAGGAAGGAGAGGTGAGGGGTCTTTTCCAACCTAAATGGCTCTGTGTTTCTGCAAGAGAACACTAATACACTCAGCTGTGTGGGATACACTACAGGTTGTTTGAATCACCCACCTCTCACTTTCATTCAGAAAGCTGGCATTCGTGGTCTGTGACTGCCAAGATAGAAAGCAAGCTGTGTGGCATTGCAGGTTTTATCCCTTTCCTTCTCAGCTCCACAGCATCCATTGAGCCTTGTGTCTCCTTAAAGGGAGAGGGAAAGATGGCAAACTTTTCTAAATGTAGGAATTTCTATATCCAGAGAAAAAAGCCTAGAATATGATTTTTCCTGTTCATTTTCCCAGTCTTTTTACCTGATGGGTACAAAGGGTGGCATCAGCTGGACCAACATCATTAATCTTTATACTAGTCTGGAGGAAAGGAATTGCTGCAGTAATATGCTCAAGTCATTTTGATGTTAAGTCATATGTCAGGAGACACGATTCCAAATGTTAGTGAAATGACCTTTCCGCTGACAAATGGCACAACCTTCAGCTTCTGATGGGTTTTGAGGGAGCTGATGTCCAACCAGTCATTTTTACATATCCAGGAATAGGAAGGAAGTGTGTGGTTTTTAACTGGTTTATCTGTCACATCCTATTAGTTGGTTAAAGCACACTGAGATAATTGCTAAAATAAATCTGTAACCCAAGTTTTGTGCTCCTCTAATGGACTTAATTGTATTTTCTTTCTTATCAATGATGGTACTTTTGATACCAACCATAGATATGAACAACCTTCATATCTTTTACTTGGATAACTTATTTTGCCTTGAAGTAAAGAGGTTAAAAACACTAACTTTGATTGTGATCTATTCTGAGCAACCTGATCTAGTGTGAGGTGTCCCTGCCCATGGCAGGCGGGTTGGAACTGGATGATCCTTGAGGTCCCTTCCAACCCTAACAATTCTATGATTCCATTCACACAAATAATCTTTGGATCAAGCCTAAAAGTAATTGAAGTGTATGTCTTAATTATTCACAATTTTCTTTACATTGAGTCACCTCTCCTGCTAAGTTTGGGGGTTTTATTTGTTTGATTTTTTTTTTTTTTTTGGGTGGGGGGAGGCATTCATGGTCAGTAAAACCTATTTGTTTTTACATGCATTGTTTCTAACATTACAGTAGGACCTGAGTTACAAGAAGTTGTTGATCCCATTGAAAATAAATTGATGGTTGATAGGCTGAGGGAGCTGGGGGTGTTCAGCCTGGAGAAGAGGAGGCTCTGGGGAGACCTAATAGCAGCCTGCCAGTACCTGAAGAATGGGGAAAGTCTGTTTGCAAAGGCCTGCAGTGACAGGACAAGGGGCAATGGCTTTGAACTAGAGAAGAGCAGATTTAGATTGGATTTTAGGAACAAGTTCTTTACTATGAGGGTGGTAGAACACTGGAACAGGTGGAACACAGGAAGTGGTTGAGGTCCCTTCCCTGGAGATGTTCAAGGTGAGGCTCAACAAGGTCCTGGGCAACCTGATCTAGTTGGGGATGTCCCTGCTGACTGTGGGGAGGTCAGACTGGATGACCTTTGGAGATCCCTTCCAGCCTGGATCATTCTGTGATTCTATAATGAGAAATCATGAAACTTACTATTTTATTTCGTTTAATGCTCCACATAACACAGATATGGGTTTACAGTAGGAGTTTCTCTTAAGAAATGGAGAAAATGGAAATAAGTTCAGCTGATATGTTCTACCTATTAAGCTGCCTCTTTGATCCAGCCCAGCTTTCTCACCTGTTACAGATAATATTTTTCCAGTTTTCAGTGCTGAAAAGAAGAAAAGTCTGCAGCATACAGACTTCAAAACCAGAGAGAATTTGGCATAGTTATTAACACACTTTGTTCTGCAGATAATGAGAACATTGCAAGCTGTTTGGGTCTTTTGTCTAAAAATTCCCACCAGAGGCTTTTGTAAGCCACCGTAGCTTTCAGTGACTGACTCCTGTGGAGCCTGAGTCTGGTTGAACTGTTGTTGTCAGCTGTTTCTTGCGCCTGTTGGTGCCTGTTTTGCTACCATTGGGCACCTTGCCAAAGTTCTGAGAGAGCCACTGGCTTCAGGTGTCCTTCCCTTCACTTGTTTCTTTGTGGCTGCAATTTTTATCTGCATCTCATTGAAGAGAGCTGTCACTTTGAAGCACATCATATGATGACATAGATTAGCTTGCGTTGCCCCGTCCTGGCTAGAAGTGAAATGGAACTAATGACTGGCATATGGAAGCAGAATGCACAACCACAGTGGATGAAGTGCATCAGACCTTGCTGTCCTTTGAAGTTTTTAACAAGCCAAGAATCAGCAGCAACTGAGGTTTTTAAATGACCATTCCAGTGTATGTTGCAGGCTAGAACAAGTTTTTGAATGTTGATAAATACTAGTTGTATCATACATTTCTCCAAGACTTCATTTCTCAACACATTTAGGTTTTTTTCTAAAAGCCACTGCACAGCAAGAGGCAACACATTATGTATGGAGATCAGACAGTCACAATAGCCATCCTTCAGATCAAAAAGAAAAGAGTGGAAAATTACTTGGGCAAGCTTAACAAACAAATGGAAAGTGATGCTGTCTTGGGAGAAGACATGCTGAGGGTAGGAGCTGGATATCAGGGAAAGCTTTCCCTGTTATAACATCCATGTAACACAATGTAGATGAATAACAACATTTTGAACCTTGGCCTGTCTTAAATCTAGAGGATTGTGACAGGGCTACAAGTCACTAATGAGGAAAGCTCCAGTTTTGAAATGGAAACTGCCTGATGCTCAGAACAAGTAGCTGAGAAACAGCCCCTCCTAGAACTGGAAACCTGTGACATGTTTAGAACATATATTAGATTTGGGTTTAGAATCCTGAGGATGAATGTTCATCAATCTCTGTGTTACCAGGACTCAGCTGTGCCATTTCTGTCTAGCTCTTGGGCTTAGGTGCTTTTGAAACCTGGAGTCTCCTTCTCTGGAGACTTTCCAGACCCATCTATATGCATTCATGTGTGACCTCCAGGTCAGGTACATGAAATACAGATGACTCACAGGTAACGTAAGTTCCATGGCAGGGAATAGCTCAAAAGCAGGTGACATGGCAGCCAGCATCTATGTCTCCATTTGATTTCAACCTCAAAATTACACAAAGCCCCAAATGTGTGCGTTTGGTGGTCTTTCCTGTTCCCAGTCTCTGAGGTAGTGCTGAGCATTCTGATACCAAAAATCGGTGGACAATAATGAAGAAAACATCAGACTAATGGAATCATTTGATTTCCAGAGACTTTCCAGAAGCAGGTTTTCATGCACAGTATAGGTAACCAACTGTATGATCCTCTGGGAATGTGCACCATTGAGCTCCTTAGCCACAGAAAGATAAAGCAGTACTTTTGAACATTGCTTCTGTCACTTTGATCTCGGTGTGAGGTCTAGCTCAGTCTCAAATCTGAGATTTTTGCTTCTGTGCTCATTTTGCTCTCTGCTTATTTCCTTCTTTCCTTACAATGTACAGTTTGCTTTGGTTTATGTAATAACTGTCTCCACCCACAATGATATCATTTAGGAATGTGCTTTATTTTTTGCTGGGTTGGTTTGTTTGTTTTTAAATTTAGAAGAGATCTTTGTAGGAATCCATGTTTCCTTTATATAGATATTTTTTTTTTTCCTGTACGGATGATTCTGGAAAAGTAGATGTTGATATTTATACAAAGCCATGTAGCTAGCAGTAGCAAACTTGAAAGTCCAAACAACACACTCTGTGCTCCTACCTCTTGCTTTAACAAGCCAGTTCCGTGGTACAGATGTGTCCTTTCCTAGAACTGTAGCAGATATGAAAGATACCACCTAAGGCTCTGATCACCATACTGTACAAGCAAGCAGAGCACGATCCCTAGGAACATGAAAGCACATCAGTTTGGGGTACAAACAGTGTCCAAACTGTTATGTGAGGAAGAGATGCCTATAATAAAGCATCTGCTACAGGCCTTTCACAAAGCAAATCTGATTTCTGATGCTATTAGAGGTTTAGAAAAAGTTGTCGGTCTAGTAACACATCTCCCTCGAGACTTTGCTTAGATCTCTCTCCAAACCTTCCTGTAGGAATAAACCAGTTTACATCTAAGGCTGAAATGCATCCTTCAAACACACACTGTGATTTACTATGCTCATTGTGTAGCTAATATTGTAAATTAATGACACTGCTTTTAATATAGATTGGATTAACACTGAATTAATCATATTAAGGAGATTAAAATCAGTAACAAAACATCTATGTTCTTGTAAGTCTCCAAAAGAAAACTGAGAGTGACCCCACTGGATTAACTGTGAGCTTCTGGGTCTGCTCAGAATAAAAAGGGAAACATACCAGATATGGAAAAGTGGAACATTACCTAATCGAGATTACAAGGGCGTTACCAGGGATGCAGAGATGCAGTTAGGAAAGCAAAAGCTAAGCTTGAACTGGAATTGGCCAAAGATGTCAAAAACTTCAAGAAAAGCTGCTTCAGATACATTAACAACAACCAGAAACAGAAGGAGAATATAGAATCACAGAATGGTCTGGGTTGGAAGGGACCCCCAAAGGTCCTCCAGTTCGACCTCCCTGCAGTCAGCAGGGACATCCCCAAGCAGATCAGGTTGCCCAGGGCCTCATCCAGCCTCACCTTGAATATCTCCAGGGAAGGAGCCTCAACCACCTCCCTGGGCAACCTGTTCCTGTGTTCCACCACCCCCATAGTAAAGAACTTGTTCCTAACATCCAATCTCAATCTGCTCTGCTCTAGTTTGAAACCATTGTCCCTCATCCTGTCACTGCAGCCCTTTGCAAACAGTCTCTCTGCAGCCTTCCTGTAGGTCCCCTTCAGGTACTGGCAGGCTGCTATTAGATCTCCCCAGAGCCTTCTCTTCTCCAGGCTGATCACCCCCAGCTCCCTCAGCCTGTCCTCATAGCAGAGCTGCTCCAATCCCCTGATCATTCTTGTGGCCCTCCTCTGGACCCACTCCATCAGGTCCATGTCCTTCCTGTATCGAGGGCTCCATTGGAAAGCTGCTATGAGATCTCCGTGGAACCTTCTCTTCTCCAGGCTAGGTAACAAGACCCCTTTGTTTGATTCAAAGATATTCAGGAAATCTTTCCAGCCACAGAGAAGCATATTGGTGTAAGTAACCTGTGCAGGAAGTGGGGTGGTAAACCTGCACTGACCTCACCAATGGAACTCATAGTTAGCTGATGTTTCTTGAGCCCTTTAAGCCTTGTTTAAAGCCTTTGTGGTAAAGTACATTTATGGGTTATGTGTTGCTAGATTTTTTTTTTTTAATGTAGCTATAGTCCTGTTTATGATGACAAATTTCACTTTTGAAGGCTGGTGGTGAATAGGAATGGAGGACAATTCACTTATTTATGTTCCCTGAAAGTGCAGTAAATGATGGGATTGTTCTGCATGATGCAGACAGAGCAATATTCTTCATGCTCAAAAAATATTTTTAAGTGTAATCATTGCCCAGTGATCTTCAGTATCTGCAATGAAGCTGTGTTGCATATGGAAATAGAGTATGTATTGGTTTTTAGTGGGGATAAGGAGAGAATAGGCAAAAAGGAGGGCAGGAGAAGAAGCAGCAGCAGCCTCATACTAGATATTTGAAATTACTTAATGGAGACCAAAGCAGTGAGAAGGGAAGAATAAACATCTAAAGATTCTGAAGGCAAATTTTCATAAGGCTTCATTATATATGCTTTCAACTTTACATTGAGGAACTATATCATTGATTCAAAGAAGGCTTTCATCTAAATTTTTCTTTTTCTGATAATCTGGCATACTTTTCATAGTTAGATTTTTATTTTTATATATACATATATAAAAACGTGTGTCCTGCATCTGGGTCGAGGCAATCCCAAGCACAAATACAGGCTGGGCAGTGAGTGGCTGGAAAGCAGCCCTGAGGAGAGGGACTTGGGGGTGCTGGTGGACAAGAAACTCAACATGAGCTGTCAATGTGCACTTGCAGCCCAGAAAGCCAACAAGATCCTGGGCTGCATCAAGAGAAGTGTGGCCAGCAGGTCAAGGGAGGTGATTCTCCCTCTCTACTCAGCTCTGGTGAGACCCCACCTGGAGTACTGTGTCCAGTTCTGGAGCCTCTGTTACAAGAGGGATATGGACATGCTGGAAGGTGTCCAGAGAAGGGCCAGGAGGATGATCAGAGGGTTGGAGCACCTCTCCTATGAGGACAGACTGAAAGAGTTGGGGCTGTTCAGTCTGGAGAAGAGAAGGCTCCGAGGTGACCTTCTTGTGGCCTTTCAATATCTGAAGGGAGCCTACAAGAAAGCTGGGGAGAGACTTTTTAGGATATCAGGTAGTGTAAGGACTAGGGAATAGAATAAAGCTGGAAGTGGGGAGATTCAGGCTGGAAGTGAGGAAGAAGTTCTTCTCCATGAGAGTGGTGAGAACCTGGAATGGGTTGTCCAGGGAGGTGGTTGAGGTCCCATCCCTGGTGGTGTTTAAGGCCAGGCTGGATGAGGCTCTGGCCAGCCTGATGTAGTGTGAGGTGTCCCTGCCCATGGCAGGGGGGTTGGAACTGGCTGATCCTTGTGGTCCCTTCCATCCCTGACTGATTCTATGATTCTATATGCATATATGTATATATGTGTGTGTATATATATATATATGTATATGTATGTACGTAATTAACTAGAACCTAGAGCAAAGCCATGAGACTTTTCCAAGTGAGAGACTCAACCCTCTCAGTAACATGGCCATTAGACCAGACTTTTTGTCTGGAGTAGGTAATTCTCTGGTGGTTGGATGGTGCTCTTTAGTAAAGGTATTCTAAAAGCATAGTTTACGATGAGGGACAAGGTTTTGTACAAATTTGTATAAAGTTTTGTGGGACAAGAAGTGAGAATGGAAGAGGGAAAAGGATCCACTGTAGGGATTGTCCTCAAAAATTTCTGTATATTTTTCCCCTCCTCTCCCCATCTTCTTTTCTAACCCTACCAGCTCATCTAATAATCGAGAGTCTCTCTTTTATACAAGCTCTCTTCTGTGTTCTTAGATCATCTTGGCCTTAGTAGAGTTAAGATCACCTCATGTTCATTTGGTCAGCAAAACAATAGGTCAGTTTCTTGAAGCAAGAAATGTCCTCTCATAAATACTTTTGAGATGGAAACTTTCCTGATAGCTCATAGTTCAAAAGAAGACTTTTCCTTTAATTTCTCGTTTTCTAAGTCATAGTTGTGGATGAGGTTTGTTTGTTTGTTTTGTTTCATTCTTTGTTTTTTTTCTTCTTGCCCTTTAGTGCTTCACAATCTTTTCAAATAAGATAACAGCACTAACAGACAAATAGCCATGAGGATGATCAGAGGGCTGGAGCTGGGGCTGGTCAGTCTGGAGAAGAAAGGATTCTGAGGAGACCTTCTTGTGACCTTACAGTATCTGAAGAGGGCTACAAGAAAGCTGGGGAGGGACTTTTTAAGGTATCAGGTAGTGATAGGATTGGGGGGAATGGAACAAAATTAGAAGTGGGTAGATTCCAACTGGATGCTAGGAAGAAGTTCTTTACCATGAGGGTGGTGAGACACTGGAACAGGTTGCCCAGGGAGGTGGTGGAAGCCTCATCCCTGGAGGTTTTTGCAGCCAGGCTGGATGTGGCTGTGAGCAACCTGCTGTAGTGTGAGGTGTCCCTGCCCATGGCAGGGGGGTTGGAACTAGATGACTCTTGAGATCCCTTCCAATCCTGACAATTCTATGATTCTATGAAATATGCTTCAGCCAGCTCTTACATGTTGCTTCTGGACTGTTTCACCTGTTCTCAGTCTTCTCTTACATTTACCTGGAAGCCACAGGGAAAATCCTGCAGTTTTGGTATCTTCTTCTGTTGATCTCTGCGGATGCTGTTGATGAGGGAGCTGTTCAGTTGGTGACTGTAGAAAACTGCATAGTTAGTTAAGACAAGAACTGCTTATGTATTTTCATTTGTTTGGCTCCAAAACCAATCAGCTTTGAATGTCTTATTAGAATGAAGTATCATTTAGTGCTATTGAAGTCAGATACCTTCAGGACATGCTTCCAATGAACAGTTTTCTCCATGTTAACTGAGTGGAGATAGAAATACTCACTGAATGAACAAATGTGTACATACTTAAGTTGCTCTCAATGTTTTAGTGAAGGTACCCTAAATTTTATTTCTTTGGGATCCGTAATACCTTAGATTTCAAAAAATTCAAGGTAGTGAGAGGGTCACTACGAATACAGTTTGAAGCTAACTGGCTCACTGTCTGGGAACACAGGTCTTCATATCTACCCTTTTAAAGGCTAACCAACTATCCCTCGGCCTTCCCTTAATGATTATTATCCTTATTTACATTCTGTCAGAAGCTCAAATAGAATTTAAAAGGACATCTGCATTAAAACACAAGGCTTTGGTCATAGCTGATTGTTTTCAGTTGAGGGGACGTTAATGCATTAACCCAGAGTAAGTCATACACTAGCAGGCAGGCAGGCAGAGCAAGCCAGTGTTGTTGTGTGGTGTTCTCCCTGGTTTCCATATAAACAAGTTTTTCAGGATTGGCAACAGGTTTTCATTTTGTTTTCTGTTTTACAGCATGAAGCTTATCTGAACTCTATCCCCCTCTGTGAAGAGCAGACAAAAATCTCCCCAAGCTCTGACTTACCAGTGGGTCTCCCCAGGCTGTAGGGAGGCCTGCACAGTGCTAGATAAGAAAAGAGTATACTTCAAACAGCTCGGCATTAATCAGCCAGCAAGGCTTCAAGCTCAGTGTTAGAGCAAAGGAACGCAGTTCAGAGGCTCGCTTACATTAAATGAAATTAAACGAGACAGACTCACTTAATTCTTGCTTTCAAAAAGCTCTTGAAGTGCTGTTTTAAACCAGTTACTTTGCGATGCCACTGAGCGAGGAGGTTAATCTGGTCATCGGAGAGGGAAAGCGGCAGACCCCATGGGATCCTTGCGGAGCATTGCTGGGCTGGCCTTGGAAACAACTTTCCTTATGTCTTATTCGTACCTTTTCACCATAACATATTGTACCATCTATTATCTCTAACCAGAACACTCAGCCCCTCATTTGGTATCACTGTGAGGGCAACCCTTGGAAGGAATCTAGACGGTAGCTTAATTGTTCTGTGGGACAACACAGGGTCTTTGGCTTTGCACCCAAGCACTACACTTGTGTGAATGACTCAAGGGCAGTTAGCTTGTGACTTGAAGGGCGGTGAAGGAGCTGACAGTAGTTCTTTGCAATATGCTTTGCGTTGTGCTGGGGAAGAATGTTGCAGAATTTGAGGAAACCAGTGTCAAAAGCTGAGCAAAGATTTGCTTCGTGGTATCTTCATAATAATACAAGATTTGTTGAAACCTCATAGATGGCAAGTAACAAGTCTGAAGTCTCAACAGAATGTGCCTAAGAAAATCCTCTAGCTACAGAAACAATTCCAAAATGGTTCCATATGAAGGATCTCATTCCTAATTAAGTGATTAGCCAATCAGAGCAATCAATTTATGCTAATGATAGGGCTAATAGTGAATTCCCATTTGGGGTTTAAATCCATGGCTGTAAGCTCAGAAGCATCTGTTCTAATGATTAAACCATTTGCTCTGTATATATCTGATACTAGCTCCATTAGCTAAACCAATGATAACTTAACTGTAGCTCTTTCACCTTAGGCAGAAACTAAAACATCTAAGGAAAAAAAAATCCCATGCTGCCAAAGTCTTAACAGGTATCTATTGTTGTCACTCTGTTCTTTGAACTATGCAGCAGCAAAACCAGGTCTGCAGCTCTTAAAACTGTATCCTTTGCTCCAGCAGAAACAAAGGTCCAGCAGAAACAAAATTAGGAAGGGTCATACTAAGCATTGGAGCCTTTCTGGAGCTCACAGATATACCTGCCACTGATGGATGTATGTACAGTTATCAGATAATAGCCTTAAATACAAATTCTTAGGGGATTTGTAAAGGTAGAAGAAAGGTCAGTAGGATGCTGGAGGAGTTTGAAGTGAGTGAGAAGGGAGAAAGCTTTCAACAAGCAATTGACATCAGATTTTTTAGTCCCTACCTTACCAGAGAAGCACTTTAAAGATAAAGATAAATGAACATTTATAACTCTCTGAAATGAAAACAACACTTTTATATCTATTTGAAGGCCAGTCCTAGCTCTTGTCCTTCCATCTATCTTTCTTCGAGCTAATACAATATATGTAACATTCTCTTTTAAATGAGGCTATATACAATAGAATTATATAGAAGATTATATATAATGCAATTGTCTGTATACAATTTCCCATCTCTCTTGGGAGATTTATGTAATTCACTTAAACTCCATATACTGTGTTATGGAATGGGATTGGTCAGTTCAGCCTACAGTGAAGCATTCAGTTGTTAGTTTTCAAGTGCAGATTTTTTTGGAGAGCGTGAGGTCACTGCCTCACTCTGACTCTTCTTTTCAAATGAGATATATTGAAATAAGGCATTGTTCAAAGAGTAAAACTGAGTTTTGCAATACTATGTGAATAGAAATTGTCCACAGAATATGATTTAGGTTGTACTAATACCTTTTTTAATTTAAATTTAATTTACATGAAAGAAGGAAATAACATTTTTTTAAGGAAAACAATCTGAAATTGAAATATATTGACTTCTGAAGTAAAAAAAAAATAAATCTATTTTCCAAGTGCATCCTGCCCTCTTCTCACTTACAGAAGAGGAGTGGACACATATTATTATAAGTCCTATTTATAATAGGACTATTATAAGACCTATTTAGTTTGGCTACATATCATTAAACATCTGAGAATATCTTAAGATGCCTACTGTATGATTGTCCTTTTGAGTTTCATCCAGAACCAGGGAGGTGGTGGGGTTGATGTCCCTGGAGGTGTTTAAGAAAAGATTGGATGAGGCACTTAGTGCCATGGTTTGGTTGATTAGTTAGGGTGAGGTGATCGGTTGGACTTGATCTTCCAACCTGGTTGATTCTGTGATTCTGTGAACCTGTTATCATCTGAATCCCAATGGCATCCTGGCCTGCATCAGGCATAGTTTGGCCAGCAGGAGCAGGGAGGTCATTGTACCCCTGTACACAGCACTGGTTAGGCCACACCTTGAGTACTGTGTCCAGTTCTGGGCTCCTCAGTTTAGGAAAGATGTTGAATTGCTGGAGCATGTCCAGAGAAGGGCAACGAGGCTGGGGAGAGGCCTTGAGCACAAGCCCTATGAGGAGAGGCTGAGGGAGCTGGGACTGTTTAGCCTGGAGAAGAGGAGGCTCAGGGGAGACCTCATTGCTGTCTACAACTCCCTGAAGGGAGGTTGTAGCCAGGTGGGGGTTGGTCTCTTCTCCCAGGCAACCAGCAGCAGAACAAGAGGACACAGTCTCAAGCTGTGCCAGGGGAGGTTTAGGCTGGAGGTGAGGAGAAAGTTCTTCACAGAGGGAGTGGTTGGCCATTGGAATGTGCTGCCCAGGGAGGTGGTGGAGTCACCATCCCTGGAGGTGTTCAAGAGGGGATTGGACGTGGCACTTGGTGCCATGGTTTAGATAGGCATGAGGTGTAGGGTGACAGGTTGGACTCGATGATCCTTGAGGTCTCTTCCAACCTTCTTGATTCTTCTTGATTCTTCTTGATAAATAATGTTTTGGGGGTTTTTATTTGTTATCTTTAGTTCATAGATTAAGAGAAAGTAAAGTTTCATCAGAAGGATTGAGGGATGGGAAGGCTGATGGAGAACTACAAAGTGGAAGAAGAGGATAGGAGTAACAGTGAAAACAATGAAAAGGGAGCAGAGGATTGTAAGGGAGAGGATTTTTTTAACCTGTGTTTTTTAAGTAAAAACTACTGAGTATAAGTGGAACTGAATGCAAAATCTCATGGGGTGAGAAAATGAGGGACATGCACGCTTAGGCAGATGCTAGTACATTACGTGCTCTATCACATCCAGTCATTTCTCTAGTGTCACAGAGACCAAAGGCAATTTTGTTCCAGACCTGTACAACACTCCAACAAGCTGAGCAAAAGGAAATAGGTGAGGACTATGTTTATATGAGGAAAGACATAGCAGAGCATAGCACAGCAGATGACAACTATGCTTGGGAGGAAAGGGCTCGAATTTGCTTCCATAGCAGCATTCTGAATTGTTTGCATATCCTGCAGAGAAGGAGAGAAGCAATGATTTTTATTTTCCTTCCCTCCCCTCTTGTTTTCCTCCCTCATTATTTCTCGTTCAGTCATCTGCTCAGCAGTGTGCTCTTCAGTCAAGAACAGCACACCAACTATTGCCAATTCCAGCCTTCTGGGAGATGCTTTTGCACTGGGCAGCTGTCTTCCCAAAGACAGGGGCATCACCTCCCTAAAAACCTCTTACTTTTCTATTCTCAAGCCTGCAAGATTGAGTTTGTCCCAGAAACCAATCATCCAGTTGTCACTCAGCATGCTATCACCATATGCTAACCTGATGGGAAGCTGTTTTCAAAGCAAGCATGATTGTCCACTCTTCCACTCCATGCATGTGTGGGTGTATATGTGCAACCGTGCAGGTGGTGTCTGTGTGTCTGCGCAGGGAGGCAGAGTTAGCATGAAGAGATCCAAGCGCTGTAAACAACAAGGAGACTTTGCTAGTCACATATGTGATGAAACCTGGCAGCATTTAACGTTTTCCATTTTCACTTAGAGGATCTGAAGCCCCACAAATGCAATAAGAAGGGAGTGTGGGGGGAGTGGGGGGTGTGTATGCCTGTGTGTTACTGGGGTAATTTCAGGGGTCCAGTAATTTCAAGTTCGAAGTTCGTGTGAGTGGAAACACTGCTTTCCTCACATCTAGTCATTATTTTCAGCAACTGGCATGACCTACATCTGGAGGCAGAGAAACATGATAAAGAGTCCCCAGACACTGATAGTCTTTGAGAGCGTGAACTGTTTTAGGGCATTTAAATGACAATTTTTTATTATATTTTTCAAAGTTGTTAGCTACTCAATCAGCTTATTAGGCACGCTTCAAAACTCCTCTGGGAATCGTCCTTCTCTTCTTTAAAACACAAAGACACAAATCTTTCTTTTTTTAAAAAATATGTAAACACCAGTGAGTAGCAATAGATTTCAACAGTTAACATTTTGTAATTCCCTCGTGTCACGCTGAGGACACTTAATTCAGTGGTACTATTCACATCATCAAGACAACCACAATAATGGAAGGAAAATATAAAAACACCATTTAGGCTTCTGTTTTGAAACTGAAGGGAAAATCTCCAACAGCTCTATGTGGAAGCAGAAAGCTTTGCTGACTTTTTTTACTGTTGGATCCAGAATCACTCCTTCTATAATATTTTGTTTTTCCTCCAAAAGATAAGGCCAATAACAAGCATTCTTTCTCCGTGACTTGAGAAACTAGAATATAAAACTATCATAGAATCATAGAATTGTTAGGGTGGGAAGAGACCTCAAGGATCACCTAATTGCAATCCCCCTGCCATGGCCAGAGACACCTCACTCTACACCAGGTTGCTCAGAGCCTGGCCTTAATGACCTCCAGGGTTGAGGCTTCCACCACCTCCCTGGGCAACCTGTTCCAGTGTCACTACGCTCATGGTGAAGAACTTCTTCCTAACATCCAATCTGAATCTCCCCATTTCTAGTTTTGTTCCATTCCCCCCAGTCCTATCACTCCCTAACACCCCAAAAAATCCCTCCCCAGCTTTCTTGTAGCCCCCTTCAGATACTGGAAGGCCACAAGAAGGTCTTCTCTTCTCCAGACTGAACTGCCCCTACTTTCTGTCTGTCTCCATAGCAGAGGAGCTCCAGCTCTCTGATCATCTTTGTGGCCCTTCTCTGGGCATGTTCCAGCACATCCAGATCTTTCCTGTAATAGGGGTTCCAGAACTGGACACAGTACTCCAGGTGGGGTCTCACCAGAGTGGAGTAGAGGGGGAGAATCACCTCCCTCAACCTGCTGGCTATGCTTCTCTTGATGCAGCCCAGGATCTGGTTGGCTTTCTGGGCTGCAAGTGCACACTGCTGGCTCATATTGAGCTTCTCATCCATCAGCAATGACAACATATGACAACAATAAACACATGAAAATGAGATGTGTGATGCAGTTCAAGTCTGCATCATGCAAACAACTCAATGGACACTAAAAAGCATAACTACATTTGCAAATACATATTTCTTTGAGAAGAAAGTTCAGTAGATTAAAACTCTACTTGTTTATAGAGGGAAGGTGCATTTCATATGCTGTGGAACATCTGTGCCCAGCAGATTCTAGTTCCTCTGTGGTGCTTTTGATACGCTTTCATCTCACTCTGGAAGAGTATAAGCCAGTCCCTTTGGAAAGCAATAAACTACGAAGATATTCTTTTCCTTATGAGGTACCTAAACAGACATGCTAGGGGTTGGCTAGCCCTGGACTTGGTGCATATGTTGAACCCCAGCCACCAGCCTACTGCTGATGAGATACTTCATTTGCACAGTTGCAGAAGTTGCCACTTTCTACATACTTTTTTAGTGGAGCAGGCAGAATACCAGGCAGGGCTGCCAGAGAATGGCTGCTTTTGATTTCTTGTCTCAAAGGGGTCCTCCAATTCAGAAGTCTGGCACTGACAGGACCACTGAATGCATTTAGTGCTGGGACTCTTTTTTTTATTTGGTTCTTACAATATAAAGCAAAATAAAAATTTCTTCCCTGGTAAGAGAAGCCTGGATAAGAGAAGGTTCCAGGGAGACCTAATAGCAGCCTTCCAGTACCTGAAGGGAGCTACAGAAAGGGTGGAAAGAGACTGTTTACAAAGGCCTGCAGTGACAGGACAAGGGAAAATGGCTTCAAACTAGAGAAGATCAGATTTAGATTGGATATGAGTAAGAAGCTCTTAATGATGAGGGTGGTGGAGCACTGCAACAGGTTGCTGAGGCAAGTAGTTGAAGTCCCCTCCCTGGAGATATTCAAGGTGAGTCTCAATATGGTCCTGAGCAACCTGATCTAGTTGGGGATGTCCCTGCTGACTGTGGGGAGGTTGGACTGGATGACCTTTGGAGGTCCCTTCTGGCCAAGGCCATTCTGTGATTGAATGATTCTAAGAGGAAACATGAATTTGTAGCACGCAGGCTCTGTAAGGCTCACACATTTTCTGCCACTAGTTTCACCCCTCAGCAATGATGAGTGGAACAGGATTTTTACAAAGATTAAAATGTAAGGGGGCGTACACCTGTATGGCCAAGCTTAATATTGACAGCTTTCATTTCTGCTCCACTGGTGCATGAAAATGTGTGGCATCAAAACACCAGTCCAATTTAGCTGACAGGCAACAGCTATATGTCTTGTGAAAGCAGAGGTTTAGAAAGAACCTCACACTAAACAAAAAGCTTCTACCTGCACAACCTCTGTTCAATTAAATGACTGCTTTCACTGCAAATTTGCCTTCAAAATTCCTGTCAGTCTGGATTTCTATACATTTTTACAGCTCTCTATGCACATATATCTCCTGTGAAAAATCCCATTCCACTTTGCTGCTAGAAAGAAGACCAGGTTTCCCAATGCAGAAATGAACTCTGAGCCACAGCAGCCTCTTGTGTCCAAGGCCACTTCTATGCTTGATTCTACCTTTCCCCTCTGGGATATTTCTACTGTTGCTGAAGCAATCCTTTCAGGCTGGTGCAGTTATCATCATTAGTGAGCCTTCACTGCATTTTCCTTACTCGGGTAGGGTTATAAACAGTAATTTTCCACTCAGTCTTCTGCCATTGCTTTCACCATACTATTGAGGGAGATTCTTCTCCCCCTCTACTCTGCCCTAGTGAGACCCCACCTGGAATATTGCATCCAGCTTGGGGCTCCCCAGCTAAGGAGGGTCAGGGATCTACTTAAGAGAGTCCTAGGGAGGGCTACAAGCTTGGTGAAGGGACTGGAGCACTGCCTTATGAGGAAAGGCTGAGAGCCCTGGGGCTGTGTAGTCTGGAGAAGAGAAGACTGAGAGGGGATTTAATAATGCCTATAAATATCTGAGGGCTGGGGGTCAAGAGGGAGGGGACAGGCTCTGCTCAGTTGCACCCTGGGATAGGACAAGGGGCAATGGAAGCACAAGAAGTTCCACCAAAATATGAGGAAGAATTTCTTTACTGTAAGGGTCCCAGAGCAGTGCAATAGGCTCCACAGAGAAGTTGTGAAGTCTCCCTTCCTGGAGACTTTCCAGCCCTGTGTGGATGCATTCCTGTGCGACCTGCACTGAATTCTCTGGTCCTGCTCTAGCAGGGGGGTTGGACTCAATCTCCAGAGGTTCCTTCCAAGCCCTAATATCCTGTGATCCTGTGATTTGAACACCTTCTACATCAAAATCAACTGACTTCAGACCATTGCTGTCACTTCTTAGAGGGATCTCCTAGCTACAATCTGTCCAAGAAAATTGAGCTTAATCATTCTGTTTCCTTGTGTATCAGTGTGCAAATTTTAAGAAGTAGAGAACCTTTCAAGCAAAACCAATATTACTCTAAATTTAGAAGAAAAGAAAACTGGTAGGAAAGATGTTGTTCTGACACAGAGATGTTTTTTGTTTTCTCCTGGTACGCTCTCAAAAGAAATAATGGTACATGACACAGAGAGAACCTACCACAGAATCACAGAATTTTAGGGGCTGGAAGGGACCTCAAAAGATCATCCAGTCCAAGTCTCTGCCAGAGCGGGAACACATATACCAGGTCACACAGGAACACACCCAGGTGAGTTTTGAATACCTCCAGAGAGGGAGACTCCACAACCCCTCTGGGTAGCCTCTTCTAGTCTTATGTCACCCTCACAGGGAAAAAATTTTTCCTCCTGTTTCCATGGAACTTCCTATGCCTCAACTTCCACCCATTGCCCCTTGTGCTGTCATTGGGCATCACGGAGCAGAGCTCCATTCTCTTGGCACTCACCCTGCACATCTTTATAAACACAAATGAGGCTCCTCTTTTCCAAGCTACAGATCCTCAGCTCCCTCAGTTTCTCCTCATAAGGAAGATGTTCCACTCCCTTCATCATTTTTGTGGCTCTGCTCTGGACTCTTTCAAGCAGTTCCCTGAGGTCCTTCTTGAACTGAGGGGCCCAGAACTGGACACAATGTTCCAGATGCAGCCTGACCAGGGCAGAGTAGAGAGGGAGGAGAACTTCTCTTGACCTACTTACCACGCTTCTTCTAATACCCTGCAGAATGGCATTGGCCCTCTTGGCCACAGGAGCGCAATGCTGTCTCAGGAGTTTAAATAAATAATTACCTGACTGTCTGAAGCCTTTTGACTAGATGTGTTTGATATTTAAAGACTTCAATTTTTTTTTTCCTTTTAAATAATAGAATTCAGACAGCTCTGGCAAATTATCCTGTTAAATTACGTAGCACTTAAGCTGGCAACCAGTTTTCTCAGCTGCAAGTGACTGCCAGCCCAGCACATGCTCACATTCCTGCTCTGCATTCACCATGGAGCCTGTTCTAGTTAAGATCCTGTTAGCTGAATTATTTTGCAGCAAATGATAAACATCGCTATGATTACAGGGACCCAGCCTCTCCCTATTCATTCCTACAGAACAGTCGCTCTGAGTATCAAAAGCTACCACTGCAATTACCTTGAAATTGGGTTGCTGCACTGTCTTGGCATGCAGCACTATGAATAGCACAGGTGTGAATACCTGCTCTCCTGGGGGGAGTCGAATACAGCAGAAGGGAGGTCTCCACAGATCACACATAGGCTGGCTGGAGGCACTGCTAATTTAAGCTGGTCTCTAAGTAAATTAAATCAGACAAACTGTGGGGTGGGTTTCACAACTTTTTATGATGCTTCTCTTTCATAATTTGCTGCATGTATGTGAATACCTCCTAAAATGCCTTCATTGCTCTCACAGGCAAACTCTGTCTTGCAGAGGTAGATGTGTGTGCGGCCCCATCAGAAATGACAGCAGTTGTGAAAGTGGCATCCAAGGGCTGATTTTGGCCTGATGTGTAAAAACTGGTGTAATGACACCTGGGAGAAGTGCTAGGAATACCAAATGCATCACTCTAGTAATTCCATCTTGCTATTTCTGCTTCCCTTCTGCCAGGGTACCTGCTGAAGTGGGAAACTGCTAGGCACAGAGGAGATAAATGAAGTTGTTCTCATAAATGAGCAATTTGCAGTGCAGGTGTTGGGGGTTTTAATTTTCCTCTTTCTTTTATTTTCTTTCTTTTTTCTTACTTCCCCCCCCCCCCCCCCCCTTGGGGTTATTATGAACATTACTTGCCATACTGTAAATTACTGCAGTGATTTTCAGCTAAGTTTGCTAAATGTGCATCTAGCAGTTGTTAGCTTAGCCTGGTTGGTGTCTTTGGACTCAAATCTCAGGAAGAAGTCAAAGATGTCCAGCACCAGAACAAGAGGACACAGTCTCAAGCTGCGCCAGGGGAGGTTTAGGCTGGAGGTGAGGAGAAAGTTCTTCACAGAGAGAGTGGTTGGCCATTGGAATGGGCTGCCCAGGGGGGTGGTGGAGTCACCATCCCTGGAGGTGTTCAAAGGGGATTGGACGTGGCACTTGGTGCCATGGTTTAGATAGTCATGAGGTTTAGGTGACAGGTTGGACTTGATGATCTTTGAGGTCTCTTCCAGCCTTCTTGATTCTATGATTCTATGATTCTATGTTGTGTGTTGTGCTACCCTAGCAGTGAGGACGTGGCCAGGGATATCCCCTGTCACCCAGAGGTTCAGCAATCTGTGCCAGGCCTTTTGCAGCTCCTTTTGCAGAAAATGTCTGGTTGATAAGAATAAGGAGATTATGAAAATCTGATGTCAGAAACGGCATTTCTGCCCAACCTCGTTCGTTCTCTTTTAAGAGGAGAAACTCTCTTAGCAACTCTACCCCAATGGATAGATAGGAAGAGGACAGAGACTCCCTTTTTTGCAAGAATTCACATGTAGTGTGAAGTAACTCCCCAGAAGTTACTCCTGGGGAGATTCTGATTGGACACAAAAGGGGAATTTTTCACAATGGAAACAGACATTGCAATAATGCCCCCAGGACATGTCCCCATGACGGAGTCCTCAGTATTGGTCACTTTTGAGATTCAGCTATTTTATATAGGCCATGCTTTTGCCAAGGTTGGATCAGATGAGCCTTGAGGTCTCTTCCATGCTGGTGTTCTGTGATTGTCCAGGCAGGTGGGAGAAGCCCCATCCCTGGAAGTTTTTAAGGCCAGGTTGGATGGGGCTCTGAGCAACCTGATCTAGTGTGAGGTGTGGCAGGGGGATTGGAACTGGATGATCTTTGAGATCCCTTCCAGCCCTAACAATTCTGTGATTCTCTGATTTTGGTGTCATGGTCTGTCCCTATATCTCTCACCCCTTTCTTTTCTAATTTGCTGTAATCTCCAATTTTAAATATATTTCTTTTACAGATCTTGAATTGGGGAACTGCTTATTGCAGCTCTAGTGTTAAGGGCCTCCATATTAACTGAGTAAGAATGTGGGGGGAAAACCTGGAAGGGATATTTCTTGATTTTACCAGTCTGAATTGCTGTATATTTATTTTTTCATTAAATTGTAATTTTAAGAACAGTAGTTTTTTTTTTTTTTCCCTGTATGTCAGGATGATCATTTTCACAACAGTATCTGAAGCGAAACAGATTATAACAAATCAGTAACAGTGACTGTTATCTCCTGTTTTTTTATCATCAGTAGAGTACCAGAAAGGTTAAAAAAAATCCTTAGGAAGCACAGATATGCAGCAAATGAGTGTAACACACTTCTATTTTGTGTTAGATCAATTACTGCACAGAACTGGTGTTTTAACTCCCATCTGTACTTCTCCTGATGAGCGAATACCTTAGATCCAGTATTTTGCATGAGGCAGCTGCCTTCAAGGACAAACACAAAGGCTTGTCATAGGTTTCAGCATTTTGATGTAACGCTGCAAAAAAAGCCATCAGGAAATTGTGAAGAAATAAATAACTTGAGCCCCATCATTATGATAGTTAATGGCTTTAGGGATGGCACTAAAGCACACAATATGGTCAGAATGAAGTCTCCATCTGTGGTGACGCTGTCAAGGGAAATAGTTTTACATCATTTCTTATCTCTCTTTTGGTCCCTGTGACAAGTAGCCCATCAGGTGTTCAGACTCTGCACTCAACTGACTAATGAAAGATGATAGGATGGGAATTGATAAGTGAATTTGCCTTGACTGTAAACTCTGTGACGTCAGATGGCAACTCCTCCTCTTGCCCCTTTTGTAATCTTCCTTTTGGTGTGGTGCCCCTGAAAACCTTCCCGCTTAACTCTGAAATGTCATTTTCACAGTAATCCAGAAGTGATTAGTAAGGCAAGTAAACTGACTTAGAGAGCAGACCTAAATTAATGGGCTGTCAAGAAAGTATTTTCACTTGGAAGGTTTTCAGGCTTCTCTCAGATCTGATGTTAACTCAGAAAAAAATCTTGACAAACATGAATTCTATTAATTTTTAATATAGAAGTTGGAATTTCTTTCTTGGAAGTTATGCAGTATACTTTTAGCTCATAACTGGACTGTGTTTACAAAATCCCAGAATCAACCAAGTTGGAAAAGACCTCAGAGATCATCAAGTCCAACCTATTACCTAATACCTAACATCTCCTGACAACTAACCCATGGCTCCAAGTGCCACATCCAAGCTTTTTTTGAACACCTCCAGGGATGGTGACTCCACCACCTCCCTGGGCAGCACATTCCAATGGCCAATTACTCTTTCTGGGAAGAACTTTCTCCTCCCCTTGAGCCTAAACTTCCCCTGGTGCAGATTGAGACTGTGTCCTCTTGTTCTGTCACTGGTTGCCTGGGAGACCAATCCCCACCTGGCTACAACCTCCTTTCAGGTAGTTGTAGACAGCAATGAGGTCTCCCCTGAGCCTCCTTTTCTTGAGGTGGAACACCCCCAGCTCCCTCAGCCTCTCCTCATAGGGCTTGTGCTCAAGACCTCTCCCCAGCCTTGTTACCCTTCTCTGGACACGTTCAAGTATCTCAATATCCTTCTTACATTGAGGAGCCCAGAACTGGGCTCCCCATTGTAGTGATAGGCAAACCCTAATACTGATGACTGATCCCAGAGGGAGGTCAAGAAGGTTAGTAGTGTAAGTGAAGACAAAGCAACATTTTAAAATCAGATTTTTTTTATTTTAAAAACTTTCAGGCTGATGGTGCATTTGGCTTTGTTACTTGGAAATATAATTCATAATTGTTGTATTTTTTCAATATTACAGTCATAAGAGTTTTCAAGACCACAGTTATAAGAGTGTAAAGGTAGTAAAACTTGATCTTATTTCTGAAATTAAATGATGGCTTAATCCGTTTTCTTCATCTGGAATCTGCGTTTTGCTTTCCTGTATCACTGTGTATCACTACCTGTATCACTAACTATGAGGGAGAAAGAAATTTTAAGAGAAAGAGAAATTTTATTATTTTGGGGAATAAAGCAGTTCTTGCAAATAGAGGGTTCAAGGGTTCAAATAGAACCCTTCAGATTCACAGAGGCCTTTTTCCTTTTTTTTTTACGGGTGGGTGTGGGTGGAGAAATTTGAACATGAGTCCATGTATTCTGAATTCCTGGATGAGGGCTTGTAAGAAGTTATTAGTGCTCCGTAAATAAAAAGCAGCTCCCTCCCTTGACTCCACAAACAGAATAAGAGAGTGGCAGTTTATAGTCTCCCCAATCTTGTATTTTTGGAAGAATGAGTCAGTCCTCCTACAGGTGTCAAAACAATTAGCTGTGAGGGGATTACAGTAAGGTTGCTGGATGATAAAGGCTTTGTTTTGTATAAGCAGGGAGAATTAGTTTGCACACTCACACACACAGTGTGACTGACCACAACTGTGCACTGAATAACTAAGGAATATAGTAAGGATAAGAATCATAGAATCATAGAATCAGTCAGGATTGGAAGGGACCACAAGGATCATCCAGTTCCAACCCTCCTGCCATGGGCAGGGACACCTCACACTACATCAGGCTGGCCAGAGCCTCATCCAGCCTGGCCTTAAACACCTCCGGGGATGGAGCCTCAACCACCTCCCTGGACAACCCATTCCAGGCTCTCACCACTCTCATGGGGAAGAACTTCTTCCTTATGTCCAGCCTGAATCTCCTCACTTCCAGCTTTATTCCATTCCCCCCAGTCCTGTCACTACCTGATATCCTAAAAAGTCCCTCCCCAGCTTTCTTGTAGCCCCCTTCAGATCCAGGAAGGCCACAAGAAGGTCACCTTAGAGCCTTATCTTCTCCAGACTGAACAACCCCAACTCTCTCAGTCTCTTCTCATAAGAAAGGACCTCCAGCCCTCTGATCATCCTGGCCCTTCTCTGGCCAAATTCCACTAGAAAAACAAAAACAAGCAAACAACCCCCAAACATTCTATCGTTTCAAGGTCCAGGTGCTGAAATAAGCACCTGCTTGTATGGCTTTCCCGACTTTGTGCTTTGCTATTCTCTACTGATTTTCAGCATAAGCCATGGGAAATTTAGTTTCTCAAGTTTCATCTTGACTTGGATCCATACTTCAGAGGTGGAGCTCTACACAGGTGCAGCACAGCATTTGTAGGAAGGTGGAATCAAATCCGTCTGCGTATCTGCAATGGGTTAACAGAAGGGTTAACTTGACTGTTCCCCCAACAGAAAAGTGAAGGAGAAAAACAACACACAAACCCAAACCTCCAAGCTGAGACAAAAAGAGTGGGATAAGTGTTTACTGAGTAAATGAGATCACATGCACAGTTACCTTAGCCTATTTAAAGGAAAAGCATGGACGAAAAGCAGCACCAAGCAGCAAGCAGAAGCAAGTGAGCTAAAAGCCCATGCCAGGGAGCTACTCCTCCACCCCTCCCTGTCCTGTTTCCATCTGAGCAGAAGAGAGCCAACACCCAAACCCCAGGAGTCAGCAACCAGAACAGGAGCCTCCCATGTTACAAGCCCATAATACTTTGCTGCAGCCAGCACTTTCATTTTTGAATCTGGAAGGAGACAGGATCGTATGAATATGAACTCAACCTATGACATTCTCCACC
This sequence comes from Indicator indicator, assembly GCF_027791375.1. Classification (NCBI taxonomy): domain Eukaryota; kingdom Metazoa; phylum Chordata; class Aves; order Piciformes; family Indicatoridae; genus Indicator; species Indicator indicator. The sequence goes on from NC_072017.1 coordinate 32,560,311, forward strand.
CCTTATTCTATACCCATCTGCATCATGCCCAGCAGCAATCAACATTGAACAATATACATCATACATCTGCCACTGTCCATTCTCACTCAAAATGAGATCACTTTGCAGTACACAGAAGGCTGCTCACTGCAGATGCTTGGGAGCTCCATTCTGGATCAGGCCATGATCAGTCCAAATGCTGGGGCTGTGTTTCCACCCTTGAGGCAGTCAAATCCAGTGACTGCTTCCACCCCTTCAAGTGAAAGCAAGCTGTGGCTTGCATTCCAGTGCTCAGTTTCCAACACATCCAGGACTGGAGATCTCTCCTCTCACACCAGGAATACAGATGGGTTCCACTCCTTTGACTTGCCAAGCCATCGGTTCCATACAATCCAGTAAACCCAGTTGTCCCTCTTCTCCATCTGGTTGGAGGCAGGGCCCCTCTAATTCCAGCTGGGACTACTTGCATCTTGTGAAGATGCTTTAGGACTCCCTTCAGGACAATCAGAATCACTGTCAGCTTGTCTGCTCTTTTGGGGTGACTTTCCACTAGAAACCGAGGCAGTGTTCTTCGGGGGCAGAATTCCCCTGTAATTCACATGCTTGTGCAGCCAGGACTGCAGCAGGTTTTCTGTCCCACTTACTCATGTCTCCCCCATGGTCACACAAGTGAAACCAGAGGGTACACCATGTTGTGTGCCTCTCAGATTCTCTCCCTCAGACAGGTGAGCACCTGCTCCTCATGGCTGAAACATGGGACAGTACAGGTGGGGAGTAGAACATGTTCTTCTTGAGCTCATGGACCTCCCAGGACAGTTGCTTCACAGCTGAAACACAGGCCAGGACAGAAGAGGAGAGCTTTTTTTTCCTCTTATTGCTGAGACCTTCTGTTTGTTTCATCCAGTGTTTGTCCTTGGCCATCTTTCAAACAGAGATAAGAACTGAGCAAGCATCCCTGGCTCTGTCTCTTGTTCCCATGATGACCTGGGTTCATCCTCCTCCTTTGCAGGGCAAGCTGCTTTCCCTTTAGGCTTCTTTTCCCATACAGGAGGAGCTGACACTGTCACAGGCTGGTTCTCTGCTTCAGCCATGTCTGCTGGGCCAGATCTTCTCTTCCTCCTGAACACTCTGAACACCGATGAGAAGGGCTTGATAGGCATGTGCCTGTCCCCAACACACTGCAGTGATTTCCTTCTCTTGGGAACTCCCAGGCTGACAACAGACTTCTTCCAAACATTTCACCAGCTTGTCAGGGTTTTGCACTTGCTCAGGGGTGAATTTCCACACTACTGGAGGACTCCATGGCTGTAAGAATTTACTCATAGATTCCCATGCACCCTGCCACTCACAATTATCCAGAATCAGGGCAGATCTCTCAGTGATATTCTTGACAAAGTCCTGCATTGTTCCTGCTGGTATCCAACATGGGAACATCAGAGCTGTAAGCCATTCCCCCAAGATAAAGCTCTTCCACTGGACAGAAGGAATCTGTCCAGGATGCCAGCACGTCGGTGCCAGCCGCTGGCAGAAAGCAAATACCCCAACATAGTTACAGTGGATGCAGCCCAGGAAAAAGCTATATAAAACTCTCTTAACAAGCTTCAAGCCTTAATTGAATCTTCTTGTTATCCCTTTTTTGTCATCTCAGTCCTCCCTTTTTTGTCATCTCAGTCCTTTTGCGACCTGCCAAAATCTGACTGCAACCAGAACAGGAAGCCTCCCGTGTTACAATCTGGACTTCAAGCCCCATCACACTTTGCTCCAGCCAGCACGTCCGGTTTTGAAACTGGCATGAGGCAGGATGGTATGAATAGCAGCAGACTAAAACTCAACCTGTGACAGTATTCCAAGCTCCCACCTGTACTCTTATACAATGTGCTGAGTCTGCTGGAGGGAAATGTATAAACTTTGTTTAAACTTTCTCTGTGACTTCAGGCACAGGTTCAGGGCACAGGGCTGGGTGACATGGGAGGACAGCTCTACAGCTGCTGCTGTCATACTGCCTGCATCCAATACTGGTAATAAGGATGAAGTTGTGTATGTAGAGCAAGTCAGGTTTAAAAGTTGCTTACTTTCTTTCCTCATGTTCCAGAAGCTTCAGCCAGGACTTCCATGACTTGAATCACCTGATTATGGATAGTTATAGAGACTTTTTTTTTTTTTTTTTGGTCTGATAGTGGGTTTTGAACACCTTTTCGGATGCTCTCTGTTTCGGTCTTCTGATGCATTTATTTTGCTCGGAATCCTATTACAAGGCAGCCATTTTTCATAACTAATTTTGGAAATTATTCTTTATATAGTCTTTTCATCACTCTTTGAAATCTTTCTAACAATATCTCTTCATTAGCATTTACTCCAAAACTGCTCTAATGTTTACAGAAGCACTTTTCTAAGGTGCCTCTGAGGAATCTGTGCCTTACATACCATTAACATTTATAGAATCAGGTTTTAAAGGTTAGATGTGAGGCCATAGATTCTGATGTTTAGTTAGGTCAGAATAAAAATTGCCCCACTCTTAACCTTTAGAGCACTAGAAACCCATTGATCTTCCTGTTGTGAAAGCAGCACCACAAAGATGTCTTGATGGATTTCTTTTTAATTTTAAAAAAGATGCTTATAAATAATCAATGTGTAACCTAGATAAAGATTCTTGTAGTGTATCTTTCACTTTATGAACAAGGTAACCTACTCTGCTGTGAAGAATTTCCATTAAATTGTAGTGTCCTGCCTATTTAAAAACACCACCAGGCCAGACAATGACAAAGTCAATGTAAGATGTGTGCATGCATTAAACATAGCATATATGAATGTGGGGGGGTTATGTTTCTGGGTAAACAAACTAGCAGTATTTGTACATCTAAAGGGAAAGGGAAAGGGAAAAGGGAAAGGGGAAAAGGAAAAGGAAAAGGAAAGGAGAAAACGAAAGGAAAAGGAAAGGAAAAAAGGAAAAGGAAACAGGAGAGAAGAGAAGGGAAAAGGGAAAGGAAGGAAAGGAAAAGAAGGGAAGGGAAGGGAAGGGAAGGGAAGGGAAGGGAAGGGAAGGGAAGGGAAGGGAAGGGAAGGAAGGGAAGGGAAGGGAAGGAAGGGAAGGAGGGAGGAAGGGAAGGGAAAAAGAAAAGAAGGGGAAAGAAGAGAAGGGGAAAGAAAAAGGTGAGGAAAGGGAAAGGAAAGGAAAAAAGGAAAAGGCAAGAAGAGGTAAGGGAAGGGGAAAGGGGAAAGGAACATTTCACATAATGATGTCAGCATTGATTAACACCAAAGAGTGAAAGCCCCACTGGGGAAAATGAAATAAAACAAATCAGAAACCAAAGGAGTAGGTATTAAATGGGAGCCAATTGATTTTCCATAAGGTTGAGTTTTGTTGTAATGAGAAAATATCTTTGAAAGGTAGGGATCCCAGTGCATTTCATGGATTATAAGGGTTTTTTCTGACAGAAAACAAAATGGTCTTGTAAATTTCTCAAAATAAGTACAGAGATATTGTTTTGTTTTCTGCTACTCAATGTTGCTCCAGTGCATCCTTAAAAAGCTGTTTTCTGTATGCAAGTAGAAACATAGTCGCCACAAATAAACACCTGGTGAGATCTTGGTTTCTGTATACTTTTTGGTATCTGTGAAAGAGGCCAAAGATGTCCTCTTGAATGTACAAAAGCTTTTGGGCACTGAAATACAAGCATAAGGAATTTTAATTCTTTGGTTCAATACAGAGCTGAAACAGCCTTATGTGCTGGTTTTGCACCAGACAGAATGTAGGATTTACCCCAAAAGAGCAAATAACCACCCTTGCACAGAATTTGGAAGTTAAATGAAAACAATATTTACAAAAGTAGATTCAATACAAAAGTAAACTAAATATAAAAGTTAATAAACATCTACATATACACACAGTGATGAGACTGGTGAGGGGCCTGGAGGAAAAGTCTCATGAGGAAAGGCTGAGGGAGGAGACTTAGAGGGGACCTTATCACTCTCTACAGCTACCTAAAAGGAAGTTGTAGTCAGGTGGGGGGTCAGGCTCTTTTCCCAGGCAACTTGTGACAGGACAAGAGGGCATGGCCTGAAGCTGCCCTAGGCAAGGCTTAGGTTGGATATTAGGAAGCACTTCCTCACAGCAAGGCTGATTAGGCACCAGGATGGACTGCCCAGGGAGGTGATGGAGTCACCATTCCTGGAGGTGTTTAAGAAAAGCTTGGATGTGGCACTTGGTGGCATGGTTTAGCTGCTGTGGTGGTGTTGGGTCTTAGGCTGGAGTTCATGATCTCAAGAGGTCTTTTCCAGCCTCAGTAATTCTGTGATTCTGTGATATAACCTGACAATAGCTCAGACCTGCCCTGGACAAAGCCTGGAGGCTGTTGCACAGCTAACAAATATTATCTCCCTCTGTCCCCTATGCTGTTCTTACCATAACCCAGACAAAGCAAGGAGCAGAAAAGCAAGCAAAGTGCAGAAGGAGAGAAGAGGGAAAAGAGAAACAAGGACAAGCTGTACTTCAGATTATATAGAAACTTCCAGGGCAAATGGGATGGGATAAAGAGATTTTGCAATGTCACGTTCAGCCCCCTGGGGACATCCAACCTCCCTGGATTCTGGAACACTCTAGAAAACTTTGATTTATAATAATATTAGACCTAAACCTATAACAGCTTAAGAGAATGGTGAATTTACAACTCACACCCATTTATACCTTTAGTTATTTTTTCTCAATGACATGCTTCTAAATTGGGTCTGGTTTCCAACATTAACATTTAAATAACACCCCCCCCCCCACCCCCCCCCAATAAACAAAAATAAAATGCCCTACTAAAAAATACCTCACACGTTATCTTGGCTTCCTGATTCCTGTAATGTGTTCATTTGAAAAGCCACCTTCTGTCAAGGTCATGGATTTAAAAGAAATAAAATTCTTAAAATAAAACCTCTCTGACTGCCCCCTTCAAAACCAAAACCAAACCAAACAAACAAAAATACAAACAAAAAACCCACAAAAACCAATCCACAAACAAATAAACAAAAAAACCAAAACCAATCAAACAAAAACCACAAAGCAAAAAAAAAAACCAAAACCCACAAACAAACAAAACCAACGAAAACCCAACCCAAAACCCCAACAAAGGCAGTAAGCACCAAACAATAGCTGGGTCAGGTGTGTTCTCACTTGGCTACACAGTAAGCTGCATGTGGGCTTTATTTGTTTTAAATTTTGTGCCTAACAGTTTCTTAGCCAAACAACCTCGAGAGTCTCCCTTTAACTGATTCACAGCAACACACGGAGACATCACAGTGAATTTATTTACATCTCCTAAGTATTTCAGGGGCCTGCAGCTTGTTCACAGAATCCTCTGTGCTGAACTTCAGGACAGGCTTTACTGTCCATTTGGGTTGATAGATTGATGGGCCTGTGAGCTCTGTTACTCTTCTGACAAGCTGCTCTCGCAGAGGAGCTTAGTTTGGATAAATAAACAGGTCGATGAAGTGAGAAGTGTGTGGCTTTGTGGTATGCTTTGTGCAATCAGGCTTGCCTACAGTGCATCAGTCACTGGGACTGGACATTACTTAACTCTGCATGCTCTGAAATAAAGAGAACAGTTCCCAATGACTTTGAATCCAGCTTGTGCTAACTAAGCTTATTAAACCTTAGCTAATACAAGATTCTGAGAAATAATTGGAATTCATGAACCCATCAGGCATTATTTAGATGTTTTTTCATTAGCATTTATATTTGCCAAGCATCTCTTGATGCTTTTCATGTGTACTACAGACAGGTTGCATTGCTTTTTCTGAGTGTCAGCAATCATTGGCATCATTGTTAGCACTAATCTTGGACTCATAATGACTGTTTCCATCTTTAGGTCCTCTGTGAGCAGTCTGGAGTCTTTGACTAGGTTGATCTGTGAGCTTCTTATAGGCAATGCCATAAAAAATTCAAAAGTCCTGCTGTGCTTAATTAAAAAAGAGGCATCAGTATCTCTTATGTTCAACTAATGGCATTTTCTTTTAAATTGAGAGGAAGATATAGCAAAACTAGTCCAGATCCTCAGCTGATAATTTACTTTTATTAAGGGTCTGGCATAGGGAGTCTGCCTATGGAATTATGATTACCTTTTTTTTTTTTAAAGTTAATGCACACAGTTTGAATTAGGTACTTCAATCACTGCACTGTGTTTCAATAATGAACATCATCATTGATAACGACAAATTGCAGCTCCAAGTGAAAGATAGGCACATTCAGATCCTTCTTCAGGCTTTATTAAACCTTCCTGACATTTAGCAAATGCAGTTTGCTTTCCTACTGTTAGGCATTAGAGTTTTAGGAGAACTGAAATGGGATGTATTTACATCGTGCATAATCGTGGGCTTGGGAACAATATATTCAAAGAGTCCATGTAGAAGTAAATAATTCTTCTGAATGGCATCCTCCAAATGAGAGGGTTGGACTAGATGATCTCTGAAGGTCTCTCCCAACCCCTAACATTCTGTGATTCTGTGATTCTGTGATTCTGTGATTCTGTGGGTGTGTGCCTGCACTCTGCATGTCAAACATCCAGCCTTGTTTTTTTCCTCCTGCCACTGACAGAATTGGAGAGAATCCAACAGAGAGCCATGAGGATGCTTAGGGGACTTGAGCATCTCTCCTATGAAGAGAGACTGAGAGACCTGGGATTATTTAGTCTGGAGAAGAGAAGACTGAGAGGGGATCTGATCAATGTGTATGAATATCTGAGGGGTGGGTGTCAAGTGGAGGGGGCCAGGCTCTTTTTTGGAGGTGTGCAGTAATAAGCCAAGAAACAACAGGTTCAAGCTTGAACACAGAAGATTCCACCTCAGCATGAGGAGAAACTTCTTTACATTGAGGGTGACAGAGCCCTGGAGCAGGCTGCCCAGAGAGGTTGTGGAGTCTCCTTCTCTGGAGACTTTCAAACCCACCTGGATGCATTCCTGTGCAGACTCCCCTGGGTGATGCTGCTTTGGCAGGGGGGTTGGACCTGATGATCTCTCGACGTCCCTTCCAACCTCTAATGTACTGTGATACTATGAATTACTCTTCAGCTCTTCTCTAAGGGCATGCAGCATGCTGAGTTTTTGTTGGCATTGGCCTTCCCTGCCCAGAGCTGATTCCATTGCAGTGGGATGTTAGCACAGCATGATGAAGTGATGTAGAAAGACGCCATAGAAATACAAACAAGTAGGGGAATTTCTGAACACTTGACCCATTGCAGGGGTGTGAAGAGGGACCTAATTCTGGTGAAGGCAAGCAGCTGAGGGACCCCTGTGGCATGGAAAATGCAGTTTAAAAGTTGATTATCATGGATAAAGGAGAATAAGGTTAAAACAATTTGCTGAACTTTGGCAATTTCTTATCACCAAAATGCTTTTAGAGAAGTACTGCAAGCACAAGTAGAAAAAGCATAGGGGTTGCTTCAGGCTGTGGCAAAGCTCCCACCTAATCATAAGATCAGGAAATTACAAGATCTCTGTCCTTTTTTGAACCAGAGGATCTGTATTGACAAAAGTATTGTGTGGAGACTATCCATGTAAACCATTTACTTACACAAAAGAGAACTGGAGGAATCTTGAGAAGCTATCTAGTTTGCTGCCTCTGCCTCAGAATAAGGTCAGATGCTTGTCCTACTTTTTATTGATAATACATGATAATGGAGGCTCTATATCTTTCTCAAATCAGCTTCTCTATTGGTTTGCTGTCCTTATCTAGAGAAAGCTTTCCTGGCAATGTGCTTATGTCTTCTTTTCTGCAATTTAAGCCCATTTTGTGCCCTGTTCTGTCCTTCACAAAGAACCATCCACTCCCGTTTGTGTTTTGCACCCCTCCTTCACAGTCTGTTACTGTTATTCCTTTCAGGCTTTGCTTTTCTGGCCAAAAAGGCAACTCTTTCAGCTCTTCCTTGGGCATTCACGTTCTGCAGACCTTCAAATACTTGGGCTGCTCCTCTCTAGGATGCCTTCCACACATGTATCTTCCTTGTAAAGCATGCCCAAAGCCAGGCACAGCACTTCAGTGTAGCACTGCTAGTGCTGGATGGTGCAATAAGTCATCTGAAGTTTCTAGCAGCTGTTTGTCTCACAACATAGCCTTGCAGTGTTGATGTAGGTTCAACCTGTATCCTGCTATACTGCTGCCTCATGGCTTGCTCCCCTCATCCAATAATATCTCCCCAATGATATCTTTAAATGGTCCTATTCAAACAGAATTCTGGGGTTTTCCCAACCTTTTTCTACTTTCTCTGTAATGCAAATCATCTCCTCCAGCATGTGTGCCTGGTGAGGCCACATCTGGAATATTGTGTCCAGTTCTGGGCCCCTCATTTCAAGAAGGACCTCCGGGAATTGAGGTCCTTGAAAGAGTCCAGCACAGAGCCACAAAGATGATTAAGGGAGTGGAACATCTTCCTTACGAGGAGAGCCTGAAGGAGCTGAGGGCTCTGTAGCTTGGAGAAGAAGAGACTGAGAGGTGACCTCATTCATGTTTATAAAGATTTTTAGGGTGATTGGCAAGGGATGGAGCCAGGCTCTGCTGGGTGATACCCAATGACAGCACAAGGGGCAATGGTGGAAATTGAAGCATAGGAAGTTCCATGGAAACATGAGGAAGGATTTTTTTCAGTGTGAGGGTGACATAAGACTGGAAGAGGCTGCTCAGGGTGGTTGTGGAGTCTCCCTCTCTGGAGATATTCCAGGCCCACCTGGATGTGTTCCTGTGTGACCTGGTATAGGCAATCCTGCTCTGGCAGGGGGGTGGGACTGGATGAGCTTTTGAGGTCCCTTCCAACCCCTAACATTCTGTGATTCTGTGATTCTGTGATTGTTGTGATTCTGTGATTCTCTGTGTGTTGTCATGGTGCTATGTTCAAGCTTAATATTCCACTGTGGTGTTATTTAAAAAGAAGATGTGAAACAAAACCCTTTGAATTTGGCAGCAATACACTGAGCAGGTGAGGCTGACTGTTGAACACCAAGTGGTAGCTCAGCCTGCCAGTCTGTTTAAAAATCTGAGTAAACCAGCTGCTGCTAAGCTTGGGGAGAAGGGAAGCAGCCGACTGTGCAAATCCAGTCTGCTGTGGCAAATTCAGTCTGGTGGTATAGAAGATAAAACATAAAAGGCAAGAAGATATTTATGGCTTTTGGTGAGAATCAACGTGTTTACCAATGTAATGGTAATAACAAAAAGAAATAATAGTTTGAAGTTATTTGGATAGTAAATTAATTAACCTACTGAAATTTTGTACAAGAGATGCTGAACTGTAAAGCTATACCATAAATTACAGCTGAAGTTAATTTTACTTACTGAAAAGAAATGATTGGGGTACTCATTTTTCAAGGCAATGATTTAGTTATACTGCAGCAGTTAATTACAATATCTTAGAGAAAACTTTATATTATCAGAGTTTAAAATGTCTGCCTTTTTCTACTTTCTGTGGAATTTCTTTTTATGTGCATTAGGAAAAGCATCTGCTGATGTTTCCTTTGTTCACTGGAGGAACAGGAAATGCTGCAACTTGTCAAATAGCAAAAAACATTATTAGTGAAGCAGTGGTTGCTAACATACAAATCAATGAACATTATTAGCAGTGAGTTATGGAATAAGTAGTAAGTTTGAAAAGCTTCTCCTCATTAGAATTAAAAAGATCTTTTGCTTATCTGATGAAGCACATGCAAGGTTTTCTATGGGGTTTTGCCATATAGTGAGGGGCATAACTTAGGTGTTCTGGCCAAAGGGGCCCATTTTTCTCCAGCACTCCTACTCCTTCCCATCAGAGGGGGAAGGAGAGCAACCACATGGCAGCACTAGCTGCCCAGCATGGTGGCACATCCATGCAGCCCAGGCACATGAGAATGGGCTGGACTGGTGCAAACTGGTGATCTGTGCAACCCAGCAAGCGATAACAGCCACCATAAGCAGGCACCAGGGGAAAAGTAATGAGAGGGTAATCATCTACACTCTTCTGATTCTCTCTGAATCCCCAGCTGTGTTCAGTTCAGAAATCTCCTGACCCTGTTGTTCCTTAATTAGTAGTCTGCTTTGGATCTTTCTTCTCATTACTTCTGCAGTTTTCCCCTCAGCTCTGTGAATTGCATCCACACTGCCTGTTGTCCCAGAGGTCATCTGCCTGATACATGGAATCACTTCCTTATCGAGTCTGGTTCCTGCTGCCTTATTGGGTAGCTGTATTTTATCCAAAACTTTCCAGATTTCCATATCACCATACCACCATCTTCTCTCCTGATGGGAAAACCCTCCTTCATAGATGTAAAATTTCAGTAAGCCATATCACTTGGATCAGTCTTGTCCACATGGTCACCAATCTATTCAAAAGGCTCTGTAGAGGTTTGTAAGGTGGGATTCCCAATGTCAACAAATCTGAAGAGAAAGTGAACAGCCAACTAAAACTGTATAGTAGCTGAATCTCTAGACTATAAATAGCCTTTACCTATCTGCTTTATCTATTTGCCAGACTTACAGTCCAGTAGCTCATCAACGTTCTTCCACAGTAGCCCAAATCCTTATTTTAATCCTGGAGACATATTGGACATCTTCCAGTCTTCATGAACCACTGATGGAGGTTCTTTAGTGGGGGTTCACTCAAGAGGTACTAGAAGGAGGTGTAGATGCTTCACTGGAGAGCAGTCATTGACATTAGAATCGTAGAATCATGGAATGGGCTGGGCTGGAAGGGACCTCCAAAGCTCATCCAGTCCGACCTCCCTGCAGTCAGCAGGGACATCCCCAACTAGATCAGGTTGCCCAGGGTCCTGTCCAGCCTCACTTTGAATATCTCCAGGGAAGGAGCCTCAACTACCTCCCTGGGCAACCTCTTCCAGGGTTCCGCCACCCTCATAGTGCAGAACTTGTCCCTCACATCCAATCTCAATCTGCTCTGCTCTAGTTTGAAGCCATTGTCCCTCGTCCTGTCCCTGCAGCCCTTTGCAAACAGTCTCTCTCCAGCCTTCCTGGAGCCCCCTTCAGGTACTGGCAGGCTGCTATTAGGTCTCCCTGGAGCCTTCTCTTCTCCAGGCTGAACACCCCCAGCTCCCTCAGCCTGTCCTCAGAGCAGAGCTGCTCCAACCCCCTGATCATTTTTGTGTCCCTCCTCTGGACCCTCTCCATCAGGTCCATGTCCTTCCTCTGCTTAGCCGCCCCTACAATGCATGTGTATGACGTTTGCCTAGAGTTGTATTTTCTGCCCTCACATTAGGTCTTTTACTGGTGTCATCAACTGAGTTAGTGTTCTTATTCTTATTGCCTAGGCCTGGAATTTAATAGAGATATACATAAAAATAATATTCATAATAATATTAATAATTAGTAATTAAATTAGTAATTACAATTATTAAATTTAAAGTAATTTTAAAATAATGAAACATTATAAATTAAATAATGGTTAATTAAATAATAATTAGTAATAGCAATAATAAATCCATGCAGATTCTTGGGTTCAAACGGTTAGCTTATTGATGAGACTCACTTCTAGGCTATCATAAACATGTTGATCTATTTTGACAGCAGCTTGGTTTACTATTTCTTTACTTAATGTTTTGTAATGACATTACAGTATCCCAGTGATTGTTTTCCAATCACAGGGTTTCTGATAAGCTTAGTAAATCAATGCCTTCATTTAAAGACAGGCCTTCTACTTCTCCCTTTCTATTTTTATCCTCCATCATTTGTGTTGATGTGTTTACCTTTGTGCTTTTTTTTTTGGTGTCACTCTGTATTTTTCACTTTATCTTTTCACTTTATCATTTTCTGACCTATCTTAGTTCAGGGATGAAGAATTTTTGGCCTCTTCTTTCTTAGAAGTGCCATCTCAAATCATATGCTTGTGCTAGTCTTTCCTCACTACTCACACTTCACTGATGCTCCTCCTAGTTTCAAGTGAGAGCAGTTTAGTTTCTTTATGGTTTAGTGTCTGTATCCTCTCTTTGGAGTGATTTTTTGTCCCCTGTTTCTGTCCCGGGTGTGCAGAGAGCAGGTATGAGGTAAAACACACAACAACCCCATGCAGTGCTACAGGCTGGGGACAGAATGCCTGGAGAGCAGCCAGGCAGAGAGGGACCTGGGGGTACTGGTCAACAGCCAGTAGAACATGAGCCAGCAGTGTGCCCAGGTAGCTAAGAATTCCAGTGGTATCCTGGCCTGCATCAGCAATAGTGTGGCCAGCAGGAGCAGGGAAGTCATTCTGCCCTGTACTCAGCACTGCTTAGACCACACCTTGAGTCCTGTGTCCAGTTCTGGACTCCTCAGTTTAAGAAAGATGTTGAGTTGCTCAAACGTGTCCAGAGAAGGGCAACAAGGCTGGGGAGGGGTCTAGAGCACAGCCCTGTGAGGAGAGGCTGAGGGAGCTGGGGGTGTTTAGCCTGGAGAAGAGGAGGCTCAGGGGAGACCTCATTGCTCTCTACAACTCCCTGAAGGGAGGTTGTAGCCAGAAAGGGTTGGCCTCTTCTCCCAGGCAACCAGCAACAGGAGAGGACACAGTCTCAAGCTGTGCCAGGGGAGGTTTGGGCTGGATGGTAGGAAGAAATTCTTCCCAGAAAGAGAGATTGGCCATTGGGATGGGCTGCCCAGGGAGGTAGTAGAGTCACTGTCCCTGGAAGTGTTTAAAAAAAGCCTGGGTGAGGCACTTGGTGCCATGGTTTAGTTGATGAGATGGTGTTGGGTGATAGTTTGGACTTGATGATCTCAGAGGTCTTTTCCAACCTGGTTAATTCTGTGTTTCTGTGAAAAGAAGCCTGACTACTATGGAAACCATGACACATAAATGAAAGAAAATGCAATATTAACTGCACAGTTTATTGAAATCAGGGATAATGAATGTGAAAACTATACAGAGGTAATACTATGGGCATCAACATTTCTGTTAATTCCAGAAAATGTAACACAGATATGAGCCTTGAAAAGAAAAAAAAAAAAAAAGGAGGAAAGGGGGTGGATGGGTGTGAAGGAAAAAAAAAAGGCAAATGAAAAAGCTTTTGCTTGTGAAACTGTAGTTGTCTCAGCATCTCTTAAGGCATCTACATTCTAATTCAACAAGGTACTTAAGCTCCTGCTTATTTTAGAAGGACTGGCTGATTTGAAGAGTGTTCTACACGCTTTAAGTTACAAGCATATCTAAGTATTTAGACAAACCCGAATCCTCCTAAAACAAGCTAGGTAGAGGAATGAGCTTGTAAAATTATTGGATAACATGGTCAAGAAGCTTCCTCAAAGTCATCAAAGCAATAGCTGCACGTTAAAGTCATGTAAAGGTGTCAGTTGATATCATATTTAACTGAACAAAACCCATGAAGGCAGCAACCTGTAGAATATAAATTACTACAATGAAATTATTAGGGCAAGGAGAAGGTTTTTTAGCTTATGAATTAGATGATGGAAGAGGTAGGTAAATGGCTAATTAGTTTTTCTAGTAACTAATTCTGCTAATGTAAGAGGTTAAAGCACTATAGATGAGTTAACCTGCCTGTCTCCCACCAACATAGAAGGGAACACACGAAAAACTCTGGGTTGAGATAAAAAACCCCTTAATGTTCTTCACTATGAGGGTGGTAGAACACTGGAAGAGGTTGCCCAGGGAGGTGGTTGAGGCTCCTTCCCTGGAGATATGCAAGGTGAGGCTCAACAAGATCCTGGACAGCCTGCTCTAGTTGGGGATGTCCCTGCTGGCTGCAGGGAGGTCAGACTGGATGAGCTTTGGAGGTCCCTTGTGGCCAGAACCATTCTATGATTCTATGATAATATATTAAAATCCCCAGTATAAAGCAGAAAACAAGCAAGTTAAACAACTCCCACTTGTCTTGCTGCCACCCCTGTGGAAAAAGAACCAACACCCACAACGTGGAACCTAAAAGCAGCAGCCGGAACGGGAAGCCTCTCATGTTACAATCCAAACTTCAAGCCCTAGAATAGCTCACTCCAGCCAGCACTTTCATTTTGAAGCTGGCATGATGTGAATAGCAGCAGATTCAACAAAATCTGTGACATCTTAGAAAAGGAATAGACACATGGAAGGATTTTATAGGCATTGTAAGTCAGTGTAGTGGTAAATAACTCACATGTAGATTTCAAAGAGTTAATAACCATATACATTATAGTGTATACACAATGTCAAATATAGATCAGGTGCTTTATTTATTCTATTTCCCTACAAGGTTAAAAAAAAAATTATTGCATGGTGTATTATGTGCTTTTTCACTAGGCAAGCTTGTTTATTCTTTCCTGTTTTCTTCTCTGAGGTCCAGCAGATACTACCATTCTTTTGATTATCGTATATCATAGAATGGTCCAGGCTGGAAGAAACCTCCAGAGTTCATCCAGTCCAACCTCCCTACAGTCAGCAGGGACATCCCCTGCTGAATAGCTCCAAACCCGCTTCAACAAACCCATTTAACAATTGGTTTGTTAAAGTAAATCCCATGAAATCAATAGGAGTTTTGCCTACCTCAGGATTAAGTTAGGAGCTGCCCCAAGAAATAAACTGAGATAACTTAAATCATCACAGAGAAGATCTCTTGCCCAGAATGTAAATACAGAATTAAAATACACAGATAAAATAAATCAGTGTCAAATTCCTTATTTTACAAGTAAATTCTCATGTCACAGAAAACTTAAATCAGTGAATGCTAATTTTGTGTATTTATTAATCTTTAAATCTGTGGGTAGATGGAAACATGCTCATGGCTCTTTTTTCATAGGATAATGTTTTCTGATAAAACCACTGGAAAAGCATACAGTGAACCAAGCTGAGCTTTATATAAGTCAAGTAAATGCTTGCATTGAAGTAGAATGACATCCATGTGGTAGTATGAGGATCCTTAGTAGGCAAGGAGGCTGTTGGAGCTGCACATGGCCTTTAATGTGCTCTTGTAGCTTAATCTTCTTCCCATCAGAGAGGCTTTCCCTTAAAAATACTGGAAGTTGTGTAAACTGCTTGTTTTGCTCTCCTGCACAGCATTGAAGGCTACAGTTTTCAGAGATCACAGAATCACGGAATCACCCTGTTGGAAGAGACGTCAAAGGTCATCCAGTCCAACCTCCAACCCAACTTAGGGTTGATCCTAAACCATGTCCCTAAGCACCAGCTCCACACAGCTGCTTAAACACCTCCAGGGATGGTGACTCCACCACTGCCCTGGACAAACCATTCCAGTGTTTGATAACCCTGTCTGTGAAGAAATATTTCTTAGCATCAAGCCTGAACCTCCCCTGGTACAGTTTGAAACCGCTTCCTCTGGTCCTGTTGCTTGCCACCAAGGAGCAGAGGCTGCTTCCTCCTCGTTCCAACCTTCCTTCAGGTAGTTGTAGAGAGTGACGTAGTCTCTCCTCAGCCTCCTCTTCTCCACACTGAACACCCTCAGCTCCCTCAGACACTCTGTGTACATCATGTGCTCCAGGCTCTTCACCAGTCTTGTTGCCCTTCTCTGGACATGCTCCAGAACCTAAATGTCCTGCTTGTAGTGAAGGACGAGAACTGAACACAGTACTCAAGGTGTGGCCTCGAGGTTAAGTCATAACTTCCTGCAAAGGCCTCTCTCTTCCTGAAGAGCAAATCCTCATATGCAGAAAATAAACACTGGCCTCAGACACAGGATTGTCTCTACTGGCAACTAGGGCAAAACCTGACCAGAAAAAAGAGTTCTATTATCTCTGAGATATACTGAAGTACCTTGTGCAGTTCGTTTTTGTGATTGTTTTAGGTCACACTTCTTCTACTGGTGGCCTTTGAATCAATCTCCCTGTCACCTCAGTCAGGAAAACAGTAGGTGAGGAAACTTGTTTAAAAACAACCACCACATGAACAGACAAAAAAACCCCCAACAACCCTAAACCAAGCCATTTTTTGCTTCAACCACGTAACCAAACTCCCAGTTCAAAAATTTCCTTGCTAATTACAGTAACGAGCAAAGTATGCTGCTGAGCCTCAGTGAGACTGCTGGAAAGCAGACGAGTTTGGAATGCTTGCTGAACTCCTCAGTGACTTTGTATCAGTCCTTTTACACAACTCTCATAAAGGATACAGTGACAAGAGAGTCTAAAGCTCAGAAAGCTTCTGATAATGGGCTTTAGACACACTACCTATCTGGGATGCTTTGTTACATGCTAGCTCTGTCTGTGAAACTTTTGATCTAGCAGTTTGAAAAGATGTTGTCGGTGCGTGGCATTTGTTTTTCTTGTGAGCTAATGGGTAAAAGAGAGGCATTTAAATTGTAGATCAAAATGATTCTTTTCTTCTAAAGTAGCTGTGCATTGGCAACGCCTTAGGAATTTGGGGTATGCATTTAGGTATGTCTGGCACTAGGTTGTAAGTTAGAGAATCTGTTTCTGACCTTTCTCACTGTAATGATAACACTGAGCATGAGCCTGGGGGAAAAAAAAAAAAAAAACAAACAAAAAACTGGAGAGAATAGTTTTCATTACAGATACACAGTGACAATGATTATTGCAGTTAACTGAAAATAGATTGCCCTCCTGCTTAGCTGTCACCATGTTATCAGAGGATGGAAAAGGGCCTGGAGCACGTGGCCTATGAAGAGCATCTGAGAGAGTTGGGGTTGTTCAATCTGGAGAAGAAGAGGCTGAGGGGAGACCTCACTGCTCTCTACAGCTACCTGAAGGGAGGTTGGGGCAAGGAGGGTGCAACCTCTTCTCGTTGGTGTCAAGCAACATGACCAGAGGAAATGGTTTCATGCTGCACCAGGGGAAGTTCAGGCTGGATGCTAGGAAATGTTTCTTTCCAGAGAGAGTTCTCAGACACTGGAATGGTCTGCCCAGGGCAGTACTGGAGTCCCCATCCCTGGGGGTGTTTAAGCAGCTGTGTGGAGCTGGTGTTTAGGGACATGGTTTAGTGTTGACCTTTCACGGCTGTGTTGAGGGTTGGACTGGATGAGCTTGGAGGTCTCTTCCAACTGAATGTTTTCTGTGATTTACCTAAAGAAAGCACCAACCAGATGAATCAAAATACTTGGTGAGTGCTTTTTAAAATTCATGTCCAGTAACAGGTGAAAGAAACATAACTGAGAGGAGCAAAAATCGCTGGTGGATGTGTGCATGTGTCTGACCATCTCTGGGTATAAAATAGTTTTAAGTGATGTGAGGGAAAGCTAAATGTGAGTTTTAGGATACGTACTCTGACAGATTTGGACATGAAAATGAATGGCATTATTAATTTATTTCAAAATTTCTGATGGTGGGAAACCAGCAGGTAACTGTGAATTATGGATCTCCAATTCACTGCAGGTCAGGTGTCATAAACTGTCAGTGTTTTATATGCCAACAGAACCCTGGCAAATTGAAATTATAGACTCATAACTAAAAGGAGCAAAGCTGGCTGGTGGGTACCTGCATGTGTCTGACTGTCTCTGGGTATAAAATGATTTTAAGTGTTATGAGGGAAACCTCAATATGGTTTTTTCCAGTTTTCTCATTTTGTAATCTGGTGTTACATATAGATCCAAATCTCATACCCTGTGCAGCACAGCCTCCACCTCCTTCACTGCTCCAAACACAACCCCATTTCTGCTTCTTTTGCACGGGGAACTGATGTTCCATTCTTGTATCCCTTTCAGCTTTTGGCATGTCTGTATAGAGGTCAGTTCCATTTGATGATCTATCAGATCTAGAAGGGACAGGGGATGAGGTGCAGGATAAGGTATGTTCACTCATGGATCCATAGAGTTTTCCAGGGGACTTAATAGTGTTTTCCTATTTGCAGCAAGATTCTGGGGTGCAATTCAAAGCTCTGTGACGGGTGTGTTACAGCAGCATTAGGCAATTCTGATACTTCACTCATCCAGATCCTCATTTCCAGAGCCCAGCCAGAGATCTGGCTCTGCTCTCCCCATGCTGTTTGTTCTTTGTCCCACCTAGACTGAACTTCCTCTCTCAGTACGACATCAAGTTTTTTTCTCCCCAGGCCTTTTTATGCATCCTTATCACTCCATTCAGCTTCTCTGTACTCTTCTTGGTTATATATTTACCAGCTATCTCCTAATTCCAGCAGTTGGTGGGGTTTTTTTGTTTTGTTTTGGGTTTGTTTTGTTTTTTTGTTTTTTTTTAATCAACTTGGCCAGGCACACAGTGTAGCAGTTTCAGTTTAAATAACCAGGGTTGGAGAAACATATAAGAAGCAAATATACCCTTTACGGTTTAGAGAAGCATGGTTCAGTTACTGCGGGAAATGCAGAAGCAGGGAGAGATGGTTGAGAGAAATATTTTCAGTGTATAGGACAAAGGAAATTGGAAAAATAAGAAAATGGCAAAAAAGACCATAAGAGTGAGAAGATGGACTGATCACAGAATCACAGAATCAACCAGGTTAAAAGAGACCTCCAAAGTCATCAAGTTCAGCTTATCACCCAATCCTAACTAATCAACTAGACCATGGCACCAAGTACCTCATCCAATCTTTTCTTAAACACCTCCAGGGATGTTGACCTCATCACCTCCCTGGGCAGCACATTCCAATGGCAAATCTCTCTTTCTGGGAAGAACTTCTTTCTAAGATCAAGCCTAAATTTTCCCCTTCACAGCTTGAGACTGTGTCCTCTCCTGTTGCTGGTTGCCTGGGAGAAGAGACCAACCCCCACCTGGCTACAACCTCCCTTCAGGGAGTTGTAGACAGTAATAAGGTCTCCCCTGAGCCTCCTCTTCTCCAGACTAAACACCCCCAGCTCCCTCAGCCTCTCCTCATAGGGCTGTGCTCCAGATCCTTCCCTTTGGGCTTTGTTGCCCTTCTCTGGACACGTTTGAGCAACTCAACATCTTTCTTGAACTGATGATGCTATATGGGAGCAGAAAGTTGCAGGCTTTTGAATGAATGAGTCTGCATGTACTGAACCTGGATAAAGCACTCTCCTTAGAAAGAAATTACTGTAAAGATTGTTAGGGTAGTGCCTGGCACCCGGGCAAGGAACTTCAGGAACTGAAACACACGTTAAAGGACCTGGAAGAGAGGCTGAGAAATAGTGAAAGGCTATTTTGGCTCTCCATAAGTTCATCAGTTCACACAACTTCTGGTAAATGTGCACTGGCTGCTCCCTGGATTTAGAGGAGGGTGGAAG
Source organism: Indicator indicator (assembly GCF_027791375.1). NCBI lineage: Eukaryota > Metazoa > Chordata > Aves > Piciformes > Indicatoridae > Indicator > Indicator indicator. Next base: position 32,579,358 of record NC_072017.1, read on the forward strand.
CACCAAGCTACTGATCACTCTCCAGAAGAAGATGGGAACAAAACTGAAATTAAAACAGCACTGGGAAAATTTGTTACAGCAGTAATACTTGACATGATGCCCTTGCAGCTGCAGGGAATAGGACCTGATGATCCAAAAGGTCCCTCCTGGCTGCTTTCTTAAGTTCGCTTCTAGAGCCTCAACGATACTTTGAAGAAAATGTACTTCCTAACAGATAGCACTCAGTAAGCTTCTAATGCAGTTGAGTGATCTTAAAAAAATAGTTAGCTGTATTAGAATAGATGGAACTGAGATAATTTTATCCTGTTGCTATGTAACACTGCCCTAGTGGATACAGGAAAGGTTATGATGTTTCCAAGGAAACATCAACATTTTTGTTGCTTTTAGGAAACAATACATCTGCAAAACTGGATTCCTAGTTGGGCTTTTAGAATATTTTCAGAACTGGATAAGATTTGAAGTTTAAAGTACTTCTGTTCTTTTTGGAAAAATCCATTTTGAAATTATAAAGAAGGGGAAATACAATCTTTATAGATTGAGGACAATGCATCTGAATGGGAATAAAGAGTAACCTGATATTCCAGGATGAAGAACAGCCTTTGACATACAACTCATGAAGCCAAATTATTTATACCCTCAACAGAATTACTCTACAAAAATATCAAAGTTTTAAAGAGTAAAGACAAAGACATTAACTTTACTGAAAAATATTTTTCCTGTTGACTCAGTGTGAAAAAAAAAATCAATCTGCAATTTATATATTAAAAAAGAATCGATATGCAATTTATAAACAAAGGTTGCTCTTTTGCTATCAATTACAGCCAGTTATCATGTGCATTCAAGATGTTTCTGGGATTCCAATGGACTTTACTGGATTTTTACTTTGGTCTTCACCCAAACATAAGTCATAGAATCATAGAATTGTCAGGGTTGGAAGGGACCTCAAGGATCATCGAGTTCCAACGCCCCTGCCATGGGCAGGGACACCTCACACTACATCAGGTTGCTCAAAACCACATCCAGCCTGGCTGCAAAAACCTCCAGGGATGAGGCTTCTACCACCTCCCTGGGCAACCTGTTCCAGTGTCTCACCAGTGGGTGACATAACACCAATGGTGTTATGCTAGTGTGAAAGGAATTAGATTAACTTAGTTTGTGATGGAAGCCAGGTCTATCTTCCCTGACTCTTTTAACTCTCCTACTTCCATTAAACAGCTGGTGCAGCTGGTGGGCTAGCCCCTATATGGGGAAAGGACAACTAACCCATGGCTCCTAGTGCCACATCCAATCTTTTTTTGAACACCTCCAGGGATGGTGACTCCACCACCTCCCTGGGCAGCACATTCACATGGCCAATTACTCTTTCTGGGAAGAACTTTCTCCTCACCTCGAGCATAAACTTCCGCTAGTGAAGCTTGAGACTGTGTCCTCTTGGTCTGTCAACGGTTGCCTGGGAGAAGAGCCCAACCCCCACCTGGCTACAACCTCCTTTCAGGTAGTTGTAGAGAGCAATGAGGTCTCCCCTGAGCCTCCTCTTCTCCAGGCTGAACACCCCCAGCTCCCTCAGCCTCTCCTCACAGGGCTGTGCTCCAGACCCCTCCCCAGCCTTGTTGCCCTTCTCTGGACACGTTCAAGTCTCTCAATGTCCTTCTTAAACTGAGGGTCCCAGAACTGGACACAGTGCTCAAGGTGTTGTGTAACCAGTGCTGAGTACAGGGCAGAATGACTTCCCTGCTCCTGCTGGCCACACTATTGCTGATGCAGGCCAGGATACCATTGGCCTTCCTGGCCTCCTGGGCACACTGCTGGCTCACATTCCGCTGGCTGTTGACCAGTACCCCCAGGTCCCTTTCTGCCTGGCTGCTCTTCAGCCACTCTGTCCCCAGCCTGTAGCACTGCATAAGGTTGTTGTGGCCAAAGTGCAGAACTCAGCACGTGGACTCATCCTAGTGCCTTTCAAAAACCATTTCATATCCACGCGAGTATGAAAGTTAGAAGATCAGCTGCCTCTGAATGAGATGGCTGCAGTTACAGGCCTAGGAGCTGTCCTCCTAAACTTCAGATAGAATTTCCAAAGAAGTTCTGCATTTTCAGAGCTGGCTTCTCCAAGTAATTGTTGATCTGATGTCTCTCTCCTGCTTGGATGCAGTGCTGGCAGCTAGGACATGTGCATCTTCCGCTTGGCCTGTACCTGTATTTGGGCAGTCTGGTGCACTCTTTACACAAGTATGATAGGTTTGGGTGTATGCATGTAGGTAAAATCGTTGTGGAGGTGTGGCCCTGACTAGGGGCCAAATGCCCACCAAATCCACTCTATCAATCCCCCTTAGATGGAAAGGGGAGAGGGGAAAATATAACAAAAGCCAGCTATAAGGCAGAAGCAATTTAGTAATAATGATAAGCAAAGCAACAGACCACATGGAAGCAAAAGCAGAGAAGATGTTGGTCTCTGCTGCCCATCAGCAGGACGATGGTTGGTCCTGGGCAGCAGGGCTCTCAATGCTTGGTTGTTCCTCTGGAGGAGAGACACCATGGACAAATCCCTCCCACTTCCTTCTTTCACTTTGTTCTTATGTCTGAGCTGATGTCATATGGCATGGAATACCCCTTTGGCCAGGCTGGGTCAGCTCTGTCCCCTCAGTGTACTCTCAGGGCAGGGAAATGTTGGAAAAGCACAGCCTGGGTGCTCGGCTCAGAGGTAGCCAAACCACTGCTGTGTTATCAACACTCAGCTACAGCACTGCAAAGCACAGCACTAGAAAGATGCTTGCAGTTTAAAAAAAAACTCAGAAGCAATGGATCCATTTCTGTAATTGTCATAATTAATAAAAAGGTGAAATAATTTTTCATTTAGAAGAGGAATGTGGACAAGATACTACAAGAAGGACTATTCTATGATCCTTTTATATTTCTGCTATTGTACAATGCTGACTTTCTGCAGGAATTCTAACCTTTTTCAGTTGAATGTCAGCAGAAGCAAAGAGGTTTAAATGTTCCTGAATTACCCAGGATGTTTCCTGTGATTACATGGGGTCTAGCTGATCAGTGTACAGTGTTTGGAGAGTACATTTCTGCCTAGCTGCCTTCTTTCTCTGTATCTGTCACTACACAGATTGCATATCCTCTTCACTCAGTGTTTGCACCATGCACAGTGGAGGTTTAATCCAGAACAAGGAGTCATTTTCCCTGTCACTTATGTGTATCACAGTGGCTAATGAAAAATACATTTCTACAAAGAAAAAATGCCATTTCATATTACCTTTTTTATATATTTTTTAACAGTTATGAGACTGAAAAGTAGGAGATACGAACTCTTTCCCCACCTTATTTCAGTATAAAAGGTAAAGCCTTCTTCTAAAACTGAAATCATAGGCTTACATTATTATAAAAATGTATCTGAAATGACATGGGTGGGTAGGTATTTGGCCGCAGCATTTATTCCTGTGCTGAGATTTTTCAGGGAAATAAGTGTTTGCAGTCTCCCAGGGTGAGCAGGATACTGGCAGTGTTTTATTTCAGTGAAGGTGGCCTTTGGTTCTTTGGGAGTTTTATGAAGGTGGAATTTATTACCTCATGTAATGGGCTGATCCCTTGTATAGAGTACATTGTTCCTGGGGCTTTGTAAACATACAGTTTTCCAAAGACAATGCCAATGTATTGATGGCTTGAGAATCACAGAATCACAGGAACATTCAGGTTGGAAAAGACCCTCAGGATCACCAAGTCCAACCCAGAACCCTATTCTACAAAGTTCACCCCTAAACCATATTCCCAAGCACCACATCCAAATCACCTTGAAACACATCCAGGCTTGGGGACTCCACCACCTCCCTGGGCAGCACATTCCAATGCCTGACCACTCTTTCTGTGAATATTTTTTTCCTAATGCCCAGTCTAAACCTATCCAGTCACAGCTTGAGGCTGTTCCCTCTTGTTCTATCACCAGTTACCTGAGAGAAGAGACCAGCACCAACCTCTCCACAAGGTCCTTTCAGGTAGTTGTAGGCATCAATGAGGTCTCCTCTGTTTCAAACTAACCATCCCCAGCTCCTTCAGTCGCTCTTTGTAAGACTTATTCTCCAGGTCCTTTCCCAGCTTCGCTGCCCTCCTCTGCACTGGCTCCAGCACCTCCACTTCTCTCCTGTATTGAGGTGCCCCAAACTGGACACAATACTTGAGGTGTGGCCTCACCAGAGATGAGTACAAGGGAACAATCGTTTCCCTCCTCCTGCTGGACACAGCACTTCTAATCCAAGCCAGGATGCCAGGAAAAAGCATACTTTATGCTTTTATATGTATATACAATGCTATATATGTATATACAATTTACATATACACAGAAGTGAAAGCAGGGTACAAAACATCAGTTCTCTAATGATTCTAAGTGAAACATGGCTTTGATACTGACTGTGAGCTTGGGATATCTCTGCACTGGACAGAATTCTGCTTAGGACAATGTCATGTCCTAAACTGTCCCTACCAATCAGAGAAGAGATGCCACTCTGGATATTACATCATCTATAGATCCTCCATTCAGCTACAGTTCCTTTTTTTTTTTTTTTTCCTAAGAAAGTGGTAAAATTCTGAATCTAGCTATCTGTGTAGAAACAAACCAACTCTAAGGGGGATCTTCATGCCACAAAATCAAGTCAGATCTTTCTTCACCCTTCCTCTATGCTGCATTTATATAAAAATTGAAAGTGATATACAACCAATGCTGCCTGCACTCTACTGGTTACTGGTGGTTTATTAATTTTAATTCTGTGGCATACATCTGAGGATTTGCTATCATGAATGATGTGGACAAGTCTCCCTGTGACTGAATTATTTCAGAAGATTAAGTGTACAGGTAAGTTAGGTAATCTGCAGCTACTGTGCTCTGAACCATTCCAGTCCAATATGTTTTGTACTCTTGCTTTCTGCTGATGCCTCTTCTTAGACTTTAATCTATTTCAGACTAAGCATTTATTTTTTTCATAGCTGAAAACCAAAACGCCATAAAGAAGCTGCCATGAGATTCCATCCTGTCCCTTATCTCTTTCTTTTAAGTGAATGACCATTTACATTTCAGCAGAGGGCTTTTGAAGAGTGGAAACCTTTTCTAAGGCAAAGGGGTGTTTTTCAAACATGGAAATTAAACCAGCTGCCTGCTAGTACAGGCAATATGACTTCTCTGTGCTGTCACTCACGTTTTTTTGAAAACCGAATGGGTAAAAGGCTGCACTGTTCAAAACAGCTTCTGACAGAACAACTTTTACATACTCAGTGGTGTGTTTGCTAAGAAGAAAGTACATTGATTGAACAGAATGAACATCTTTATCTGATGTGAACAGATAGAAGAAAGATGATTGGGAAAAAAACTGAAGAATTTCTCCCACAGAAACTGTCTTCTTGATCCCTGAAAACAACAGCCTTCTTGTGAAGCGCAGTCAAGGCTTACAAACACACTGCTGTGGTACACTGAGTTCGGATTCCCAGCTGACATTTCAAGTGGTATTTAGAGTTATGACAAATCTGATTTATTTGGGTCTCTCTCCAAAGCTGCCATAAAAGAAGTGCTGATTTGGTGAGTTATTAGTCACAGCACCTTCAGACAGCTTCTTCTGCTAGTTGTGGGAATTGCTAGCAGATCTATATGTTCTTTTCAGTACCAGAATTTAACATTTTTTTTGTACAGATGCTGTTCAGCTGACTGGACTCTTCGTTTGCTGGTGAAGTCTTCACCAGGCTGTATGTTTCCTTAGAAAAATATCCTGTCAAAAAACAATTTTGGTAATTGAGGATATTGCCTTGCAAAATGCTAATCTGAGTCATTCAGAAAGAAGTTTCTTCAGCTCTGCAATGAAAAACAGACCCTCATCGGTTTATAATTTAAGTAAAATGGATTTGAAACATATCCTGAAGTATTACTGCCTGAACAACATTTATACAGTTTATGTTCAAAAGTAAACCAAACCTGTTAATTAAAATAAATCTTCTCATCCTTTCAATAATAAGGTCCTGCTTAACAAACATTTGCACTGAAGGCAGTGTTTTAATACTGAATTTTATTCCAGTTATGATCTTAGGGTCATGAGTTGCTAAGGGTGCCTGAGTAAAGGTGTCAGTGAAAATGCTTTTCTCAATGCTTTCATTGATTTCACTTAAATGTAGCACACTGTCTTTTATTTCTGTTTCACCATATATTTTTTTACCATTTACTGCAATATCAGTTGTATAGTGGTCTCTTTTTAAGCCCAGGCTGGATAGGACTCTGAGCAACCTAGTGTGAGGTATCCCTGCCCATGGCAGGGGGGGTTGGAACTAGTTGATCCCTGAGGTGCTTTCCAGCCCTGACAATTCTATGATTCTCTTGACTTGACTTTTAGAAACAGAGCAAAGATGATTTAAAGTTGGGAAATCTAGAGTGCTGCTTAAAATAGAATTCTTTCTCAGCATGGAAGGGAATAAGGACTTTCTGTGTTTTAACTGCAAACAAGTTTGTGGATTGTTCCCAACCTTGAGGATAGAATAAGTTCCTTAGTTATATCTGTGTCATTTATATCCTATATCTATATATCTATATCCGTATCATCTATATATCTATATCATCTATATATCTATATCTATGTATCTATCTCCATATCTAATCTATATCTATATCATCTATCTATATCATCTATCTCTATCTCTATAACTGTATCTATATCATCTATACCTCTGTCTATCTCTATCTATCTATCTATCTCTATCTAAAGTTTATTTTTTTTTCAATCCTAATATCATAACAGTGAAGTTTGAATGTCCTTTTTTTTTCATGCAAAGAACAGTAGCTACTGGACATCATTCTAAAGATTTCATGAAAATTAGGAGACAAAAGTACTGAATTAAGTTCCTATGTTTTAATGTTCCTACTGCTTTATTAAGTTCTGATATTGTATAAATCCTTGTTCCAATATTTACCTTTAAGATAAGTAGGTTGTTTTTTTTTTTAACCTCCTGACATATTTGTACATAATTGACCTCTACTTTCTTCAGTGTAAACCTGAATAGCAAGCTCTATTCAGTTCATGCTTTCTCTTCCATTTGTCCACTGAAGTGGTCTTGCACAGTATTAGACATCCAGGTTGCATGCAGGGTGAAGCTACTGAAGTTCTTGGTTGATACAGGTGTATCACTTTCTTTCCTTTTCTCACTTGGGTAGCTCTTGACTGCCTGCAAAAGCTGTTGTTCTCTCAGTTTTCTGCAGGTACTTTCCTATTAAGACATCCAAAGTTAAAAACAGAAGATTTTTGTCCCTTAATGTACAGCTTATACAACCTCTGCTTCCATTAATCCATTTAAAAGCCATGAAGCTCTTCCTGCCTGTTATTCATAGTCTTTATACCTAGGATGTCACTTGAATGTTGAAGGTTTTTTCCCCCTTCTTATCCTCAAGACATTTAATTACCACAGTCTTTTTTTCTTAGAATTAGACCATTATGCAAGCACTAAATTAAATCAGGTTGAAGTCTGGTCCTTGAGAGACTCAACTTCTGTCACACTTTTCATGGCACTACACGTTGTCACAGACTCAGGTTTTTGCCCCTTGCTGGGAATTCACCGTAGCATTAAAAGGGAAAAAAAAACCGGAATTTCTCTTTCTTGGCTGGAATCCTAGGGCACAGGTGTTTGTGCCATAAAAGAATCATACAGTTAGTCCTAATATAATGAAGCAGATTTAATTTGTTAATGGTTAGCAGTGCCAGTGATCCCAGTTTAGCTGGGAGACTGATGCACGAGGACTTTAGAAATGGCTTCGTATTTAAGAAGTCCTGCAGAAAAGCTTCTTTGTTTTTAAAATTGTTCTACATAGCTGGCATTTGTGCTCTGTTTCTCTAGTACAAGTAACAGTGAACAAAAGTCCTTATCCAGCTTGTCTGGATAAGCTGCAGGAGCGACAATGGCAGTGAAGCCAAGATTCTTGCCTTCTCCACTGATACCTCTGCAAGGCATTGTGTGTGTCGTTTCACTGGGGTACATTAAGCAGACTCCTGAGAACAGCAGACTGCCAACTGCTCAACAGAAGGGCACCAGAGATAGTTTGGCTGGTTGGTCAGTCTGTCTGTCTGTTTACCTGTCCTAATCTGTTCTGATCCCATTCATCCCTGCTGAGGCAAGAAAGCAAAGGCTAATGCAGACAGCAGAAACTTCTGAGTTTTTTGAACAGTTTCCAGGCTTCTGTCTCCTAATAGATGTGCTTGGAATATCCCTGCTGTATTTTTCAGATGCTACTAAGACTTCCATTGAAAATTTCAAATCGCAAAGCCTCCATAGATTTTCAGGTGAGAGAAAGAATTCAAATGTTAAAAAAATCAGGAGACTTCCTCTTTTTACTATTCTAGATTCTAATTCTTCCAGTAATTCTGCATATTGGGTCAACAAATGAGCTGCTACTTTGTGTCTGAAAATATAGACAATAGAGGTTAGTGATGGCTGCAAATTGATAGCATGTCCTTCACAGATCTTGACCTGACCTAGGACTGAGCCTCATTTATATGGCATAACAAAAATCTACTTAACAGATGCTCAGAGGATGCATTTTCATAGATTTTGAATCTCTCTAGTATTAATTTGCTGATCTGGCTGAAAGCAGAGGGGAATATGTCTGAAATGAACCATATAGAACCAAAAAGGGGGAAAAAAATAAAAAGAATGAAAGAATATGTTCATTTTGAATTAATGAATCAATGAGCTGGTAGATCTGTTAATTGTAATACTCAATCACCACTTCTGCACTCACTGAGTAGTTCACCAGCACAGCTTATTGAGCTTCATGAGATTGGAAAGGAATTTAAAAAGTCAAAGAAGTAGGAGAGGAGGAAAAGAAAACACAAAGTCTTAGTCTTTGCATAGTTTCCCTGTCAGCTGAAATAACAACTCCCTCATTGCCCTGGTGAGCAAGGCTTGTGAGGAGCATGTGCTGGGTTTGGTAAGGGAAATGCATGTATTAAATTTTGGAACCATATCCGTTCACTTTTCTCTAAGTCACCAGAACACTGCTGCAGGAGGAAATGCCTCTAGTAAGCCAATACAGTATTCTGCTTTTGCTGAAGTGTTAGGAAAACAACAATGACACAGCAACACACAAATGACACAATATAATAGGTGGCTGATTTAAAGGCAAAGTACTTTTTTGGAAGAATATTCAGAGTAGACAGACAGGGATTGGGGAGGAGCTGATTGATATAAAGTAGAGCAGATGGATGGCAGGTACTACCTGAGACTCCAGCAGCTAGCATATGAAATCAGACTGATGTTTTTCAGGTTCATGACTGCTCAGCATTGACTAGAAGGGAGAGAGGTGCAAAGATTATGGCATCATATGTCTTTATCCACAGCAGAGAGATTTGCTTGTGTTGAACTTCCAAGACCACCTGACCCATGAGCTTCCTGATTTGGCAGCTGATGTCATCAGGCTGCAGCATACCCACAGTCCAATAGAATTGTCAGAGCTGGAAGATACCTCAAGAATCATATAGTTCCAACCCCCCTGCCATTGGCAGGGACACCTCACGCTACATCAGGTTGCTCACAGCCACATCCAGCCTGGCCTTAAACAGCTCCAGGGATGAGGCTTCCACCACCTCCCTGGGCAACCTGTTCCAGTGTCTCACCACTCTCATGGGGAAGAATTTTTCTAACATCCAATCTGAATCTACCTATTTCTAGTTTTGCTCCATTGCCCCCAGTCCTGACACCCTAAAAAGTCCCTCCCTAGCTTTCTTATAGCCCCCCTTCAGATACTGGAAGGCCACAATGAGGTCTCCTTGGAGCCTTCTCTTCTCCAGACTGAACAGCCCCAACTCTCTGTCTGTCTCCATAGCAGAAGATCTCCAGCCCTCTGATCATCCTCATGGCCCTTCTCTGGACATGCTCCAGCATATCTGTATCCTTCTTGTAATAGGGGCTCCAGAACTGGACAGAGTAGTCTGGGTGGAGTCTCACCAGCGTGGAGTAGAGGGGGAGAATCACCTCCCTCGACCTGCTGGCCACACTTGTCTTGATGCAGCCCAGGATAGACAGCTGCCCCATAGGCCTGAAAACCTCTGTAAGATGAAGCCACCTTGCAGATTCTGACATGACTAATACCTCTCGGATTTTTGATTTTTTTTTTTTTTTTGCAAGAACATAGATGACTTGAGAATTGAAATCCTTTCACAACATCATGGAGGCAGGAAATCTATTTGCATGTTTTTTCAGTGCAGCCACCCTTCTGGTGCAAAGCTGGAGCTACAGGCTCCTTTGAAGCGAGGCACTCAGAGTTTTGTGTTAGCAGCTGCAGAAATTGGAGAGTGCATGAAATGTTTTCCTGGTGTTGCTGGGACAGAATGCCAGAACAGCCATCAGCTGCAGGTCGTTGGTACTTGGAATCAGCCAGCACAGCTAACCTGAGTTGGCTCACAGGTGTATCCCATACCATAAAAGGGGAGGGTTGGTGGGGGGGAGGGAGCCTCCTCCTAGTGTGTCCTGCTTGGGCTTCTCCTTGCTCTCCACCTCACTCCTCTCCTGCTCTTGAGATCTGCCTGCCTGGGTATTGTGGCTGCTGCACTTCTGGTGAGCTAAGTACAACTTTATATACCTTGTATTGACATTGGTATTAACTTGGCTGGTTGAATTTATTTTCATTTCAACCCATGGGTTTTCTCTCCTTTTCCTGATTCCCCTTTCTGCTGGGAAGGGGTCATTAGGTGATACAGTAACTGCTAGAGTTTAATCCTAGAGACAGGCTAAATATAGACTGATGTTCTCTCCCATCCTGTTGATTTGTTTCCTTACTATCAGTGACAGAGATACTTAAGTGCATTACCTGGCAGTGTTGCCATACAGTTATCTATAGGACTTGCTGAAATGTCTGGGCCAAGACTGTACATGAGTCTCAACACAGAATAGCATTACCCTAGTGTGGGAGAGATGTTGAATGCCTGAACAAAGGTACTGAGGCGAGGAGAAGGGGGAAGGGTTCTCAAAACGGTAAATTGCCTCTTTAGTACATCGAGTTTGTAATGATTCCAAAACTCCTCTTTTGCTTAAACTCAGCTGAAAACTACCTTGTGGTTTTTTTTTTTTTTCCCACATGCTACATGACAGCACAGCAATTAAAATTCTTGTGCAAGTGTGACTGCCTGATCAATTGCCAGGACTTTATTTGGCTCTTTTATAGCTATGTAGGACAAGTGTATGTTGATGTAAATATTTTTACCTTTGTCTGGTAGTTTCTTCTTTTCTCTTTAATCCATTTGTACTCGAGTACTACTTCTTTTGTTTCTATCATGTATTGTCCTTCTGTCATAGAACTTTCTTAGCTGCTACTGTGATAGACAATAGACTGCTTCAGGAGCCTGTCATTTGTCTATAATGTCAAAGCATTGCTCTTCCAAGGTTCTTTTTGTCAATGAGTTAGTGTAGGGCCAAATCCTCTGCAGCAGAGGTGCAGCACTCAGGTTTTATCCTGTTTATCTTTTTACTGAATGCCAGCATGTCTTGAGCTCTGCAGAGACACTGAAGTGCAGTTTGATGGAGTGTGGTAACAGAAGGGCTGTGGGGTGTTTTGGTTTTTTTGTTCCCCCACACACAGGTGTGAGCAGTCATGTCACTCAAGTCAACAAACCTTGTCCTGATGCATGTGGCTATAACAAAAGAACAGATTCCCTTTTATCAGAATGAAACCTGCAGTACTGAAAAGAAGCTGTAGAATTGGCATGAAAGGAACCAAGGAATGGTGGATTTTAAGGGATTCTTCCCTTTGTGCGTGATAGTGTGTGAGCAGTGGTCTAGTGGTACACAAGGAAGCTGACTAAACAGAAGGGAGGATTTAAGGCAATACTGCCATATGTGAAGTGCTTGAATTGTTTCAACATTTAGCACCAAGGGGGAAAAAATATTCCAGAAATATTTATTTAGCACCAGGCAAGACATGCTTGGCTCCACTGCTAGTCATTCAGCTATTCTTTATAATCCTGAAACTGTTATCTGAAAGGCTTATAATATATTGAGATCATTGCTTTGGCACCCTTAAAACAAATTGAAAAGGAAGAGGGATAATACCAGAGGAAGTTGTCCAAGAAAATTTGCTCTCACAGACCAAAGGAGGATTCATTATTTGGAGGCTCAGATCCCAGTCGTGCATCTGACTGCTTTGAGTTGCTGTAGTGACATCGGGCAAGTAGAAAACTGGCCCAAATGGCTGCTTTAGAACAAATCCTAGAAACATAGCCTCAATGCTGTCTTCTTCCAAGTACAAAGGATAGACTTGTGGCAAAGCTTTTTATTTAATTTTCTTTAAAAAAGGCCTGCTAAAGTCAGAGGTTTCTATCAATACCGTTCTGCAGGCTTGAAATGAAATGCAAGGTCCTTGCATCCTTCAAAGTTTAGTAGTCTGGAGGAGAGCTGTGATTGTTAGATGATGCTTACAGGAGTAATACTTGAGTTTTAATTGTCTCTTGACAAATGAATCCTCAGGCACTGACTATTCCAAAAGGATCCCTGTCTTGACTGTGTTCTGACCAAGTGTTGCTACATTAAGGTGAATTGACTGGATTTCAGGAAGGATATTAGAATTAAGCATTATAATTACCACAATTCTTTTAATGGGTGAAAAAAGTAATCCAGCATACCTTCATCTTTTGTATTGTCATTAAGGAACCCATATAGCTAGGGCTATTTAAAAATGAGAAGAGGATTAACAAGTGGCTAGTATACCAGTGGGTGTGGTTAGGAGGTCAAGAGAGGTTCTCCTCCCCCTCTAGTCTGCCCTGATGAGGCCTCATCTGGAATATTGTGTCCAGTTCTGGGCCCTTCAGTTCAAGAGGGACAAGGAGCTACTAGAGAGAGTCCAGCACAGAGCCACAAAAATGAATAAGGAAGTGGAACATCTTCCTTACCAGGGGAGAGACTGAGGGAGCTGAGGCTCTTTAGCTTGGAGAGGAGGAGACTAAAGGGTGACCTCATTCATGTTTATAAAGATGTGCAGGGTGAGTGCCAAGAGGATGGAACCAGGCTCTGCTGGGTGATGCCCAATGCCAGCACAAGGGCAGCAATGGGTGGAAGGTGAAGCATAGGAAGTTCCATGGAAATGTGAGGTATTTTTTTTTTTCCCTGTGAGGGTGACAGAACACTGGAACAGGCTGCCCAGGGGGGTTGTGGAGTCTCCCTCCCTAGAGATATTCAAGACCTGCCTGGATGCATTTCTGTGTGGTCTGCTCTAGGTGATCCTGCTCTGGCAGGGGGGTTGGATTGGATGATCTTTTGAGGTCCCTTCCAGTCCCTAACATTCTATGATTCTGTTTCTGTGTGTGACTATATGGTGTGGTCGTTTGTGTTTTGTGGGTTTGTTTGGTTGTTTTGTTGTTTTTTTGTTTTGTTTTTTTTTTTTTTTTGGTGGTAATCCACCAACCAGAAGCCAACTTTTTCTTCTGATTTACTTCAGAGCAAGCTACAATACTAATGGGACTGACCCTAAATTTTCTGTCTAACAGTATCCTACTTTGGAGTCCCAAGCTGGACTCTTGGGAGTAGCTGTGCCAGTAAGTACACCGGGAACATCAAGCATAGATTGTGTCCTCTTTCCACTCCAACCTCACACACTGCAGCACAGCAAAAGAATCAGGAAGACACAGAATTTCTTTCACTATGTGCAGAACTTCTGATCTGTACATACACCAAGTATTTTGTTTGACAGCATCATCTAGGACGTCATTTCAACCTTCAAACCACTACCAGGCCATTCTCATGGATGTTCTTTTTTATAACATCTCCACAGTACAACACAGTAAAGTTTAATCTCCTACCTCTCACTGTAGTGGGAAATTCAGAGGTTTCAATAAGTTTCATAAATGTCAAGCATGAATAAAAAAAAAAAGGTGAAACACACAGGAGAAAGTTGTTCCTGTTCATTCCTCTCAGAGATGCAGCACACACCATCCTCTTGCTCTTTAGTCACTGCAGTGTAAAGGTCCTCATTCTGTTTTCTCTGTTCCTCTTGTAGCATCAATGACCTACAGACCTTTGAAATAACAGCTTTTGCAGAAATAGCAGAACTTTCCTCATCCCAATAACTAGAGCAAACACAGCTTCCTGCTTCTACAGATTCCCCCTGTAATTTTTTTCAAGGGAAACAAAATGCCTAAACACTGAAGTGTCTTCTTTGCATCTCCTACTACTTATCAGTATTTATTTGTTTGCTCAGGATGATTGCTTTCTTTGTGGATCGTCGTTTCAAGTATTGAAAAGCTTTTCTTAGCAATGTGTGCTTGTTCTACACTAAACCCTGTGTCCCCTAAAATTTTATAATAATAATGTCATTGAGTCATTTAAGATCTGATGTATTTTGTATTTGAAGGGTATTTCATCTCATCCAGCTTGATGGAAGTGGGCATCCTGGCTTGATTATAAACACAGTGGCCAGGAGGTACAGGGAGGTAATCATCCCCCCCGTACTCAGCACTGGTGAAGCCACACCTCAAGTATTGTGTTCAGTTCTGTGCTCCTCGCTACCAGAGGGACGTTTTGGTTCTGGAGTGTGTTCAGAGAAGATTAACAAGGCTGGAGAAGGGCCTGGAGTACCTGGTTTACAAGGAGGGGCTGAGGGAGCTGTGGGGGTGTTCAGACTGGAGAAGAAGAGGCAGAGGGGAGACCTCATTGCTCTCTACAATTACCTGAAGGGAGGTTGGAGGGAGGAGGGTGCAGCCTCTGCTCCTTGATGGCAAGCAACAGGACCAGAGGAAATGGTTTCAGGCTGCACCAGGGGAGGTTCAGGCAGGGTGCTAGCAAATAATTCTTTCCAGAGAGGGTTCTCAAACATTGGAATGGTCTGCCCACAGCAGTGCTGGAGTCACTGTTTAAGCAGCTGTGTGGAGCTGGTGCTTAGGGACATGGTTTAGTACTGACCCTTTAGTGCCTGGTCAAAGTTTGGATTGGATGAGCTTGGAGGTCTCTTCCAACTGAATATTTTCTATGATTCTGTGACTACATAGCTGCATTTTAAATAATACATTTGAGAGGTAAAAGAATCATTTGCTGCTTTATCAAATGACAGCTGGAAGAACCAATGACCAAGTTAGAATTTTCTCTAGAAGACTACCCTTCATATAATTGTAATTCTGCTCCCACAAGTTGTTACAGACTTTAGGAGTCATGTCAAAGATCCACAGGTGTGAGTTGGGCTATCAGTATTAAGTTTTGTGTGTAGCATTCAGTTCCCCCTCATGTATTGTGCTTTATGTATAGAAAAGAGCTTGCAGATTAAGTCTGGATAGGTGTTTAGAGAGCAATACAAAGTTATATGGAGGTTTCATTTCCTTAACTGTTTTAAATACTTATTTCCCTTACTACAGTAAGTGTAGTATTGCTCCCCTGATTCTGGGGAGCTGAATGTAGTAGTAGTAGTAGTAACCCCATGTGGTGGGTTGAAATTAGCCCCCAACAGAAAGTTGCCAGACCAGCTCAGTTGAAAGCTCTATTTACAAGCAAAACTACAATCTAGAAATATGAAATGCAATGAATATATGCAAAATATATGCAATATTTATATATATTTACAATTTATAAACAGCAGAAGAACCCCCCTGGACAAAACCAGAGGGTTATCAACAGCTTCCCCTTCCCTGCTCCCTTCCCTCTGCCTGTACACAAGACAAAAGAAGAAAGGAGAAAAACAAAGTTGCTAGTTAGTACTTAGTCACAACAAAGCAACATGGCCAAGGTCAGCAAAGCCAGAAGCAGCAGTACCTAGTATCTGCCAGAGCAAGGGAAGCCCCAAAAAAGAGACAGAGTTAGTTTATACAGTAATCCCATTGGTCTGAAAATGGGATTATTTAGACCTTATCATTATTTTCCCTTTTACATCCAGTGATAATTTATTTACATTCTCCAACTTCTCCAGTCGAGATCTGTGGCAAATTTTGTAGGCACAGCCTAAAACTGCTACACCCCGATAATGAGGTGCTATTGGTGATGAATGAAAGGTCATGAACATTGCCACTGCTGCAAGCAGAATTCCAGAAATACTGAGGGCAGAGAATCTCAGAAGTCTTCTGAGAAGTCCTTTACTACAGCACTGTAGAATGCCTGGCATTACAGAGTCGCAGACTGTCCTTAATAGAAGTAGTCCCAGAAAAAGTTTAGCTGGAAAGCTGTCTGACAGAAAGGGACCTGGGGGTTCTAATGGGCAAGCAGCTGAATAGGAGCCAGCAGTGTGCCCAGATGGCCAAGAAAGCCAATGGCATCCTGGCCTGTATTAGAAATGCTGTGTCCAGCAGTAGAGAGGTGATTGTCCCCTTGTACTCAGATCTAGTGAGGCCACACCTCACTAGATTGTGTCGAGTTTTGGGCACCTCAATACAAGAGAGATGTGGAGGTGCTGGAGTGGGTGTAAAAGAGAGCAAGGAAGCTGGGCAAGGGCCTGGAGAATAAATCTGATGAAGAGCAACTGAAGTAGCTGGGGCTGTTTAGTTTGGAAAAGAGGAGGCTGAGGGGAGACCTCATTGCTCTCTACAACTACCTGAAATGACCTTGTGGTTTGGATGTGGTGCTTGGGGATATGGTTTAGAGGTGAAGCTTGTAGAGTAGGGGTTTTGGTTGGACTTGGTGATCCTGAGGGTCTTTTCTAACCTGAATGTTTCTGTGATTTCTGTGACTTTAAAAGATGAAGTAACTAACAGAAGTCTCTAGAGAAGTCCAATTATCCCTGCCTCCCCCTGAATCTGTTCTATTGCTTGGAGTAGCTGTTTGGATTCTCTTTGTTAACAATCCCTTAATCACTAAAACCCAACCAAATACATAAACTAAAATATTTTTCCAATAAGAGGTGCCCGTGTGTCGAGGAGGTGGCTTCTGTGGCATGGTGCCAAAGTGTCAGGATGTTGTTCTTGGCACACATGGAATGTTATTGCTTTGCTCTTTGCAGTGTGCAATCGGTCAGCTGGAAAGCATTTTTCAATCCCATGCACTCTGCACACGTCCAGCAGCTGCCCTCAAAACAGCAGCTGCAATGGTCTAGCTTTCCAGGCAGCAAGGGACAGACAGAGAGATACTGAAGACTTAGAATCAAAAAATGTATTATTACACATACATGAAGTAAGTGAGCAAGAGAGAAACTAGCTTGTGATTGCTCGGTTTGCTTCAAATCTTGAAGCATGCCTCTGAAAGATGAGAGTCACTGTTATCTCTTGGCAGATACCATTTTTAAGGCCAGGCTGGATGTGGCTCTGAGCAACCAGATCTAGTGTGAGGTGTCCCTGCCCATGGCAGGGGGTTTAGAAGGCTCATCCTTGAGGTCCCTTCCAACCCTAACAGTTCTATGATTCCTAGCCTAGCTGTCTTGTGAAATAACGGCATTCCAACTCATCACTGCTCCAGTGTTGACTGCCCTTTAGTCACAGGCTGCTGTGATTTCCTTTTTTTATTTTTTTTTTTTCAGGGAAAGTCCTCAATTATCATGAAAAGAGGAAACATTTTGGCAATTTTTATTTTAAAATCTGTAGTCCTGGGCAGCTCTCTAACGTCTGGAATGTTATGGATGTTATGAGTAATGCCAGGATTGATGGATTACTGATACATATGCGCAAGTGAGATAGTTGAAGCTGTGGTAACTGCAGTTTATTGCACAAATGTCTGTGTGCCTGTGTTCTGAAGAGCACATTAGTGATGACTGCTTTGGAAGGCATTTAGCAGCATCCTTCATTGTACAGGGACATCATCCTGAAGAGCAGTACTCCCCAAAGCGCTGCTGTACGTGCAGCTCCTCAGCAAATATTTTCAGATCCCTTAAACTGCAAGGAAAAGGAGTGCTTCAGGCAGCCAGCTTCTTCTGGTGGGGTTTTAGAACAGCCTCCTGCTTTCCTGTGTGGCCTTTCTGAGGCTTTGTTTCTGAAATCATCTATAGCCTGTGCAGATCAGAAGCACAGCTCCTGTTTCTGTGCACTGCTTGTAAATTGCAAGTACACCTTTATGAGAGGAGAGAGGTATATTTGAAGTATATATTTAATAATATTCCTTTTTCAGTGTTAAAAATCTGTTGATGGCTAAGTATCAACAGAGAATGAAAGACTTGTGGCTTGGGAGGATAAAAAGGGATAGAAAGTTTTGATTCTGTCAGGATCTCAGCTGAGTAGAAGTCTCAGGGGCAGGTGTTGTGTAACTGTAAAATAAACTTACATAGAATAAGAGGACTCATTTCTTGCTCTTTGTATCTTAAAATGAAAATAACACACAGATGTCTGTAACGATTAGCATCAGGAGATGCAATGCTAAGGAAGTAGTCTTAGCTTTCTACCCAATGCTATCACATTGTAATATGTGTATGGCATACACTGCACAGTATGCCAAGGATTGTTGTCATCTGCTGCATAAATTGTACCTCTAAGGAGGATGGAAGAAAAGCAGTTGTGCCACTGAGAAACCCTAATCTGATTATGGTTTATGCAGTGTTGTCAGTGCTCTTCCCAGAGGACCCAAAGACTCTACTAGCTAGCTTTGTGAGTTGAAGTAATGCTAGAAATGAAACACAGCTGGTTGTGGAATAAGGTTGCAAAGAGCAGAAGTTGCTAACAACAAACAAAAGAAAATGTAGAGTGTAATGGTTTGAGGCATGTGCCTTTCTAAATAAAAATACAAACAATAGAGTTGAGTCCTTCAAGAGGAGCAGAAAGGTCCAGGGGATGGACCAGAGAACTGTAATTGTGTTATTCAGTCCCCTAATTCTGCTATCTCTTGAAGTTGACTGCAAGGCCAACTTGCTCTTTCTTCCCTTTTTCCTCCCTGGAT
Organism: Indicator indicator; assembly: GCF_027791375.1. Lineage (NCBI taxonomy): Eukaryota > Metazoa > Chordata > Aves > Piciformes > Indicatoridae > Indicator > Indicator indicator. The sequence continues at coordinate 32,598,141 of NC_072017.1, forward strand.
GCAGTGAGGTCCCTTATCTGGTGTGGAGGGAGGATAGTTCCAGTTTTATCTGTGGCTTTGAAGGCCAAAGTAATTCTTACTGTACAATCTTGGCCTGTTTAGGTCTAACGCCAGGGACTAAGGGAAAGCAATTTCAGCCCTGGCCAGCCAGAATCCAGATTAGCAATGGGGGGAAAAAAACAGCCCTGGGGCATATATTCTCTCCCAGGTGGGAGAGAAAAGGAGTACAGGGTTTTGGTCTGCTATGGTAGAGGTATTTGTCTGAAGCTTTTGGCTTAATGAGCTTCTGTGTTATGCCCAGAATATGCATTCCTGTGTATCTGATATGCTTTACTATGCTCACCACTATGTATTGTAATATTCTAATATTGTAGCTTGGGGAAAGCTTTTCCATTTAAGCTTTCCAATACTCCAGTCCTGTGTGTAAAACAGTTGTCTTCTGCCACAGAAGACCTGCGACCTGTGCTAGATTGTATGGTCCTTGGGGTTGGACTTGACGATCTCCAGAGGTCCCTTCCAACCCCTAACATCCTGTGATCCTGTGAGAGGCATTAGAGCAATCTGTCCCACTGAAAACCACAACAGTAGAACTTCCATTTGTACCTGCAAGTGGAATTTGGGAAGTAGAATTCAGTTACCACAGATCAGGCTGCACACACTACAGTCTTTTGCTGCCACTTTAATTCAAAACATTTTTGTGAGTCCAGTCAGAGAGACCTTTGAGTATCATTGCAAGTAATCAGCAGTCTGTGAACATGAGAATTTGGTCATTTGTCAAGAGGGAGGGGACAGGCTCTGCTCAGTGGCACCCTGTGACAGGACAAGGGGCAATGGATGTAAACTGAAGCACGGAAGGTTCCACCTCAACATCAGAAGGAACTTCTTCACTGTGAGGGTCCCAGAGTACTGCAACAGGCTCCCCAGAGAGCTTGTGGAGTCTCCTTCTCTGGAGACTTTCCAGCCTGTCTGGATGTGTTCCTGTGTGACCTGTGCTAGATTGTATGGACCTGCTCTGGCAGGGGGCTTGGACTCGATCTTTGGAGGCTACTTTCAACCCCTAACATTCTATGATCCTGTGAGAGGCATTAGGGCAACCTGTTCTGTGTAAAACCACAACAGTAGAGGTTCCTTTCATATCTGCAAGTGGAATTTTGGGAAGTAGAATTCAGTTACTGTAACGAAATGACTGAGCACAAAAAGCCATGTACCTTCAACTTCAGCAAATTTAATGTTAACATAAAGCAGAAAAAGAGGAGCTTAGGGTGAAGATGGTCCAGACTTTAAAAAGCATCTCTGTGTGTGTGTGTCTATACTTAGTGCTCCAAATGCAACCATTTGGTAAAGGTATTATTTTATAGAAGGTGAGGTGCAAAAAGCATTATAAAGGCATAATACATTTCTTCACTGTATATCAGCTAAAATTGGTCAAATAATATGAAGGAATTATTAGGTTCCTTTATAAAGCTGGCAGAGGGAAGGAAAACACTGTAGGAACCATTCCTTCATAGTATGTTTTATAAAAGGGTGGTGATTGGAAAACTAATTACCAAAAAATGAAAGGCTGAAAAGATTGAAACATGGAACATCTGATGCAGATAAGATATTTTGTGGAATACATTTCAGGATTGGGTTAGTATTCTTTTGCTAGAGATGAGATGACTCCAACTAACAGCATATAGCTTTTCTTCCTTGGATGTTTGAAAGTGGAGTGTAGATCAGCTTGTGGTGCTGTGATAGGAGCACTTGCAGGTTATTGCTGACAGAAATGAACTTAACCTGCCCCAAAGCAACAGAATTAGCAGCTCCAGTGGAAGCAGCAGTGAACAACTTAAAGGATTTACATGGAGAACCAACTCAGAGAATGCAGAGCCAGCTGAAAGCAATGAAGCTCAGGAAAGGTACTTTTGCAGAAGACAAACTTACTTTGTGTTTGTAAACTTAAAGCACTCCAGCATCATAAGTGCAGTCACCTGAAAAAAACAAGGGCAGTTGCCGAATTCCATCCCAAATCTGTGAGGTGAGTCCCCAACACACCATAGAAAAGGGAAAACAAATCAGCTCTTTTATAGATAATATATATGCTGATGCACAAGAAGCTGGACATGAGCAGACAGTGTGAGCTTGCAGCACAGAAGGCAAATCACAGCCTGGGCTGCATCCAAAGCAGCATTGCCAGCAGAGCCAGAGAGGTGATTCTGCCACTTTGCTCTGCTCTGCTGAGACCTCACCTGGAATACTACATCCAAGTATGGAGCCCTCAATATAGGAAGGACAGGGACCTAATGGAGCAGGTCCAGATGAGGGCCACAAAAAGGATCAGGGGGTTTGAGTTTGAGCTCTGCTGTGAGGACGGGCTGAGGGAGCTGGCGGTGTCCAGTCTGCAAAAGAGGAGGCTCCAGGGAGACCTAATAGCAGCCTTCTAGTACCTGAAGGGGGCTGCAAGAAGGCTGGAGACAGACTGTTTGCAAAGGCCTGCAGTGATAGGATGAGTGGCAATGGCTTCAAACTAGAGAAGGGCAGATTTAGATCAGATGTTAGGAGTGGACTCTTTACTATGACGGTAGTGGGACACTGGAACAGGTTACCCAGGGAGGTGGTTGAGGCCCCATTCCTGGAGATAGTCAAAGTGAGGCTCAACAGGGCTCTGAGCAACTTGATCTAGTTGGAGATGCCCCTGTTGACTGCAGAGGGGTTTGGACTAGGTGACCTTTGGAAGTCCCTTCCATCTTAGAGCATTCTATGATTCTGTGAAAATAGCTACAGTACCTGTGATTGACCTCACCCTCCAGTGTAGGGTCAGAATGGAGTTAAGTGCAGCTAGTTGTAAGCCTGTCAGCACATCAGACTGGATGAAGACAGGCAGGCATTTAACTTTCTAAATCTCTGAAAGGGTTATCTGGAGCATAATGACTTGCCATATGAAACCCTGTTGCCACCTGGAGTTTCCTAGAGAGCAATGGAAATTTTGTTGAGGATTATCATTTGTCACTGAAGTACAGAAAACTGACAACGTTCCTGGAACAAAAGAGAGGTAATGTTGAATGTCTGTCCTCTCTAGAAAAGGCATTTCCAAGACTGAAGACAAAGGGACTTAAAGAAAATTCCTGTTGGTGAAACTGTATTTGATTGTCGCAGTAGATAGGGAGAACTTAAACTGCAGGAAGGGTCACAGCAGCTGAATGGACCTCAGCTCCCTCTGGCCTTATTGAGCAATGAGTATACTGATGTGTATTAAATCATGAGTCCACAAAGGACAGGCTTTTTCATCACTCTTTGAAGAATGATACTGCAGAGTTTTGAAGGAAGAGATAAAACAGAGTTTTCCAGGAGTGTTTAACAGTGGCTTAAAGTATTAAAAGCTGTGATTGCTGCAACCAAAGCAGAGAAATTTATTTTGTCACAGAAAGTGACACTGGATGGCACAAGGAAATTTGTCATATACCCTGAGAAATTTTGGAGACTAATCAAATGGATGAGTTTTCTCACTAAATATTTCTGGGAATGGGATTAGTCCCAACTGACTGAACCAAGCAAACTATGTTCCATACAGCATTGGATGAGAAGTTTTGACTTGTATAAGAGGTAAGAGTTTAACCTGTGTCTTTGGGTGTACAAAAATAACTAAAACAAAAGGGAATATTGTGGCATTTCTAGGAGAAAATGTCTCTTAAGTACTTTAGGCTGTTGATTGTAAGATCCTCTTAGGTAGAGATGGATTCACAGGATGCTAGGGGTTGGAAGGAATCCCTGGAGATCATCTAGTCCCACACCGTGTCAGAGCAGGACCATAGAATCTAGCACAGGAATGCATCCAGATGGGCCTGGAAAGTCTCCAGAGAAAGAGACTCCACAACCTCTCTGGGCAGCCTGTTCCAGTGCTCTGGGACCTTCACAGTGAAGAAGTTCCTCCTCATGTTGAGGTGGAACCTCCTGTGCTGCGGTTTACTTCCATTGCCCCTTGTCCTATCCCAGGATGCAACTGAGCAGAGCCTGTCCCCTCCCTCTTGACCCCCAGCCCTCAGATATTTATCAACATTTATGAGATCTCCTCTCGGTCTTCTGTTCTCCAGACTAACCACCCCCAGGGCTCTCAGCCTCTACTCATAAGGCAGTGCTTCAGTCCCTCCATCATCCTTGTAGCCCTCTGTGGGACTCTCTCCAGCAGATCCCTGATCCTCTTGCACTGGGGAGCCCAGAACTGGATGCAGTATTCCAGGTGAGGTCTCACTAGGGCAGAGCAGAGGAGGAGGAGAACCTCCCTGGATCTGCTGGACACACTCCTCTGAATGCACCTCAGGATCCCGTTGGCCTTCTTGACCACAAGGACACATTGCTGTCCTGTGGATATGATTCTGCATATAAGAGAGGAGACTGTGTAGAGAGAAGTGTGCATGGTGTGCAGATCACAGTGTAAGGATTCAATGAAATCTTTGCTGCATAGCCTAAGACAGTCCCTGGTATTTTTTTGCACAAAATCTTTAGCTCATATGTATGGCTGAAGAAAGGGAAGAGAAACCTGGGAAACAGTAGTTGTAGTACACCACGAAGAAACCTGGCAACCTCCATACCTGCCTAGCATGACAATAGATTTGAGTGTCTTATTGACCAATGCAGAGGCTCATGGGTTACAGGGCGGGGGGGGGGAAGTTAACAGCATTGATTTTAATCCTTTGATGAACAAAAGGGAAAATGCTTCCTGAAATCAAAACTGTAGCTGTTATGTGAAAATGAGAGTTGGGCTGGAAGACTCTCCCAGAAGTATCAATATCCTTCCATTCAATTATGTTGATTTTACCTTAGGGTGTTTCAATGTGAAGTAGAATCCATTTCTTCTTGACCAGTCAGCTCATAAGATCACTCCAAAGAGTTCACTCAAAGAAGCAGTGTGACACTGAAGTCCAGAGTTGCCTTGTGTGGAGGTGACAGTCTGGTCAAATAGAGCTGAGGGAGGATGGGAGGAAAGGCAGAAAAACAACGTATTTACAAAATGTCTGCAGTTAAGCTAAACCCTGCCTCCCTCCAGTTTTTCTGCTGCACCACAGTGGTCCTAATTGTGGACTTAATGCAAGTTAATTACAAATTGAGAGCTGTTTAATGATATGGACCTCATTATTGATTATAAATACGTAAAGGATGAGTGCCATGAGGATGGAGTCAGGCTCTGCTGGGTGATGCCCAGTGATGGCACAAGGGGCAATGGTGGAAGTTGAGGCATAGGAAGTTCCATGGAAGCAGGAGGAAAAAGAAAATTTCCCTGTGAGGGTGACAGAACACGAACAGGCTGCCTGGGGGGTTGTGGAGTCTCCCTCTCTGTAGATATTCAAAACCCACCTGGATGTGTTCCTGTGTGCTCTGGTATAGGTGATCCTGCTCTGGCAGGGGGGTTGGACTGGATGATCTCTCAAGGTCCCTTCCAACCCCTAACATCCTGTGATTCTGTGAAAGAGGATACTCGTAATATTGCCAATCTGTTCTTGGTTGTAATGCTTAAGGTGCTTTATCTTTTCTTTCTTGAAGAACAGGTAGTATTTGGCAGGGTCTGCAAAAACCATAAGCAAGCAACATCCTTAGTTGGAAAGTAGAAGCTCTTACAGCATTGGTGATTCTTTCTCTTAGGTCTTCATGCCTTGAGAAACTACTGAGGTACATCATCTTTTGTGGCTCTCTAGGTAATTAAATGCTATCATCACCTTGGTTTTCATAGCAATAATATACACATTTCCTTTACTTGCTTTAATTCCGTGTTTGACCAGCACTGAGGAAGAAACCATTGTAGGTGCTGTTATGTATTCAGTCTCTCACTCTCTTTTGTCTTCTGTAAAGATGGCCAGTGCTAGAAACTACAGGTTCTGGAAATATACAGGCACAAAAAGAAAAATGCTGGCAAATACTTAATTTGTAACTGTAATTAGTGCTGGCAACAACACAAACTGATCTAAGCAGAATGCTACAGTGTATTTTCCTAATGCAGTGTCAAATCTGCATTCATCACTTCAGAGCAGCTGCTGAGGTGTTGCAGTTTCTACTCTACTGTCACAATCTAAATTCTAAATTAATTGCTACTGTAATACAGTACTGAACATGGAACAAAGTTTACTATAACCCTCCCCCACTGCAATCTATGGTACTAAGTAGTAAAGTGTATTAATAAGTTGTGAAGCACTCCTGATTTTTGTGCCAGGTGATTAGGCTGCAAGGGTTGGGTTTAAGAGGTAGTTACCAGCTTATTTGTTTGCTGGTTTTACAGAATCACAGAATTATTGAGGCTGGAATAGACCTCTGAGATCATCCAGTCCAGCCTATGACCTAACACCACCACATCAACCAGACCATGGCACTGAGTGCCACATCCAAGCTTGCCTTAAACACCTCCAGGGACAATGACTCCACCACCTCCCTGGGCAGTCCATCCCAGCCTCTAATTCCCCTTTCCCTGAGGAAGTGCTTCCTAACATCCAACCTAAACCTCTCTTGGCACAGCTTCAGGTCATGCCCTCTTGTCCTGTCACAAGTTGCCTGGGAGCAGAGCCTGACCCCCACCTGACTACAGCTTCCCTTCAGGTGGTTGTAGAGAGTGATAAGGTCCCCTCTGAGTCTCCTCTTCTCCAGGCTGAACACCCCCAGCTCCCTCAGCCTCTCCTCATCAGCCTTTCCCTCCAGTCCCTTCCCCAGTCTTGTTGCTCTCTCAGGACCTGCTCCAGCACCTCAAGATCCTTCCTGAAGTGAGGGGACCAGAGCTGCACACAGTGCTCAAGGTGTGGCCTCATCAGTGCCGAGCACAGGGTCTCCTGCTGACCACACCATTCCTGATCCAGGCCAGGATACCATTGGCCTTCCCTGCCCCCTGGGCACACTGCTGACTCATGTTCAGCTGTTGTCACCCAGCACTGCCAGGTCTCTCTCTGCCAGGCTGCTCTCCAGCCACTTATCCCCCACTCTGTAGCACTGCATGATTCCTTTTCTAAGTAATATGAATAAGATTTTTGTCATTATACTTATTAATCTTGGCACTTTTAAGGAAACAACTGGTACTCATTTTCTTTCCTTTCTCTCCAAAGTTCTTGCCAAATATATATAAGTCCAAAATCTAGCAGTCCACGATGAAGTGAAAACTGAAATACAAACAAATAGGAATAGTAGTTTTCTTCTCTCTTGTGCCTCCCAGATTTTGTGGTCATTTTGAAGACAAAGTTTAGTTACTATTAAGAAAACTGAAGAACGGTGTTAGCCACACGATGCTTATTTCAAACTACAGAGCTGGCATTAGAAATGTCATTATGATACTAAACCTTCTGCCAGGGCACACTGGCATGTAATGCTCATTTATTTATTTTTAAATAAGTTGCACTGGAAAAAAATAGTTTATTAAAGATATACAAATATCTGTTTACAGGATCACAGGATGTTAGGGGTTGGAGGGACTTCTGAAGATCTTCAGGTCCAACCCCACTGCCAGAGCAGGATCATAGAATCTAGCACAGGTCCACACAGGAATGAATCCAGGTGGGTCTTGAAAGTGTCCAGAGAAGGGAGACTCCACAGGCTCTCCAGGGAAGCCTGTTCCAATGCTCTGGGACCCTTAGAGTAAAGAAGTTCCTTCTCATGTTGAGGTGGAACCTCCTGTGCTGCAGTTTACTTCCATTGCCCCTTGTCCTATCACAGGGTGCAATTGAGCAGAGCCTGTCCCCTCCTTCTTGACCCCCAGCCCTCAGATATTTATAGATGTTTATTAAATTCCTCTCAGTCTTCTCCAGATTAACCACCCCCAGGTCTCTCAGCCTCTCCTCATAAGGCAGTGCTCCAGTTCCTTTGACATCCTCATAGCCCTTTGTTGGGCTCTCTTGAATAGATCCCTAACCCTCCTGAACCAGGAAGTCCAAAACTGGACTCAGTATTCCAGGTGAGGTCTCCCTTTGGGCACTGCTAAGCTATTACCATGAGAAAAGTGTGGATTGATAACTGGGTGAAATAGGAATCAGGAAATACTTGCAACTAGAATGCTTTTAATTTCTTCTTCCCTCCAGCCCCCAATCCCAGGCTGTTAAATACAAAAAGAAATAATATCAAGCTACTGCACTGTCTTCAGAAAACAGTTTCAGGCACTGCTGACAAGCAGTTCTTTACCTAGTGCCAGTCTTTAACATTCATTTTCTGAATTTGTCTCTGCCAAAATACCTGCAGTGCAAAGAAAAGAAATGTATTATTCTTGTCTGCTGATGTTTCTCCCCAGAAAGTAAAACTCCTTTGTGTTGAGGCCTGTTTCTAAATACAGTACTTTTAATGGTGGAGTAGGAGAGGGCAATAACAAAAATCTTGTATAAACCATAATAAATTGCACAGGTACTTTTATAGAGATCTGTTGCTGCATTGAGGATGTGTTTCTCAAATCTCCCATGTGCATCGCCATCTGTTTTTTAAGAGTAAAATACCTGTCTGGCCTCAAGCTTGTTTGCCAATGACTCAGGCAGTCACAGGAAGCATCCAACAGCTTGATAAAGATAGCACCACTGTCTGCTTTAACCAGAGGAGCAATCTAAGCTTTCAAGTCAGTGGAAAGCGTGAATTTCTGCATGCAAGCCATACAGTAACACTACAGGCTTCTGCTGGGTTGTGACATACGAGGCTTGAAAATGAGAACACCTTCTGCACTGTAAAGTCACTCATCAGTGGCCTGGCAATGTCATTAGATACAGCAGGAAAAAATTAGTCTTGAAGGTCAAAAATCTTTCTTTTATATAAAGCCTACTGGTTACATTAATCCAGCCTAAAGAGGGACTGATGGATATAAAAATGAGATATACTGCATCTTCTATGAGACTGTTACAAAGGATTAGTTTGAAAGTGAAGTTTCCCCCCATCATAAAGTTTACAGAGGTCACCTACTTCAGCCCTGACCCTGAAAGCCACATCTTACACCTTATAAGGTCTAAAGTTTTGTGGCTGAGCTTTGCATTAGTAGGATTTAAATTCTTTGGGCATTTAAATTCATGGAAATGTCACTGAATTTATTGCAGCATTTCAAACCAAATGAAAGAACAGAACTTGGCCTTGTTTAAAATGCTGACATAGGCGTCAGCCTGTGTGAATTCTCTGTACTGTTTTACATCTGAGGTAGCCAAGAAAAAATATTGTATGCTCCTTACTGTGTGGACTTGGAAGTCTAGTGGCCTGCATCCAACCACTGGTTATTCCAAGAAGTACTGGTGAAGCCACGAGCAAATAGCTTGCACGGAAATGATTCTCTGGTGTGCATTCTCAAATCAGTAGGGATCGAAGAGGTTGTCCACAAACACATCTGATTTGCATACTTGGTTGAAATATTTGCAGTTCAGATGGAAATGTACTTCTGTGCTGCCCATTCTCTGCAGCATTTCCCCACCTTTTATTCCAAGCTGAGTTGCCACATGCACGGTTCTCCAGACAAGTGAGTGCATCATAACTCCACAGCATATATCCACTAAGCACCCACAGTGGTGGATACTCTGTTGCCCGCTATGTACCACACAGTTCTCTAGTCTCTGTCTGCATGCTGTTTTCCAAAGGCACAGTAGTCTCTGAAGGATTAGGTCCTTCAAACTCTTGTCACAGAGCAGGCTGTTGATTGATGACAAAACCACAATTCATTTTTTTCTCCTAAGGAATCCAGTGATCCAGTATATTTAGGTTAAGGGTTAAAACATCCACCACATTGTCAAAATTGAAAAACATCTATGAGGGAATGCTTAGACTTTTAGGTATGTCTCTGTTGGGCAACTGTGCACCTTCAACTCACTTAGAGGATCTCAAACCTGATCATCTCCTAAAATGGGCAGTTCTTCATTCTCCCAGTCTCTGCCTTTGCCTTCTTGACTTGGGCAGTGTTGCTGGAGCACATGCTGGTAAAGACTGAGTCAAAAAGTCACTGATTTCCTTAACCTGCTCCAAATTCTGGGTAACCAGGTCTCCCGTTTCCTTCTGGAGAGGACTCATGCTTTCCCTAGTCTTCTTTTTATCACTGATGTTCTTATATGAGCTTTTCTTGTTGCCCTTGACATCCCTGCCCAGATTTAATTTTATCAGTGCTTTAGCTTTCTTAACTTGATCCTTGGCTGCTTGACAATTTCTCTGTATTTCTCCAAGGATATCTGTCCTTGCTTTCACTTTTTTTGTGTTTGAGTTTGTCCAGGAGCCCCTTGTTCATCCACACGGGTTTCCTGGCATTTTTGCCTGACTCTCTTTGGGGTGCAGTGCTCCTGAGCTTGGAGGAAGTGATCCTTGAATATTAACCATTTTCCTTCAGCCCTTCTTCCTTCCAGGGCTTTATCAAATGTCATTCTAGCAAGCAGATCCCTGAAGAGGCCAAAGTCTGCTCTGCTGAAGTCCAAGGTAACAAGGTTTCTGTGCAATGAACACAGTCAAAGCTTTTTGCACCATAACACATCCTAGTGTTTGTTTTAAACAATGAACTAAGTTAACAGGTGGACAGCAACTGAATATAAAGATGAAGTGTTACAGAACCACAGAATTATTGAGGCTGGAAAAGACCTCTGAGATCAAGTCCAGCCTATGTGCATGTTGTTGAGAGAGAGGCAAGTAATTTATATTCCAGAGGTCCTCAGCAGCATGATGCTTGGAACAGTGTCCAAGATTCTTACTCTTGATTCAAATAGGTGTCCTGGAAGGCACTAGTCACAAGGAGAAATTTGAAGAGGACAGTAAGCTGTCTTTATGAGGAATGTATTCTGTGCATCAATAGCAGCATGAAAAGACAGGCTGGGAATGTGATATGAAGTGCTCTTTGCTGGTGTAATTGCCATAGCATATATCCATTTATTCTGAAGTGTGAGGTATTGAGACAGTCTTGAATTAAAGGCTTAGAGAACACTTGAGGATAACAGTACTGTTCCTTCACAAACACAATGTGTATTATTTTGGACTGCATTATCAGAAGCAGTAGGTTCAGTCAGATACTTTTTGTTAACTGGAGACTGATGATGTCAAGTGCCCAGTGGAAAGCATATGTCTGGATTCGTTTGCCTTCAGAAGCAATTATCAATTTTGAACAGTAAAGAAGCCAAAGCTGTGTTTCAGGACCTGTACTCTGTGTGGAGTGATTGCTGTGGTTTATAAGATTGCTGCCTGGCAGAACTAGTATTTATTGACTGACAGTTGTAGTTCCTTTTTAGATTCAGATGCTGGGTCTCTTTGCTTCTAATGCAGTCTCATAATGCAGTAGTGAACATAAAGTCAAAAGCCCCTGTCTCAAAGCACTGTAGATCTTCTCTCCTTTGCTCTGTTTTCCAGACTGAAGTATCAATAAATTATTCTATAAGCAGGTCATAAAATCTGTGCCCCTTGCACAGCCATTGAATGACTTGGTGACTAAGAACAACCATTCAAATCTCCTGTGACTCTTTCAACGTTCTTGCTTAGGAGAGCTTTGAAGACAACAGAGCATTTGAGAAATGTTTTGTTGTCCACAGTTATAGGGTGTTTGATAAAGTAGGAATAATACCAGTATGCTAAGGCACTGCTAGGGCCTCATTATCTGCAGTGCTTTACAGCTGCAGAGAAGCAATACGATGCCTGGGGTAGGGTTGAGCTCTTCCTTTCACAGTATGTGTTGCTCTCCAGGAGCTTCTAGGTGACCCTGCCCAACACAAGTGTGGGCAGAGGAAGTGAGGGCCAAACCACATGGCTTGGCCTCAGCCCCTCCACTAGCAGCTTCCTTTCTGCCCTAAAACGTTTTCTGTATGCAGTCAGAGTAGTAAAATTACTCAAAAATAACAACTGCTAGAGACTTTTATTTCTCCTCCTTCTGTACTGGTCAGGTTGTGGCAATCCCATTTAGAATTTAAGTTCTTGGTGCCTGCCATGTATATTAGCAGCAGCTTTATAATTGTCTTTGGTGTAAAAAAAAAAAAAAAAAAAAAAAGCCCCAAACAATTAGGCTCTCCTTTCATGTTATTGAGACTGCAGCTATGAACTTAGATCTTTTTCATTTGATTTCAGTTATATGCTTAACTTCAGTAGAATTTAGAACCTAAAATTTGATGGGTCAAAAGGTAAAAACCAAAAAGACAAAACCCAGTAAGTGTCCAATCAAAGGATATAGTTTGTTATTTTTAAAGCATGATAATAAATATTACACATCATATCAATGCCTTTTAGAATCATTTTAGAGGCCACGATGATGATGCACATTTTGACAGAGGGCAAGTGGTAAATTCCAACTTCATGAATCCACTTTGCTAGAGCCCTGCAGTGTCAAACCTTTGATTTACAGCTGATGATACTCAGGGTGTTAAGTAAGCTTGTTGGGAGCATCTATAGTGGAGAATAAGCTGCTTCAGAAATCCATACACTGCAGAAGTATCCTGCAGTGCAAATCAAAACAATATTGATGCAAAGTATGTGGATTGTCCCTCAGCCACTGCTAATTATCATAATAGAATTGCTGCAGATGTGTATTTGAAGTGGCTTTTTTTTTTTTCAAAGCCCTTGTTTTATTTACAGCACAGATGAAAACTCCTCTGCAGTAATAAGCTTTCCCTTCTTAACACTGTGTGTGTGTTTGTTGATGTTGGCTACCCCCAGGTTCCTGATTCTGAAAGCGACTTTGGCTTGATTCACTGAGCAATTTATGCACCATTTACATGCAGTTCCCCGAGTGTTATTTGAAGCAATTGAATGCATATTTTTATGATCTATAAACCAGCCCTTTACGTTTGTACACATGAGGAAACTCTTTATGGTAAACCTAAGAGTAACCATCCAAGTATGAGCAGCATTAAAAAAAAAAAAAAAATCAGGGGCAAAAATTTCCCACAGCACTTGTAGTGCTTAAAACCTCATAGTAATTCTTTCTTTATTGCAGCTACTTACTGTGCATATGATACTTCTCAGGTATAACATTCTAGGTGTTTTATCAGCAAAAGTGGCTACTATTTTTTTTCCCCTTCCCACCCACCCCTTTTTAAATACAGAGAAGGCAGAAGTGGAGGAAGATTTGGCAGTTTTATGGAGTGGTGTAGAATATCCCCCATGAAGGTGGGAATAAAATTCTGAGAGCAGTGCTGATCCCATCTCTTCAAACACGAGACCCTAGCAGGAAGCCTACCTAGTATGGAGAGGCATTTGTGGAGTGGTGCCACTGGGAAGGAGGCTGCTGGGAGCATAAAAGAAGCAATTTCAGTAGCTGCATGTATTCCCTGAAAGGGAAAATACAATCAGACAATTTTGCTAAATATTTTGAAAGGGCATGACCTGGCTGTATTAAAGGTCTGCCTTTGACAACAAAATCGAGGTAATTCTGGTGTTGTGGGATGTTTTGGTTGATTGTGTGTTTTTGGTTTTGGTTGGGCTTGTTTGATTGCTCTGTTGTTGTTGTTTGGTATTGTGTGGGATTTTTCTGTTTCTTTTTTGAGGTTTGTTTTGTTCTGTTGATGTTGCTTTCGGAGGTTTGTTTTATTAAAAGGAAACCCACACTTTTTTTTTTTTTCAGTTTAAGTTTCCAGCCTTAGAAGGTTGTCAGTGGCTTTTATTAAATAGCTGAGTGGCTCTCTGCACCACCATTTTCTGTACCTGTTTGACCCTTCTGAAGAATTTCTGCTGCTATGTAACTCTCCTGGTTTCTTTATGAATCACACTGATAAGCTTCCATGAAGCAGTCTTTTCTGTCTACTTTTTTATTTTCAGTTGCTACCTTTGTGCTTAGTAAGAAATATAACTGTAGCGTTCTTTGGGAAGCAACCCATTATAAATTTTCACTTCTCTACCAGTAAAATTTCTTGCAGATAAAGTCACAGAGATGCATAAAGAAAAATGTGGGTGTGAATCATACAGGGAAGGAAAGGCCATGTGTGTTCCATTACTGATTCTTTTATTGCATTTTGTTTCCTCATGAATATGGCTACCTGATGTTATCATAAAAATAAACTTTCTAAAATCCCTTTCCTCCTTCAGAGCCTCACTTTAACAACATTAACAATGTTTTATGAAACTTGTTCCAAAATATTGTATTAACTTTTCTGATTCCAAGAAAACCTGGGAAGCTAATCTTGCAGATGTAGTCAAAAACTGGTTTAGGATCCTCTGTTGGGTTTGTTGGTTTGTTGGTTTTTTTGGGGGTGCGTTTTTTGTTTTGTTTTGTTTTTTTTTATTTGGGTTTTGTTTGTTTGGGGTTTTTTGTTGATTGGTTGGTGGGTTTTTTTGGGTTTTTGTTTTTGGGGGGGTTGTTTGGGTTTTTTTGATTGGGGATTTTTTTGTTTGTTTGGGCTTTTTTTTGTCTTTTTTGTTTCTTTTTCTTTTTTTTTTTTTTTTTTGATGGGTTGGGTTTTTTTTTTTAGAAATGGATGGAAATGACACCTTTTAAAAAGAAATTCACCTGCTTCTTGGAGGATCTTTGCTTTGAAGAAACCCTTGTTATGGGTTGTGGTGGGTTGAAATTATCTCCCCTTCCACCCCCAACTAATTTGAGAGAATTATACCCCCAAAATAAAATTGCCAGACCAGCTCAGTTGGAAAGCAAATGAAGCTCTATTTACAAGCAGACTAAAATCTAGAAATATGGAGTGCAATGAATATGTACAATATTTACATGTATTTACAATTTATAAACAACCCAAGAAGGCCTCCCCTGGACAAAACCAGGGGGTTACCAACAGCTTCCCCCTTGTCCCTCCCCTAGACAAAGGAAAAAGAGGAGAAAAGCAGAGAGTAGCTTGTTAGCACTTAGCCACAAGAAGAATGCAGCCAAGGTCAGCAACAGCCAAGCGAAAGCTAGAGCAAAGAAACTGAAGAGAGAATTAGTTTACACAACTAACTTTGTTAGTTATCAGACCAATGGGATTATTTAAACCCTATCATTATTTGCCCTTTTCCATTCAATGGTAATTTATTTACATTCTACCAGTTTCCTACTCAATCTGTGGAAAAATTTTCCTAGGCATCAGCCTAAAACTACCACATGGGTTTAAGACTGGGATGTCTTAACCATAGAGATAGTCCTCCAAGGACCTAGGCAGTCCAAAAGGTGTCCATGATATTGTGACATTGTTATCCCCATCCTATAGTCCTGTGACCTCTCTATTACAGGCTGCTCTCACACTTTCGTTGCTTCTCTCTCCAGGCATTGTGGTGGCTTCTGTCTCTGGTTTGCAGGGGAGTAGGGCTTTGAGCTGTGCGGAGGCTTGAAAGTACCTCCCCAATTAGTACCTCCCTAATTTAGTCTTGAGAAGAGAAGACTGAGAGGGGATCTGAACAATGTCTATATATATATCTGAGGGGGCCAGGCTCTTTTGGGTGGTGCACAGTGATAAGACAAGGAACAATGGATACAAACTTGAACATAGAAGATCTCACCTCAACATGAAGAGCAGCTTCTTTACAATGAGGGTGATGGAGCACTGGAACAGGCTGCCCGGGGGGATTGTGGAGTCTCCTTCTCTGGAGACTTTCAACCCCCCCTGGATGTGTTCCTGTGTGGACTACCCTAAGTGCTCCTGCTCTGGCAGAGGGGTTGGACCTGATGATCTCTTGAGGTCCCTTCCAACCTCTGATATACTGTGAGACTGTAACTAATTGGAATTTAGCCTCAGAATAACTTACCAAAAAAACCCCAACAAGAACTCAGAAAGCAAAACGAAAATTATATTTACAAAAGGTAAACTAAAATCTAGAAGTATAAAATGCAACAAATATATACGAAGTATATTTACATATATTTACAATCCAGAAAAAAACACTAAACCCAGGATCCCCTTATACAAAATCACAGCCAACCCAGATGGTTCAGGGGGACCATTGCAGCCTCCTCCCTTTTCCTTTCTCCAGTACCTTCAGAGACAGAACACAAAGTCATTTTAGCCAGCAGAAGGTCAGGAAAGAATAAGGGAGCAAGTCATGCAAGCTGCAAAGAGAAGAGGAGAAAAGGACAGGACAGTTCCTGCAGCAAACTTGATCCTAGTCAGCAAACAAATGGAATGATGTAGTTAAATCAGTTGTTATTCTTTTGCATCCAATGGCTCATTTTATTTACCTCTTACTCTTTTTCTACTCAAAGCCTCTGGAATCTTCCTATTTTTGTTTCTAATTAAGCTGCTAGCTTCAAACCATAACAAGCTGGCAAGATAATTTCTTGCTATGCAATGCAGCCTGGTGGAGGGGGGAGAGAGGCCTTGAGGCATTTTGACATGCTGCATTTAGTGTGGGGGGGGGAAGCAGTTGTCAGCCTGTTTGGGGGCATTGAGTCCTGGGGTTTTGGCTTGGTTGGAGGGGAAGGCTCTGTCCTAGTGAGGTTTTGGTAAGCCTAGGATGGAGAACTGGTCCAAGGTTGAATACAAAATTTGTGTGTTTGGTGTTGTATATACGTGTGAATAGTATTTCCATTTAACGTTCCCATTCTGTGTGGAGCATTTTCATTTTACTCCTTTGGGGAGGGATAAAATAGCTTCTGTCTGCTCAAACCTCAGACAACCTTATAGCATTGTGAAAGAAATGCACAGCAGGTTTCTACACTTCCTGTTATCCATCCATCTTCTTTCTGTGCCAAATGCTTATGACATTACAAATAAAAACCACTGATTACAACCTGAGAGCAGACCTGCTAGTATGACTAGCACACAGGAAGTTCCACCTAAACATAAGGGAAAACTTCTTTACTTCTGAGGGTGATGGGGCACTGCAACAGGCTACCCAGGGAGGCTGTGGAATCTCCTCCTCTGGAGACTTTCCAAACCCTCCTGGACATGTTCCTGTGCAAACTGATTGAGGTGAACCTGTGTTAGCAGGGAGGTTGGACTAGGCAATCTCTGGATCCCTTACAACCTCTAGCATTCTGTGATACTGTGGGATTCTTGGTTATTCAAGGACTAGGAATGCAGTGCAGAAGCTTAGAAGAGGACTACATTGATTAGTAGACTTGTTGCCTGTATTGATTAGTAGTCTTGTTGCCTTTAGGTTATCAGAGAGTCTCAGGTGATTAGGATACTTAAGACCTGCTTATGTAGTTCTTCAATGTACATTTTGTTTGCTAATCTGCTGCACCTTTGTTTCCTTGTAAACTACATGAATGAACAACTCTTAGGAAATCCTTGCACACTAGTAAGCACATGTGTTGCATTGTTATGCTGAAATTGTAACACATCTTGATTTAAAAAAAAAAAAAAAAGACTTCAGATGAGAAGAAACATTTTTCCCCATGAGAAGATTTATAAACTAGAACCCTTGTGCATATCCAACATTAAATGAAAGCACAATTAAATGAAATAACTAAGCTGAAGTCCACTGCCAGAACAGCATTTCATATTTGAAGTGTGTGGCAGGTTTATTACCAATTGCATATTCAAGAAATTATTCAAGGCAAAAGTTGAAGTGCACCATGGAGGGGATAATCTTTTGGAATCATGAATGAGTTTGCCTCTCTTACATTAAACAGGTGAGCCACATTTTCTTGATTATTGAAAATGTGTACAAATTACACAACTACTGTGAAAGATCAAAGGTATCTTTGTGCAGTTATCTGTGTCAGATGAGCGTAGGGGATAACTGCATTATTAAAAGGAACAATATTTCTCCATCCCTCCTGGATGTGTTCCTGTGTGATCTGCTGTAGTTGATCCTGCTCTGGCAGGGTCTTGGACTGGATGATCTCTCCAGGTCCCTTCCTGCCCCTAACATTCTGTGTCTTTGTGATCCTGTAGCATGGTTTGCATTTGTGTTCATCCAGGGCTTGTGAACAGGCTTATGGACGGATAAATACCAATAAAAGCTCCCCTAGTAAGAAATATATCTGCAGAGTGCTGGAGATAAATCAGTCTCTTCCTATTAATTTTTGATCTGCTATTTCAGCACCAATATCTTCAGTTAGAAAAGAACAGCTTAAGAACATCTTAGATGCTCTAAAATCCACTGAGCTTGAAAAACTGGATAATGAAATCTGAGAAATCTCAAAGATATCAATGTTTGAAGTTGTTAGGGTGGATGTGTTGATGGACTACTAGAATAGAACAGATATGCTATTAAGAAAAAAAGAAAGGGAGGGGGAATAAAAAGCAAGAAAACAAGTATTGTAGTTGCATAGCATATAAAATGGAGAAGATTGACATCCAGAGTGTTTTTTGCAGGAAAGCATGTTGCATGTTTTTGCTCCATAATCATTCCATTTATGCTATGGGATGCTGACAGGCCTCGAATGCAAGGAAAAGCAATAGATAAAAAATTCACTAGAGAGTTTGTCTCTCATAAACAATTTGAGTATGACAGTACATTAGAGGTTGGAAGGGACCTCCAGAGATCATCAAGTCCAGCCCCCCTGCCAAAGCAGGATCACCCAGGGGAGTCTGCACAGGAATGCAGCCAGGTGGGTGTAGTTTTTGCTTTGTCAGTTTGGTTTGATTTGATGCTGGAAAATGTTGTTATCAGATATGTTTATTGCTCTCTACAACTACCTGGAAGGCGATTGTAGCTGGGGGGAATTGGTCTCTCCTCCCAGGCAACCAGTGACAGAAGGAGAGGACACAGTCTCAAGCTGTGCCAGGGGAGGTTTAGGCTGGATGGTAGGAAAAAATTCTTCCCAGAAAGAGAGATTGGCCATTGGAATGTGCTGACTGGGGAGTCACCATCCCTGGAAGTGTTTAAAAACAGCCTGGATGAGGCACTTAATTCCATGGTTTAGTTGATTAGATGGTGTTGGGTGATAAGTTGGACTTGATGATCTCAAAGTTCTTTTCCAACCTGGTTAATTCTGTGATTCCTTGGTATAGGCATGCTGTTTTCCACTTGGCTTAGCTCAGACAGTGGCAGCCCTATTTTAGCTTCCCAGGGTTTCATTGCTGTTATGGTGCCTGTCTATGACCCAGGAGGAGAGTATATTACATCTTTGATGGATGAAACCGAAGATAATTAGCTCTTGAGCTTCTGGCTCCATTGCCTAACACGGGAGTCTTCCTGTGCTGCCTTGCCTGTGCTATTGTTGTTTTAAGAGAGAGTTGTCAGGCCTTGAATTTCCTCACCATCACAGGGCCTTGGCTTGTTCCCAAACACCCAAATGGACTGGAACATACAATTAAAGAAAAAAGCTCTGAACGTAAAGGCAGCACCAGGCAAAAATACCACAGGTGCTGCAGTTAAAGGATGGTGTTCAGCCAGCCCTGTGTTAGCTGGTGCTCATCCATCTCTTGTTCACTGCTTGCTATGTATTTTTGGAGTTTCTTCAGTTAAGCTGGGCTACGATCTCCAGCAGATGCAGGTGTGGTGCTTCAGAGACTGAGGAGAAGCTTTTACAAATCATAGAATGCTTTGGGTGGGAAGGAACCTTGAAGATCGAGTTTCAATCCCCCTGCCATGGGCAGGAGCATCTTCCACTTTTGGTTAGTCAAAGCCCCATCCAACCTGGCTTTGCACACTTCCAGGGATGAAGTATCTGCAGCTTCTTTTTACAACCTGTTGCAATGTCTTGCCACTGTCAGACTAAAGAATTTCTCTCTTGTATCTGATCTAATTCTACCTTCTTTCAGTTTAAAGTCATTAACCCTTGTCAGTCACACACGCTTGTAAAATGTCTCCCCCCGGCTTTCTTGTAGGCTCCCTTTAGACACTGGAAGGCTGCTGTAAGGTCTTCCCAGAGCCTTCCCTTCTCCAGACTGCAAACCCCCAAATCTATCAGCCTGTCTTCATAGGAGAGTGGTGGTTAAATTCTTAAGAAATGCATCCAGTGTGACATGTCTTGTGTTGGGAAGAGGACAAAGATGTGGGTGAAAGCTGAAGGGAGTTTCATTCACTAAATTCTCTTTATGAAACGGAGATAATTGGAAGAATTTGAAAAGCACACAGCATCTGTGCTGTGCTTTAATATTTCACTTCTGATGCTGGAAGGAGTTAAAAGATTGGGACATTTTGTTTTGTCAGAATGAAGCCTCATCTTTTCTATCCCACCAAAAGACAACTTTTAACCATTCTTCTTTTCACTTTGAGCCCTAGGCAGATGCTTCTTGCTGCTAGAAATGAACCAAAGCTTCCCTTGTTCATTCAGTTACAATTACTAACAATCCCCGTTATGATCTCCAGCAGCAGGACAAGTTAACTTTCTCAAGTGTTTCAAAATCTAAAATATATGTTGCGAGTCCTCTGAAGGTTCAGATACTCAACTTACTTTGTTCTTGTTGCTAGAATCACAGAATCATTCAGGTTGGAAAAGATCCTCAAAATCACCAAGTCCAACCAATAATCCTACTCTATGGAGTTCACCCCTCAACCATATCCCCAAGCACCACATCCAAATGACCTTTAAACACATCCAGGGTTGGTGACTCCACCTTCCCAGGCAGCACATTCCAATGCCTGACCACTCTTGCTGTGAAAAATGCTTGCCTGGGTCCCATTTCATGATACCCATGTCTCTACAGGGTAAATGCCCACAGAGTAGGCAGATATGTTAAAAAATCAGGATAATGTGGAAACAACATGAAAGATAAATCCAAAACACACAGTTTAGGTTTCTGGAAACAGAGGTATCTAAAGGGAACAAAATAAAACTTTAATTGCATTAAGTTTGCAAAATGAAACTCTCAGACAAGTTGTGGAGGTTGCAAAACTGGAAGTGTTCAAGGTCAGGTTGGATGGGGCCTTAGGCAACCTCCTCTAGTAGATGTCCCTGTCCATGGCAGGCAGTTTGGAACAAGGTGATCTTTAGGGTCCCTTCCAACCCAAACCATTCTATATTACATTTTTATTGGCCAGTTTTCTGCAAACTTAGTGAGGGGAACTGGCCAACTAAATTGCAGAGTGGAATTTCGTGGTGGCAGCAGCCAGTACAAGGAACGTGACCATCTCTTGGAAGTGGCAATGCTCATTTAGTACAGCAGGTGTGCCGCCTTCTGTGCTTGATCAAACTACTAGCAAGCCATTAACCCACTGAAAGGAAAAATACATTTATCATGGGTAAGGCAAAATACATATTTTCAGGTGAAGTTTTCACTGCAGTGGACCTAATAATTCACATAAAATTTGAAGTTAGTAACGCTTCATGTAAACAAACATTACTGAGGTCAATGCATGTGGCTCATTTCTGACTTATGAGAGATGAGTGGAGCTCTGTCTTTATTTCAACCCCTTTAAATTGCTTGATGGTTTTCTAACCATAACGCAAGGTTTGATATTAGATTCCTCTGTTGCCAAGGGCTTAAGGACTCCTGAAAGATACTGACATTTAGTGACTCTTGAAATCAACTTTCTATTTGGTCTTCTCTGAATGAGGGTTTCTGGGTACCTTAAGTCACTGTGATATGCTTCTGTAAAGTCACCCTGGCTCTGCAAATAAAGAGGCAGGTTGTATTTGCTTCAGAAAGATGTGAGCAGCTTTCTCTGACTGTGTGCATGCTCCAGATGGGCAGTTTGAATGTGCTTGGATTGCCACGCTATTGAAAGTCAAGCATTGAGGAGGAGTAGTGAAATTGTATGGTCTACAAGACATGGCTGCATTTAATATTTGCATGATTAATTAGGAGTAGTCAGGATTTGAATGTAAGTTTCTTTCTCATGCTATCCAAAAAAAAATTTGCTTGATAGGATGCTTGTTTACTGCAGCTGTCTTGGCCTTGATTGAAATATTGATGTCTCATCTAAGAATAGAACCATGTGCCACAGAGAAAAATAATTTTTAAATTGTCTTCTTTCCTTCCAGTTAAACTAATCTCATCTTTCCTGCCTGCTCGTTGTATGATGTTGGTTTATAGCTAAAAGAGAATTTGCATAATGCTTTAAAAAGCTTTAATAGCTATAATAATTCTAATCTACTATGGAGTGTTTATAATACATAGGAAGCTGAAGCATTTAATGGTGTAAAATGGAATATTAAGGCATGTAGTCTAATCAAAAAAGTAATGCAACTATTAAGTATGATGGGCTTTGTTATTTTTCTCCTAATTGCATCTGGACACCCAATTTTACTTTATTTTTTCAATGCCTGAGTGGCCATGTAAAATCAAGCAAAATCTTCAATATAAGAGCTCTGGGCAGATGTTTTATCTGGTGTCCTTTTCAGGCCTGCCCCAGTTGGCTGTGCTGAGATCTGATCTTGCCTCTAGTTCAGCCAGTTAAAGCTTTACCGTTTGTGTTGCAGCTAGGTTCAGGGCTTCTCATGTGATTGGTTGGGTTTATTTATTTACTGGAATATGAAAGATGAAAAATATGAGTCATTATCTTCAGTGTGCTATTTACTGAAGGATCAATCTCATCAAGAGGTGCAGCAGAGCTGACATAAAGAACCAGCAGCTGTCCCAGAACAAAACCGACACTGCACATAATAACAGCCCCATGCAGCTTTCCTCCCTCAAGTGTCCAGGCAAGATACCATAACATACAATCAATGCAAATCTCCCAGCAGAGTGTAATAGAGCCTTTTTTTTTTTTTTTTTTTTTTCCAAGGGGTTGATGCCATTCATCTTTTTCAAACAGGCTTTTTGGTTTTTTCCTAATGGTAATTTGAACTGGGAAAGTCTTTTCTTCAGTAACTGTATAGAAATTTCTGACAACTTTGACACAAAACCATCATTTTGCTTCAGTCTTGCCATCTTTGCAAGATTAGGGGAAGCCTCTTAACCACAGAATGAAGCCAGCGAGATGGCAAGAAACAGCAAGATGATTTCCACAAGGCACAAGCAATGTCATATTTGTTCTGAGTAAGCTGGGGAAAACGCTGCTTTTACTAGTTTTCAACTAATAAAAACTGACAAAGAGAATTTACATTTTTATCAGGAATTCTAACCTGTAAAGAAACTTGATCCGGATTGGAACACAAGATTTGGTAATTTGTGTTTTCGCCCCCAAAAATCCAAAAAGGCCTGAGATTTTCTGTGGGCTTTTTGTTTTGGCTTGGGTTGCTATGTTGTTGGTTTTTTGTTTTTTTTTTTTTTAAGATTCACAGAATGGTCTGGGTTGGAAGGGACCTCCTGCAGTCATCTAGTACAACACCATCTAGGGGCATCCTCCACTAGATCAAGTTGCACAGAGCACTGTCAAACTTCACCTTGAGTATCTCTAGGGATGGGGCCCCAACCACCTCCCTGGGAAACCTGTTCCAGTGTTCCACCACCCACATGGTAAAGAACTTGTTCCTAACATCCAGTCTAAATTTGCTCTCCTCCAGTTTGAACCCATTGTCTCTCATCCTGTCACTGTGGGCCTTTGTAGACAGTCTCTCTCCATCGTTTGTATAGGTCCCTTTTGGGTACTGGAAGGTTGCTATTAGGTCTCCCCAGAACCTCCTCTTCTCCAGGCTGAACACCCCCAGCTCCCTCAGCCTGTCCTCATAGCAGAGCTGCTCCAACCCCCTGAGCATTTTCATGGCCCTCCTCTGAACCTGTTCCCATCAGCTCCTTTTCCTTCCTGCATTTGAAGGCTCCAGGCCTGTACACAGTATTCCAGGTGAGGTCTTACCAGAGCAGAGCAAAGTGGCAAAACCACCTCTCTGCATCTGCTGGCAATGCTGCTTTTGAGGCAGCCCAGGACTCTTGCTCTTGTTGAACCTCATGAGGTTCACCTGGGTACCACCTCTCCAGCTTGTCCAGGTCCCTCTGGATGCCATCCTGTCCCTCTGACATATGAACAGCAGCACTCAGCTTGGTGCCATCTGCACACTTGCTGTTGGTGCCCTCGATCCCACTGTCTGTAGCAGTGTTAAAAATATTAAACACTGCAGGTCCCAGTACAGAGCCCTGAGGGGTGCCACTTGTCACTGCTCTCCATCTGACCTTCAAGCTAGGTAGCACTGCCTTTTGCATGGGACCATCCAGACAGTTCCGATTTTGGTTTGGTTTGTTGTAGCTGATTGTTTAGGGGGTGGGTGGGGTTTTTGTTTGTTTGCTCTTTAATGAGCCAAATTTAATGATTAATTAAATTAATATGCTTTAATGAGCATGTTTGCTGCAAAAGTATTTTCATGAAATATTTTGTGTTTTTTTTTTTCCATAGGAGACTGTGAAAATAGCCTCACAATTATTGACAAGAAGGGAACAGCTTTTGATTTTTAGGACAAGTATCTTCGCTCTTTTGACCAATTTTGTATTTTGCTTGCCCTGGTGCTGATTAATTTCCACCATATTTTACTACAAATCAATAAACATTGTTGGAATTTTCTATCAATCAGTGGCACAAATTCAGTTACCTACATCTCTGCAACTTTTCACCTGGCTCTGTTCATAAGGAAAGATTAATGCACACAGATTTTTTTTTTTTTAACAAATTTTATGCTCTTTAATAAGACCATAGTATGATCTATGTTCTGGGGCTAGAATCTGCTAGGTTTCACCTGGGAAATAGTAGATGTAATTAGGGGTTGGTGGTCTTTTATCACTGAAGGCACGGCAGGAGTGTGGGGTGGGTTTTGGTTTTTGTGTGGGTTTTTTTTGTTTGTTGGTGTGTGTGTGTTTGTTGGTTGGTTGGGTTTTTTTTCCCAGAGACAAGGATGATGTGTTTTATAGCATTTGATTTCAGCAAGTCCCTTAAGGGCTGAACATAAATGCAAGTAAATGAGGAGCTTCGTTGTGTGTTTGCAATTTATGAGCTAGCCCAGTTTCACCTACCAGTGAGAATACCATAAGGAAGGTAATTCTCTATTAGATCCTTGACACTTGCTTGGGAACTGCATGGGGGTGAAAAAAAAGCCAAATAGGCTTAACAAGAGTTCCTGTTTGCTCCAGAAGCTTGAGGTTTGCACTGTTTATGAATGTCAAGACTGCCATTATTAAGTTCTTTCTTTTCCTCTACTCCTGACATTCTCACTATGCTCCTTTGGGAAGCAGAGTCAATGGGTTCCTGAATACACACATGCTACTGAAATTCAGTTTAAAAGCTCTGTATTGTAACATCCCTTTAGCTCATTTATCTGATTAAATCTTCTTGCATACCTAATGCCATACTGTAGCTTTTAGCACAACTTGAACTTTTTTATAGTAATTCCTATCACAGAATGGTCAGTGTGGGAAGGGACCTCAAGGATCAACCAGTTCCAACCCCCCTGCCATGAGCAGGGACACCTCACACTACAGCAGGTTGCCCAGAGCCACATCCAGCCTGGCCTTAAAAACCTCCAGGGATGAGGCTTCCACCACCTCCCTGGGCAACCTGTGCCAGTGTCTCAGCACCCTCATGGGGAAGAATTTCTTCCTAACATCCAATCTCAATCTACCCACTTGTAGCTTTGTTCCATTCCCCCTAGTCCTATCACTACCTGACATATCTTCCACAGTGATTCAGGTACTGTGCCCAGGGGTGCAAAATGGATGTTTTTCCACACCCTCACAGTATAAACACTTCTGTATACTCTTTGCAGTGGCACTGATGCAAGTGAACACATTCAGTGATGCTCTTCTGTTCGTATGACATTCAGTCCCTGCTTGTTCTTTATAGGCAGAACCAGCTGAGCTTGCAAACCTTTTCATCATTTCGTGTTGCAGTAAAGAAAGTTACATAGAGAACAGAGAAGCCAGGGCACAAACAGGGACTCCCAAATCAAACTGGCTTTGCTTTTGTGAAGGAAACAGTACCAACTCCTGCTGGAGGTGGCTTGGTCAAATCAGGTTGTACAACCTGGGTGCTTGAGATTTGAATATTTTATCAAGGTTATGGCAGAGGAGTTTTGGAGATGTCTCTGGTGATTTTCTGCCTTCACTAACTTTCTATTGTGTCAGACTGTTTACTTATTTATTTACAGGAGCTGTTTTCTTGCATGCCCATCTGTTTGGCCTTCTGAACATTTATACCAAGAAATTGTAACATGTAAGAAGAACAACCTGTAACAAGCTGCTGTTTTCTGTGTTTTCCAACTGATACAAACCTACTTTCTTTCCTGTATCTATTTTTAGCAGATTCTTGTAGAAATCTCAGTGAAAATATTCATTTACTGTTACATTCAACTCTCAGGTATTGCCAAGGATTTTAATGATGATAATTCTGCTTTGAGAATAGCCATAGGTAGATGGAAAGCTGTTTTCAGGTGATGTGACTTTTTTTAGGTTGTTTCTCTGAATACAGGTAGCTCAGAAGTAGCTTATTATCAGGGGCTAATGCAAGATCTCTTCTCTCTCTTCTCCCTCCTCTCTCCCCTCACTGGGAGATAAGCAAGGGAGGAAAAAAAGGTAGAGAGAGAGTTTTACACCAAATAGTTTACTCCTCTGCTACAAAGGTATTAGATTACACCAGCATATATATGGATGGAAAAGGGAGAAAGGAATACCCATCCAAGATGCCATAAGAGGCAAAGCACAGCTGCCCAGAGCAAAAGCAACAAGTGCCCCACCTCCTGGGGTTATAATACAGCAGGGGTGTAATGCACTCATAACTCATGATCTGATAGTGGGTGATATATAGCAGTTCTGCATGGGACAGCAGTGTGCCCTGGTGGCCAAGAGGGCCAATGGTATCCTGGGGTGCAGCAAGAAAAATGTGGCCAGCAGCTCTAGGGAGGTCCTTCTCTATTCTGCCCTGCTGAGACCTCACCTGGAATACTGTGTCCAGTTTTGGGCTCCCCAGTTCAAGAGACAGAGACATCCAACAGAGAGCCACGAGGATGCTTAGGGGACTTGAGCATCTCCCCTGTGAAGAGAGCCTGAGAGCCCTGGGGCTGTTTAGTCCTGAGAAGAGAAGGCTGAGAGGGGATCTGATCAATGTCTATCAATAGCTGAGGGGTGGGGGTCAAGTGGAGGGGGCCAGGCTCCTTTTGGTGGTGCACAATAGGCAAGGATCCACAGGTGCAAGCTTGAACATAGAAGGTTTCATCTCAACATGAGGAGAAATTTCTTTACAGAGAGGCTGGCAGAGCACTGGAGCAGACTGCACAGAGAGGTTGTGGAGTCTCCTTTGGAGACTTTCAACACGCACCTGGATACATCCCTGTGCAGAGCACCCTGGGTGATCCTGCTTTTGGCAGGGGGATTGGACTCACTCTCTGGAGGTCCCTTCCAACCTCTAACACTGATGCTGTGATATAGGTATTACACCATTCAAACCACTACACTTATTTCATTTCTTTAGCCTACACCAGGATCTGGAGTGCCTTTACATTTGCTTAGGCCATAAAATAGCTTTGAGCTATGTTTGAAAACTGCATGCTGGAAATCCTCCATGTCTGGCTTTCCATTGAATCCAAAGAGTGTGCCAGTGCATGATGCTCCAGATACATGCAAATATATGTGCACCTGTCTGCAGTGGAGCTCTTCACATTGATCAGAATGTTGCTGTTTACTCCAGTGATTGCCCATTGAACTAATGATGGTACATTTATATTTAGATAGAAGCATCTCTTTCAAATGATCCTGAAGAACCTTATTATCCTAAGACTTTGTCAGTCATGAGGAATCCCCAGGGTTTTCATGCTTCACGTTCAGATTTTGTCACAGGAATGGGGATATGGAGATTTGAAGAGTGATCTTTTGGAGTCAATTTGCAGTCTTCATTGCTATAAATTGGGAATTCTTTGCCAAATGTTGAATTTAACATGTATTTAATAACACAAAGCAAATTCCAGCCAAAGTAGATAAGATGGGTGAAAATTGGGCTGGACCTGAGGGCTGAAAGGGCAGTGATCAGTGGTACAAAGTTCACCTGGTGGCATGCCTCAGGGACTCATTGGGGCCAGAACTATGTCACAACTTTATAAAAAACCTAAATTATCAGATGGAGTATCCTGGCAGATATTTAGGTGATACCAGATTGTGGGAAGTCTCTGCAGTGGAAAACAGAGCTGTTACTCAGCAGATGAAAAAGTGGGCTGACAGGAACTTCATGGTGTACAACAGAGGCAAGTGCAAGGTCCTACAGATGGAGTGAAGCACCCCATATGTAGACCAGGTGGCAGGGACAACAGCTGGAAAGCGGCTTAGCAGAAAACCCCATGGAGGTCCTTGTGGAAATGAAGTTGAAGAGGAATCATCAGTGTGCCCTTGCTGCAGAGATGATCAGTGGCATTCTGGACTCTGTTAGGAAGGTTAAGGAAAAGGATCCTCCTTCTCTGCTCAGCACTGGACACGTTGCTGGGCTCACCAGCACAAGGTAGAGAGGGACATACTGAGGCAAGGCGTTTGTAGAGCCACTGAGATAGGAGGACACTGCAGCACGAGGGGTAAGAGGTGAGGCTATGAAGCAGAGTTGCTCAAACTTGAGAATATGAAGAGGGATCCTATTTCTGTCTACAACTAATGGGATCGCATGGAGGAGCTGGAGCCTGACTTTTCTTAGAGGAAGTCAGTGGCAGGATTAGAGGCAATGGGTAATATTTCAGAGCACTGCAATAGCAACTTTCTAAAACAATCAAACACATGCAGTTTAGAACCATAAAATACGTTTGAAAAGTTCTGTTTCAAAGCAGTTTGGGACCATATGTGTCTAAGAAAGCACCTAGTGCTTCCCTGAGTACATCAGTATCACATGCATAAATATGTATGCCTAATGAAAGTGTTTTAAAAGTATTTTATATATGTACCTCTAAACTCTACAATTTCAATGCCTTATGTACAATTATTCTGCATTTAGAAATTATAGAGTCACAGAATTGTCAGGGTTGGAAGGGACCTCAAGGATCATCTAATTCCAACCCCCCTGCCATGGGCAGGGACACCTCACACTACAGCAGGTTGCTCACAGCCACATCCAGCCTGGCTGCAAAAACCTCCAGGGATGAGGCTTCCACCACCTCCCTGGGCAACCTCTTCCAGTGTCTCACCACCCTCATGGGGAAGAATTTCTTCTTAACATCCAATCTGAATCTACCCACTTCTAGTTTCGTTCCATCCCCCCAGTTCTATCATTACCCAACACCCTAAAAAGTCCCTCCCCAGCTTTCTTGTAGCCCCCTTCAGATACTTGAAGGTCACAATTAGATCTCCTTGGAGCCTTCTGTTCTCCAGACTGAACAACCCCAACTCTCTGTCTGTCTCCATAGCAGAGAAGCTCCAGCCCTCTGATCATCCTCATGGCCCTTCTCTGGACATGTTCCAGCATGTCCAGATCCTTCTTGTAATAGGGGCTCCAGAATTGATGTCTTTTTGTCCATTGAATGTCTTGAAACATTGAAGTTCGCCCATCTAAGCCATAAGGATCCTTTTTACTGTTTAGGGGTCATTTCTAAACACAGTTTGATGAAATCTAAGAGATGTATTTTCAGTGAACCTAATTCTAATCATATCTATCTGTACTTTTTCATGTACCAAATGTCTAGTGAAGAAAATATATTTTAAAAATATGTTTTTAAAGACCTAGCTCATGCAAATGGAAATCTTTGGCATAAAAACGCACACAAGGGTTCAAAGACAGAGGAAGTGATGAGAGAATTCTGGTGTTAGAGCTGTTATCTAATGGCAGTGGTTATTAAAGAGCTTTCCAGAACACTATCTTTTTCATGTTGGCTCCTCTAGAGCCAGCTAATATTTTTTTATTCAATCTCATCTGCTTTTAAGAAAGGATTTAAATGCTCAAAGTTGCAATAAATTCATCAATAGTTACAGTTGTATTAGCAGTAGAGCTATAGGGCAGTTACTGCACCTGACTGATATTTGGGTGTGTTGTACTGATGGAGAAGGAAGCTCATAAGCATGAGCTGTGCCTTTGTGTTGGAGATGCTTTGCCTTTTCATATCCAAGCCTCGTGGTTCTGTCATCTGTAACAGGGTCACAGGATGTTAGGGGTTGGAAGGGACTTCCAGAGATCAAGTCCACCCCCCCTTCCAGAGCAGGACCATAGAATCCAGCACAGGTCACACAGGAATGCATCCAGATGGGGCTGGAAAGTCTCCAGAGAAGGAGACTCCACAACCTCTCTGGGCAGCCTGTTCCAGTGCTCTGGGACCCTCACAGTGAAGAAGTTCCTCCTCATGTCCTCCATTGCCCCTTGTCCTAATACAGGGCATGAGTGAGCAGAGGCTGTCCCTTCCTTCCTGACACCCAGTGCTCAGGTATTTATGGACATTGATAAGATTCTCTCTGAGTCTTCTCCTCTCCGGACTAAACAGCCCCAGGTCTTTCAGTCTTTCCTCCTAAGGCAGTGCTCCAGGCCCTTAATCATCCTTGTAGCCCTCCCTTGGGCCCTCTCAAGTAGTCCCCCCACCTGTTTTTGCTCTTTATTCATGAGGATGCTTCTGGTATTTATGAAGTGTTTCACATGAACCAGAAGATCCATCCTGCCTCTGTGGGAGTAAGGACTTGTAAAGCAAGATTGAGGCAAGTTCATCTTACTAAATACCTTAACCATGCCTCTTCTGTGATGGGTAGGAGAGCAGAGGGTGCTTAAGTTAATAAAGTAGTAATAAAATCTGATGGTGAATTCTATGTAAGAAGATGAGTGGATGATTTTTGCTATTGTGCTTCAAATAATTTAATGAAGGGGAAATGCCATTTTGTTGTACTTCAAAGACCTTTGGATGCTTTGACTCTCAGCACTTCTTACCCTTTTGTGCTGATGCAGCAGTGCTATTTCAGGCTACTTTCCCCCTTTTTCAGGCCGTGTTTTGGAAATGGCAATATTTCTAGAGAAAACACATATTTCATTACGTGCCAACTTCCAAACTAGACTTCTGCTAGCATAAAGTAATGATGTCTTAGAGACTTAGTAACAGAGCTGAGGGAAAACTCCAAACACCGTCAGTAAACAGTTGACACATGAAAACTTAGCCGCTGCTTTTCCTCTCCACTTCTAGGTTTTAGCAAGCAACACTTTACCATTAGCACTGGAGAAGCAGCATAAATATGCTGGGTACACAATGCCATCCTATCCTTCCTCTAGGTTGTACTTTTGATAGAGTAGTTTAAATTCCCAGATTTGAGTGCTTATGCCAAAAGTAGTTTAGATGGGACACCAGTGGAGGGAAATGTTGGGTTCCTTGGGTTCCTTAAAATTTCTGTGAAATTTCTGAAAGGGAATCCCTTAAAAAAAAAACAAAAACTCTGCTCCTTTTTTTTTTTTTTTGTGCCTTGAACTGTGATATCATAAGGCATATAAACAATACTTGAAAGTAAACTAAATTTAAATTAATGATTATTATAGGTGGTGGGGATTTGTTTGGGTTTGTTTTGATTTGGGTTTTTTGTTGGTTTGCTTATTTTGTTTTGTTTTAAATAATGCCCCCAGGTAAGCATGTGGGTGCCCACCAAAAAAACCACCACCAACAACAAAAAACCCAAACCAAAAATAAACCCCTCACTTGATATTTATCATCTTTTCTTGCAATGACGGATAGCTCCTTGTAAGTAGCTTCTTTTTCATAGCAAAACCAGAGTTTCATTGTCTTATTTCAGGACTCTCTCATGAGTACATTAATTCATTTAAAGAATGTCAACTACTTTGTGATTCTCAGACCACTCAGATACCACTCAAATTTTTCCTGTTTCCACCAGAGGAAAGAGAGAGGAAGCCATTAACATCAATTACATTTTTATGCCTTCAGCATTTGTCTGGCAAAGACAATTCCAAAAGCAAAAAGCCTCCTGGAGTAGTCTTCAGTCTTCTGGTGTGGAAGCATCCATGCTCTTGCAGAATGTGGTCTCTCCAGAGTGATTGTCCCTCTGTACTCAGCATTGGTGAGGCTGCATTTCCAGTGCTGTGCTCAGTGTTGGGCACTGCAGCACAGGAAGGACATTGAGGGGCTGGAGCAGGGACAGAGAAAGGCAGCTGAGATGGTGAGGGGCCTGGAGAACAAGGGCTGAGAGGAGAAGCCAAGGGAACTGGGGTTGTTTAGCCTACAAAATAGGAGGCTGAGTGGAGACCTCATGGCTCTCTACAGCTACTTGAAAGGAGGTTGTAGAGAAGTAGGCACTGGTCCCTTCTCACAAGTAACTAACAACAGAACGAGAGGGAATGGCCTCAAGCTGTGCCAGGGAAGGTTTAGGCTGAACATTAGGAAGAATTTTTTCAGGGAAAGGGTTGTGAGGCACTGGCACAGGCTGCCCGGGGAGGTGGCTGAGTTGCTATCCCTGGACGTGTTCGGGAGCCATCTAGCTCTGGTGTTTGGGGACATGGTGTAGTGACAGACATGGAGTGGGTGAAGTGGCTGGGCTGGATGATCTCGGAGGTCCTTCCCAGCCTGGGTGATTCTGTGTGACGCTGTCATCTCCAACAGGCTTTCAATTCACCAAGAAACTGGACAGTATTTTCCTGCTGCTTTCAACTTGTAGGGCAGAAGAAGCAGGCTTCACTGAGGGACCTGACTGACTCCTTAGCAGCATAATACTGCTGTAGCTGAGGAAACCTACTCTTTATTTACATGGTTGGACCACAATGTACTGACTGATAAATGAACCTCTAAGATCTCATGAACCATAGAAATGGAGTTTGAACCAGGGTAGTAGATGATAAGCTTTCAAGAAGCAACTGCATACAAAAAAAAAAAAAATTGTGACACTTTTTGCATAAATATTCAGCACTAAATCTGTGTCTCAATGTCTGTTAGGAAGGAACCACATCACTCATTTTATAGCAGCCCTTGTCACTAGCGCTTAGTGAAACCCTCCTGTGTATTTTTGCCTTTCTCTAGACAGCTCCTTGGGTATTTTGTCCCAGCTGAGCACTAATACTTTGATATTAGAATCATAGAATTATAGAATCATAGAATCAGAGTTGGAAGGGAGCACAAGGATCATCCAATTCCAAGCCCCCTGCCATGGGCAGGGACACCTCACACTACATCAGGCTGGCCCGAGCCTCATCCAGCCGGGCCTTAAACACCTCCAGAGATGGGGCCTCAACCACCTCCCTGCACAACCCATTCCAGGCTCTCACCACTCTCATGGGGAACAACTTCTTCCTCATGTCCAGTCTGAATCTCCCCACTTCCAGCTTTATTCCATTCCCCCCAGTCCTATCACTACCCGATAGCCTAAAAAGTTCCTCCCCAGCTTTCTTGTAGGCCCCTTTCAGATACTGAAAGGCCACAATAAGGTCACCTTCAAGGTTTCTCTATGAGATGATCTGTATATCCAGTTCTTACATCTTGCAAAGGCTAATCAAGTGCTGGAATGTGTCCAGAGAAGGGCCACAGGGATGATCAGAGGGCTGGAGCTCCTCTGCTATGGAGAGAGACTGAGAGAGTTGGGGTTGTTCAGTCTGGAGAAGAGAAGACTTCCAGGAGACCTTCTTGTGGCCTTCCAGGATCTACAAGAAAGATGGGGAGGGACTTTTGAGGGTGTCAGGGAGTGATAGGACTGGGGGGAATGGAGCAAAACTAGAAGTGGGTAGATTCAGATTGGATATTACCCCATGAGGGTGGTGAGACACTGGAACAGGTTGCCCAAAGAAGTGGTGAAAGCCTCACCCCTGGAGGTTTTTGCAGCCAGGCTGGATGTGGCTGTGAGCAACCTGCTGTAGTGTGAGGTGTCCCTGCCCATGGCAGGGGGGTTGGAACTGGATGATCTTTGAGGTCCCTTCCAACCCTGACAATTCTATGATTCTGAGCAAGACTTTTATTCCTGTTCATAAACCATAATGAGGAATAGCCGAGTATGTAGTCAAGTCAGAGCTTTTCAGCAGTGACAGAAAGTTTCTTGGCAGAAGGTTTTGATAGTCTTTGAGGCTGGATATCTAAGCAGCTACTGTATTGGAACGATGATCTAATTTGCTGCCTTTTTTTTGGTGATACTGTTACATTCCATCAAGCACTGTGAACGCTCATAGGAAAATAGCCCTGAGCCTTCTATACTCTTAGCATAGCCATCATTCTGGGAAAGGTAAGCCTGAGAAGCAGCACAGCATCAAAGCTGGACCACCTGTTGGGGAAAGTTGCCGAGAATTCAGAAGTCTTTCTACTGCTTTCAAAGTTATCATGCAGTCACCATTTCTTTTGCTGTTAGAGGAATCCCTTTGTAGACTCCTTCAGCCAGTCAGTGGAGTTGGGTTGGTGAGGGTTTATTTAATTTTGAGAGTGTGTGAATGCGTGTGTCTGATGGAATAAATTTGGTATCCTAGTTCGAGGGTGCCTATTCATTAGTGTCCTCCTGCTGTTCACGTTTTATTAATGAAGGAACCCATCACCCCCCTACCAGCAGACACTTAATTCCTTCCCAGAATCCATCTGCTTTCCATGGTCCTTTGAAACCAGTGTTTTATGGAATCAGTTTCAATAAAGTCTTCTTTCCGCATGTCAATTAAATACCAAAGGAAGTGATTTCACAGCTACAACTCCTTTAAAGTGTCTCTGAGCTGTGCTTAATTCTAAGATGATTTCTAGGGAGGGGACTGGACAATCAAGATCCTATTTTAAAAGGAATTTATTCTCACAGCAGTTCATGATCGTGAAGGTAAAGAATGAACTCAAAATGGGAAAATTGAGAGCACGATCCTGCGTGATCTCCCTTCCTCAGGCCCTACGCAGACAAAGAATTGCCCTGGCTGCTTACCATGGGGTGCATGGTATTCTGAAGGTTTTAATTCTGACAATGCATATCCAAAAATTAATCAGAGAATCACAGAACGTTAGGGGTTGGAAGGGACCTCAAAAGGCCATCTAGTCCAACATCCTGCCAGAGCAGGACCACCTAGAGTAGGTTACAGAAGAATGCAACCAGACACGTTTTGAATGTCTCTAGAGAAGGAGACCCCACAATTTCTCTGGGCAGTCTGTTCCAGTGTTCTCTCACCCTCAAAGTGAATGTTTTTTCTTATTACATGATCACAGGATGTTAGGGGTTGCCAGAGACCTCAGGAGCTCTTCAAGTCCAACCCCCTGCCAGAGCAGGACTATAGAATCCAGCACAGGTCACATAGGAATGCATCCAGACAGGGATGGAAAGTCTCCAGAGAAGGAAACTCCACAACCTCTCTGGGGAGTCTGTTCCAGTGCTCTGGGACCCTCACAGTGAAGAAGTTCCTCCTCATGTTGAGGTGGAACCTCCTGTGCTGTAGTTTATATCCATTACCCCTTGTCCTATCACAGGGTACAACAGAGCAGAGCCTGCCCCTCCTTCTTAACATTCAGCCCTCAGATATTTATAAACTTTTCTTAAATCCCTTCTCAGGCTTCTCCTCTCCAGATTAAACAGCCCAAGGTCTCTCAGTCTCTTCTCATACAGAAGTGCTCCAGTCCCTTCATCATCCTCATAGCCCTCTGTTGGACTCTCTCTAGCAGGTCCCTGTCCCTCGTGAACTGGGGTCCCCAAAATTGGACTTAATATTCCAGGTGACGTCTCACTAGAGCAGAGCAGGGGGGAGGAGAACCTCCCTGGATCTGCTAGACCCACTCCTCTTAATGCACATATGCATCTAGGATGCTTATGTTTATTACAAGCTTAATAATGGCTGTACACATACAATTCGTTTAGGTACAATAGCAAATAAGTGCATTTACAGTAATATTTTGAGAATATCTGTTACTCTGTCAAGTACTGAAATAAATGATGCTTATAGTCAGTATATCTTCTAATGGTATACTGTTAGGTCAGCTATTAAAAAAATATCTATTTTAAACACTCTGTATATTTCCAATTGAAAGTTTCTGACAAGTTGAAAAATCACTTTTTTATATCTTCAGTATCATCTAGATATAAACCCACATTTTGAACCTTTATTAAATATTAAAAGGGGTTGCTTGTATGACCTCTTTACTTTTAAAGATCACTTTTATGCTTCAGGTTGGTGTCACTACTGAGGTAATGATAACACTTTAGTGTATAGCAGAGCATCACAGGAGAACTGCTTGCAGAAATTTTAACAGAATGGATGTTGTGGGACCTAAGAACCAGTAGGGTTTGCATTTCATTTGTGCTGAATGCCCAACTTTATCTTCAGCTCAACATCTGCTGCTGAAGTTGGGGGAATATGTAAAAAAGATTTGCAGTTCACCTCTAACTTTGGTATATAAATTATTAATTTAACCACTGGCGTTCAGTTTATGCCCCTCATGTGTTTTGCACTATCTGGGATTTATTTATTTAAATTAAGACAACCAGAGCAACTTTTTTTTTTCTTGATGGTGAATAATAGATTGTGAACTATCTCTAAACCAATGACCCGTAACTGAAGAGTCAAAAATTGCTGTATTTAGTAACCATTGCATTTGTGTAACTGATGCTTTCACAGCATCACAGTATGTTAGAGGTCAGAAGAGACCTCCAGAGATCATCAGGTCCAACCCCCCTGCCAAATCAGGATCACACAGGGTAGTCTGCACAGGAATGCATCCAGGTGGGTTTTGAATGTGTCCAGAGAAGGAAACTCCAAAACCTCTCTGGGGAGCCTGTTCCAGTGCTCCATCACCCTCACTGTGAAGAAGTTTCTCCTCATGCTTTGGTGAAAGCTTCTTCACCTTCCTGTAAAACCTTAGTGTCATGGGATTTGATACCTTTGAAACACTGATGCAGCACAGGTGTAACTTGGAGCTCTCAACAGGGGGTGGATATACATGAATGGTGGAGGTGAATCATAGAATTACAGAATCATAGAATCAATATAATTGTGGGTTATAATATTGCCAGCAGTGCATGCTTGCAGCTAAACTGAGGCAGTGGGGCTTGGATGATCAGGGAGTGAGGTGGAAGTGAACTGGTTGAAGGAAAGAGGTCAGAGAGTTGTGGTCAATGAGGCAGAGTCTAGTTGGAGGCCTGCAACTAGTGGAGTCCCTCAGGGGTCACTACTGGAACCAGTGCTGTTCAATCTATTCATCAATGACCTGCCACAGAGAGCACTGGCAGCAGGTTGCTGATGACACCAAACTGAGTGGAGTGGCTGACACAGGAAGGTTGTGCTGCCATTCAGCCAGACTTAGGCTGGAGACTTGGGCAGGGAGAAATGGAATTAAATTCAACAAGGGCAAGGGTAAAGTCTTGCACCTGGGAAAGAACAACCCCATGGACCAGGATAGGCTGGGGACTGACCTGTTGGAGAGCAGTGAAGGGGAAAAGGACCTGGGGTTTCTAGTGGATAGAAGGTTGACTACAGGACTAAATGATCTTTCAAAGTCCCTTCCAGCCCTTAACATTCTGTGATTCTATGCAAATCCTTTTCTCTAGCCTAGTTTGTTTGTTTGTACCTAGGCAGGACAGGGGTGGTGGTGGTGGTAATGAGAATTGTTCTGGTCTTTATTCCCATGGCTGCTCCTGTCACCTGCCTCACAAACCATTGTAGTTATCTGCCAGTCTCAGCAAGGAGCTGCAGTCTGGAAATCCTGAGCCTGAGAAATCAAGCATGATTTTTCTGCTTTGAAAAATTCTGTCAGACAACATGAATGTTTATCAACCTGATTGAAGGGAAATGGTACTGGCTTCTGGTTTTGTTGTAAGAAAAGGGTATGTGGGCTAACAATTTTATGCTTTAAGTTTACCCTGTATATGCACATGTATGACCCTATATGTCTTGTACAAGAGTAAGACACAAAGCACTCTAGTTTTTAGCATCAGGTATCAGTCATGATTCTTTGTTCATCATAGCAAAAAGGCATCATGGCTTTCAGCCATTTAGCAGAATTACATGGATTTCCAAGTGTTTTTTAACTGGTGTTTGGCTGCACACCCTTTCTGTTAGCACCTGCAAATCTGTAAAGCTGTTGCTAGAATGTTAGGAAAGAGAATGTAGTCATTCCATGTGGAGATGCTTAAGCTATGTTGGGAAGTCACCATATCCAGACCTGATGTAGGCTATCTTGTGTTTGTCCAAGCCATCAAGTTTGAAAGAGTTTGTGAACAGAGTATGAACTGTGACCTCTGGTACAAACATTTCCATTCTGTTACTACACTCTCTAAACAGGGGGTTTGTGAGCAGCACCAAAGTGCTGTTCTTTCTGTGCACACTGCTGCTTTATGAAAAGCTACCACCTTGAGGAGAGCATACAGCTGAGAGTAACGATTCAGGTTCTTGACTTTCAAATATATAACCAGCATCTTGAGGTAAGATGGAGAATTTGTCACTGTGGAGGAAAAAAAGAATTTATCTCTGTAAACATTTACAAAGAAATAGGGAAATAATGAAGTCTTCAACAGTGGAATGACAGGACTTTGAAAGGGAGTGAGATGTTTTGATATGTGCGCAAAGGTTGCATAAATTCATTTCACAGAGTGCTAGGCAATGCTATTCTCACCCTCTGCCCCCATGGTTTCTCTTCTTTCTTCTGAGAAGACCTTTCTGTACACTTGTGGGAGTGAATCATAGAACGGTCTGGGTTGGAAGGGACCTCCAAAGGTCATCCAGTCCAAGCCCCTCTGCAGTCAGCAGGGACATCCTCAATTAGATCAGGTGGCCCAGAGCCCTCTTGAGCCTCACTTTGAATATCTCCAGGGACAGAGCTAAAACCACCTCCTGGGCAACCTGTTGCAGTGTTCCACCACCCTCATAGTAAAGAACGTGTTCCTATCATCCAATCTAAATCTGCCTTTCCCTAGTTTGAAGCCATTACTCCTTGTCCTGTCCCTGCAGGCCTTTGTAAACAGTCTCTCTCCATCCTTCCTGTAGCCCCCTTTCAGGAGCTGGCAGGCTGTTATCAGGTCTCCCTTGAGCCTTTTCTTCTCCAGGCTGAACAGCCCCAGCTCCATCAGCCTGTCCTCATAGCAGAAGTGCTCCAGCCCCTCGATCATTTTATTCTACAGACATTTTAGAGACAGCTGTCAGGCAGATAGCAATTTGTGTGATGACATCCATGTCTCAGCTGGATAGACTGAATATATATTATATTTTTTATATGTAGGTAACTAATTAATTATTATTATTTTACATTGTTAACATGTGAAAATCATCTTTAAAAACAATAGGAGGATGGTTTTTTTTCTGTTCCAATCACAGAAATAGTTTTCTTTGTAACCAGGCATTCTACAGTGCCCCTTACCACATGCCCTAAGAAATCACCCAATGATCAACTTGAAATTGTATTTTAACCATATCAACACAGATGCTTACCTTCTAAAATGCTTCATTAATGAAAGTACCAGGAGAATTCTTTGCATTTAGACAATTATAGTGATTTAGAAATAATTAGCAAGCTTATAACCTGCAGGGAGTCATTCACTCTGACCATTGGGCTTGTTTCATTTTAGCTTTTAATTCTTAAGTTTGCCTTTATAATCTCTGGGTAGAGCCTGAGCCTAAACATTTTAAAAGAGAGATTTCTACATGTTCTGTGTTTTGGGGATGTAGTTGCTTACGGGTTTTTATGTCTATAACTACATAAAATATAAATCTAGACCATGGTATAATCATATAACGTGTAAAACAGCCAAAGTTCTATTTTTGTGCCATTGTTTGTTAACCTTTCTCACTAAATAAAAGGTCTCTCTCTATACTCTTCCCTTTTGCCTTCCCACAAGTGCATGTTCAGCTTGAAAATTGAGTTTTTGTGCTCTGGACAATATACCAAAGCATGGTTTCAGTAGTGCAGAGTTCAGCAGCAGTACAATTTATCGTCTTCCACATCTCATGGTTTGTTCTGATCTCTTGCATCAGCAGCATACCATTTCAAAAGGAAAGGTAATCTGCGTTCTCCTCTCCCTCCAAATGCCCAAAGCAGTAATGCAACAGGTCAGTTCAGGGAATGGGAAGGAAAATAAATTGCAACCAGTTGTGGATTAATCAATAAGCAGCTGAGTAGGAGCCAGCTGTGTGCTCAGGTGACCAAGAAAGCCAAAGGCATCCTGGCTGGGATTAGAAATGCTGTGTCCAGCAGGAGCAGGGAGGGGATTGTCTCCTGGGACTCAGCTCTGGTGGGGCCACACCTTGAGTGTTGTGTCCAGTTTTGGGCACTTCAATACGAGAGAGATGTGGAGGTGCTGGAGAGAGTGCTGAGGAGGGCAAGGAAGCTGTGAAGGGCCTGGAGAATAAATCTGATGAAGAGCAACTGAAAGAGCTGGGGATGGTTAGTTTGGAAAAGAAGAGGCTGAGAGATCATCTCATTGATGCCTACAACTCCCTGAAAGGAGCTTGTGGAGAGGTTGGTGCTGGTCTCTTCTCCCAGGTAATTAGTGATAGAAAGAGAGAGAATGGCCTCAAGCTGCAACAGGGCAGGTTTAGAATGGACATCAGGAAGAATTCTTTCCCAGTAAGCGTGGTCAGGCATTGGAATGTGCTGCCTAGGGAGGTGGTGGAGTCCCCAAGCCTGGCTGTGTTTCAAGGTGGTTTGGATGTGGTGCTTGGGATATGGTTTAGGGGTGAACCTTGTAGAGTAGAGTTCTGGGCTGGACTTGGTGATCCTGAGGGGCTTTTCCAACCTGAATATTTCTGTGATTCTGTGATTATTTAGCACTAATGAGTCACAGAATCATTTAGATGGGAAAAGACTATTAAGAGCATTGAACCATTAACCCAGCACCATTAAGCATGTCCCTTAGCACCACATCCACCCATCTTTCAAATATCTCCAGGGATGGTGACTTTACCACTTCCCTGGGCAGCCTGTTCTTGTGCTTGACAACCCTTTCTGTTGGTGAAATATTTCCTAATGTTCAGCCTAAACCTACCCTGGTGCAACTTCAGGCCTTCCTCTTGTCCTAGTGCTTTTTAGAAGAGACTGACTCCCACCATGTGACAACCTCTTTTCAGGTAGCTGTAGAGAGAGGTAAGTTCTCCCCTCAGCCTCCTTTTCCCCAGAGTGAACAGCCCCAGAATATATGATAGGTGATGCAGTCTGTGTGAAGTGTGCGTACTTGTATCACAACAGCACAAAACCTTCACACCATGCACAGACTTAGCAGTCTCAGCTAATTTATTTGAGCAACTGACTGTTATGGTTTGTAATAGGATTTTTCACTGCAAATAGTCATGATTTTAGTCTGTTAGGGAGTTACAAACAAATCCCCGACTCATTCCTTCTTTAGGCTGTGCTTCCTGGCATACAAACAAAGCCACACTCACTGTTTCAAATCCTTCATGTCTCCTCCATCATACTGAAGATTTATGCAGAGTGTTTATAAAACAGATAACTAGTTTTATTTCTTTATCTGGTAAGGTAGCAATCACTAGGAGGCAAAAAATCAGTAAAATTCCCTCGTTTAATTCTTTGCTTCTTTGATAATGAAAATAAGAAATCAGTATTAGATGCTAGAGAAAGGTTAATCAGGTAGTGAGAGAACCCAGACAGTCAAGTTGCAGATTTTACTTTTGTCCTGCTGGGAATATTCCTCACACTGCAAATGCCTGGAGAGATCACAGTGCTCCTGTTTCCTTGGGTTAGGGGGAATTAAGTTCCTGCTCAGTATATGTTTGATAAGATGCCAAGCTTGCAGAGCCAAGTACCACTATTCTATTTTCATCTTACTTTTGATAATAGTGAATGTAACTTGTACTGAAGCCTTTTTTTTTTCCTATGCTTTGATGTTCAAGGGAGAACAGCTATTGATAGATATCTGTGGCATAGTTGATATTGATACAGATAGATATAGATAGATAGCTGCACCAGGGGAGGCTTAGGTTGGATGTTAGGGAGTACTTCCTCATGGAAAGGGGAATCAGACACTAGAATGGACTGCTCAGGAAGGTGGTAGAGAGGTGGTAGAGTCTCTGTCTGCGGAGGTGTTTAAGGCAAGATTGGATGTGGCACTTAGTGCCATGGTCTGGTCGGTGTGGTGGTGTTAGCTCATAGGCTGGACTTGATGATCTCAGAGGTCTATTCTAGCCTCAATAATTATGTGATGTAGGAAAAATAAAAGGTTCTGGCTGAACAAAGCTCCTAGTGGAAAATATTTCTTTCGTGCTCCTTATGAAACACAGGATTAAGAAACCACAAATATCCTTCACTAGCTTTGGTTTGGGCTTTTGGAACTGAACAGGCACATTTCCTTCCTTCAGACTAACTTTTCAAACAGAAAGAACCTCAAATGGAGTAGATAGAAAGTAGTTTAAATGTTTTTAGGAGTGCTTTCTGTTGAGACAAGATGTGGACTGATAGAGTTCTGCTGAACTCTGTCCAGAGGAACTGCTTGAGATTGAAGGTCGTCAGTCCAACACTCTTCATTGAACTGTCCCATTGGGATGAAAAGTGGCCAAAGGGAATCCTGGTTAGCGAGTGCCTGGCAATGCTGAGCTTGTCCCTGACAGGGTAATGTAACCAGCTTATGCTCATCTCAGTGGTGTGCACTTCCCTGCACGACACAAGGATAAAGCTATAAAGCAGATGGAATTGCTTTGGAGCTTTGTTATGAGATGAAACCAATAGCAGCTAAAATGTGAAAAGAGTCTAATCAGAATAGAGTGATGTATCAGGGGGAGACACAATAAGAAAGCAAACACATGTGAAGAAAAGAAATGAATCTTACATTTTCCATGGCTAAAGAAAAGTGAGATGATGATGCTTGGGTTTTCTGTCAATTTTTCATCACATCCCGAGTAAGAAGCAGTGCCACAGCTGTTTGGGTTTGAAACTAAGAACCTTGTGATAGCTGTGATGCTGTGGATGATGCATGGATTGGATGGAGGCTCTGAACTTGGTTAATACTCTGTTTTTATCATGCTTTAATCCTATTCTATTTGCTGTCAGAAATAAAGAAATGAACATGAAATGACAAAAGCCCTCATAATCTCAGAGGGTCTGGAAAGTATCTTCCCCTTTCATGCCCAGAAAGACTGCTTTCAACATGGACACCCTATTTTTTTAATGCCAGTTTCATGTCCTGTGCTGCTCTTCTCTAACCTCCAGTCAAATTTCTTTTGACTCCAAACAAATACTGACCTTAGAGCCTCTATTTCTCCAGTTCTGAACTATGAACTTCAGATACAAGGCATTTCCAAAGGGGAATGATGTTTATTTGGCCCAATTTATCTTTCTTTTATTGCAACTTGTGCTCATCATGATTCTGAAAGCAACCTTATTGCTCACAAAAGAAAATGAAGCAAGAATGAAATTGCACAGGCCTGTTACTTCCCAGTGCATCAAGCTATATACAGTGCTTGTGTTACACAAGTATCTGTAAATGACAGGAGAAGTCAGCAGATGTGGTGTGTGCAAAAGTAGTTGAAAAGCTTTTCCAGCACAGTGGCAGTGCAGAGGCTCATATACAGCTCAGGAAGCAAGCTCCAAGCTTCTCTTGAGCAAAATCTGATTTAAATGCCAGAGCTTTTGTTGTGTTCTTATACATAGCTTATTTATGGAGCCAAAAGAAGCATCTCAGCACATCATCTTAGGACCTCAACATGAGGAGAAACTTCTTTATAGTGAGGGTGACAAAGCACTGGAGCAGGCTGCCCAGGGAGGTTGTGGAGTTGTCTTCTCTGGAGACTTTCAAAACCTACCTGGATGCATTCCTGTATGGACTACCCTGGTTGATCCTGCTTTGGCAAGGAGGTTGGACTGGATGATCTCTGGAGGTCCCTTCGAACCTCTAATGTACTCTGAGACGGTGATATTGTGACCCGGAAATTATACAGAGCTGTACAATATCAGAAAGTAAAGGATCTGTCCAGTTTAAAGCTGCCCATGGTAAAATGTCTCAATATGCTTTTAGACCTGAAGCATTTTTACAGCCAGAGATGTTCTCTTAGTTACTTTTTTAATGTATGCTTTTTTCACATAGAATTAAAGATATTTAATATAGAGAAAAATATTGAAAAGCATGCAATTATTAATGGTTACCCTGAATCTGCTAAGCTTATCACTTCTTAGAGGGAATTATATGTGACACTTAACAGTTTCTGAGAAAAGACATAATTTTAACTTCAGATGTGTCATTTTATTCTGTGAAGCTGTTTATTAGTAGTAGCTGTGGAGCCACAGAATCACAGAATGTTAGGGGCTGAAAGGGACTTCAAAATAATCATCCAGTCCAATCCCCCTGCCAGAGCAGGATCACCTAGAGTAGGTCACACAGGAACACATCCAGGTAGGTTTTGAATATCTCCAGAGAGGGAGACTCCACAACCCCCCTGGGCAGCCTGTTCCAGCGTTCTGTCACCCTAACAAGGAAAACATTTTCCTCCTGTTTCCATGGAACTTCCTATGCCTCAACATCCACCATTGCCCCTTGTGCTGTCATTTGGCATCACTCAGCAGAGCCTCACCCTGCACATCTTTATAAACATGAATGAGGTCAGCCCTCAGGCTCCTCCTCTCCGAGCTAAAGAGCCCTCAGCTCCCTTAGTCTCTCCTCATAAGGAAGATGTTCCACTCATCTTTGTGGCTCTGCACTGGACTCTCTCTAGTAGCTCCCTGTCCCTTTTGAACTGAGGGGCCAAGAACTGGACACAGTATTCCAGATGCAGCCTCACCAGGGCAGAGTAGAAGGAGAGGAGAACCTCTCTCCACCTACTCACCACAGCCCTTCTAATCCACCCCAGGATGCCATTGGCCTTCTTGGCCACAAGAGCACATTGCTGGCTCATGGTCAATGTTCCATCCACTTGGACCCCCAGGTCCTTTTCCCCTTCACTGCTCTCCAACAGGTCAGTCTCCAACCTATCCTGGTCCATGGGATTGTTTTTTCCCAGTTGCAAGACTCTACCCTGGCTCTTGTTGAATTTCATTAAATTTCTCCCTGCCCAGCTCTCAGCCTGTTTTCTGTTTTGGTTGGGGGTTTGGGTTTTTTTGTGTTGTGTGGATTTTTTTGTTGTTAGTGGTGGGGGTTTTTTGTCTGGTGGTGTTGTTTTGTTTTATAAATTTTTTTAATTTGTTTGGTTTTGTGGGGTTTTTAAAGCTTGTTAGCCTGATGTAACAAAGTGTAGGTTGTGAGGCTGTGAAAGCTAGTACCCATCAACTCAACAGGAAAAACACAGATGCAACAGCTCAAAACATTGATTCATTATCTCCCCCAATCTGTAGCTAATTTGCACTGCATAACCATCATTGAAGTTAAATATTCCTTACAGAGTATTAACTAAGCCTTGCAGATCATGGTTGTTGAAGTGTGTAAGCAGAACTCCCCCTTTTCTGAGAAAAACTTGATCCTAATAGACTGAAAAATTCTATCATGAATCTCCATTTGTCTTCTTACCTGCAACCCCACCCACCCTGAAGAGAAGGCCTGGCAAAGAGTGTGGAGTTTTGCTGGTGCAAACCAGGGCCAAATGTTGCCTGATTC
Source organism: Indicator indicator (assembly GCF_027791375.1). NCBI lineage: Eukaryota > Metazoa > Chordata > Aves > Piciformes > Indicatoridae > Indicator > Indicator indicator. The sequence continues at coordinate 32,643,080 of NC_072017.1, forward strand.
ATTTAGTCACAAAAGGATTGGGTTTCAGATGTGTTCCTTTCCTGGCCAGTCTGACATTGCACATACTTTTGCATGCCAAGTTGCATCAGGCTGCCACTGAGAGCAAACAAGTAAAATAACAAGTCTCCCTGGCCTGCCATGGCATAAAATCTGCAACCCAGATTCTCCTAGCGCTGCATGTGGCACAATTCAGAGCTCAAGGGGTGAAAGACAGCCTTGTGCTGATGGAGCCTGGTCTGCTTAAGCCATGTCCTTAGGGAAAACATTGGGAGTTCACTTGTACCAGGACACAGCAGCTAGGAATCATCAGATGGTTGGAAACCACCAACTATTTCTTCTTGCAAGTGACTAGCTCAACTGTGTCCCTGTGAAGAGAGGCTGAGAGACCTGGAGCTTCTTAAGCCTGCAGAAGGGAAGATTGAGAGGGGATTTAATAAATGTTTATAAATATCTGAGGGCTGGGGGTCAAAAGGGAGGGGACAGGCTCTGCTCAGTAGCACCCTGTGGTAGGACAAGAGGCAATGGATATAAACTACAGCACAGGAGCTTCCACCTCAACATGAGGAAGAACTTCTTCACTGTGAGGGTCCCAGAGCACTGGAACAGGCTGCCCAGAGAGGTTGTGGAGTCTCCTTCTCTGGAGACTTTTCAGACCCATCTGGATGCATTCCTGTGTGACCTGTGCTAGATTCTGTGGTCCTACTCTGGCAGGGAGCTTGGACTCAGTCTTCAAAGGTTCCTTCCAACCCCTAACATCCTGTGTACCTGTGGGAAATGGTGTCTCAGCACATTCTACAGGGAACATCTCTGAGAATAGCTACACTGGCTGGTGGGACATAAAACATAAGGTGTTAGTCCTAAGCTCCAGGGAAAAACTGGGGGGAAAAGTGATACTGACCTTCTCTTGTGGAGTGACAAGCAAGATGGCTATGTTCTTCCTAATAAGTCAGCAGGTTTTTCAGACAAGGACCTTTTTTTGCATCTAATTCCTCTCCAAATATTCTCTCCAAGTCATGCCAAAGTAAAGTTGAAGGGCAGACTCATCCCTCTTGATTTGAATGGCAGAAATGCTGTACCTGTGCATTAGCATTTCTTTCAGGTGGAAATATGAAAAGCCCAGAGAGGCCAAAGCAGACTCTGGAATATCTTTGGCATGAAGGATTGCTATCCTTTGTGCCGTGGGTATTTGTGTATTTTCATCATTATCAAGGTCCTGATTCAGAAAGGTAGGAAACCTTTTCATAGCTCTCAACGCAAGATGATGCCTAATTTAGCAGTGAATGACCTCAGCTACAATACCTCTCTGAAGTACTGGAGAGCATCTGTTACTTCTTTGTTATTCTCAGATGGAATAATCTGTAAGACCTGCAGTGAGGTTTCTGCCTGAAGTGCCTGGCAGTCCAGCAAAGTCAGCTGTAGTTTATCCTTCAGATTTGGATGCAGTTTGTGTGAGTCCCCTGCACTAAATTTTTAATATATGTAACATGCTCAGAGGGCTTTGGTATTGCTTTTGGTTAGGAAGGCAACAGGCACTGCTAACAGAGCCAAGGTGTTGTCACCACAGGCTGGGGATGGTTTAAACATGTCAGTATTGAAAGAGCGTTTCAGTTAAACCTGTGGTTGGACAAGGAGCTTCAGGATTCTCATGGGAAATATGACAGACCACCTTTGCCTAAGCTTCCTAACTGCTTAGCATACAGGTGATTTCTGTTACAATGTGAGGTAAATGAAGGCTGTGACTCACAGGTCATTCTAAACCACAGCATACTGGATTTAAGAACAAAAAGCCCATCTCTAAAATCGTTCTGAGTTGTCCTTGAAAATCGTCAAAGACTAATTATTGTGCTAATGTTGTGTGACTTGCTCAAAGGCTATTTTTACCTCGAAATTTTCCTCACAATGAGAATGCTTCATTCTGCTTCAGTAGTTAGTGATATGTCCTTGAAACATAGGTCCTAGGGTTTTGAAATGATCAAGGGCTTTCTGAAGTGCAGCCCAGTTTACCTTATAGCTGAACTGGATCTCTCTCTTACTGTCTCACTGCATTTAGCAAAAGTAAATTTACAAAAGCAGATGCAGAATTACCACAATGCCTGGATTTGAATCTTTCTGCACTTATGAATCCATGTACATCTGTGAAATAACAAATAATAATATTCTATGAACTTGTAAATATCTAATTCCTCTGCACAGGATAACAGAACATGGATGTTCACAGGATCACAGGATGTCAGGGGTTGGAAGAGACCCAAAGAGATCATTTAGTCCAACCCCCCTGCCAGAGCAGCACCATACAATCTAAGTCAGATCACAGCAGAATGCATCCAGACAGGGCTTGAAAGTCTCCAGGGAAGGAGACTCCACAACCTCTCTGGGCAGCCTGTTCCAGTGCTCTGTCACCCTCACAGTGAAGAAGTTCCCCCTTGTGTTGAGGTGGAACCTCCTGTGCTTCAGCTTACATCCATTGCTCCTTGTCCTATCACAGGGAGCAAGTGAGCAGAGCCTGTCCCCTTCCTCCTGACCCCCAGCCCTCAGACAGTTATAAACATTTATTAAATCCCATCTCAGTCTTCTCTTCTCCAGACTAAACAGCCCCAGGTCCCTCAGCCTCTCCTCATCAGGCAGTGCTCCAGTCCCCTAATCATCCTCGTAGCCCTCTGCTGGACCCTCTCCAGCAGGTCCCTGTCACTCCTAAACTGGGGAGCCCAAAACTGAACATAGTATTCATTGGTAGATCCAAGTATAACTACACTAGAGCATGTTGTCCTCTCTTTGTCTTTTTGTTTAGTGCAAGTGTTTGGTTATGAAGGTAGAGAGTATAAACAGACACTCCTTGAATGGCATAACTATGCTGATCTCATGCAAAACATTGCTGGAGCACCTCTCTTATGAGGACAGGCTGAGAGCGTTGGAACTGTTCAGTCTGGAGAAGAAATGGCTCTGAGGAGACCTTCTTGTGGTCTTCCAGTGTCTGAAGGGGGCTCCAAGAAAGCTGGGGAGGGACTTTTTAGGGTGTCAGGGAGTGATAGGACTGGGAGGAATGGAGCAAAACTAGAAATGGGTAGATTCAGATTGGATGTTAGGAAGAAGTTCTTCCTCATGAGGGTGGTGAGGCACTGGAACAGGTTGCCCAAAGAAGTGGTGAAAGCCTCATCCCTGGAGGTTTTTGCAGCCAGGCTGGATGTGGCTGTGAGCAACCTGCTGTAGTGTGAGGTGTCCCTGCCCTTGGCAGGGGTGTTGGAACTGGCTGATCCTTGAGGTCCCTTCCAACCCTGACAATTCTATGATCCTGGGATGGTGATTCTCACTCACCAAAGCCAATTTGTAATTTCCTTTTCTAATATGAATGCTCTGTAAGATACAGAGGTCTTTCTGAATAATAGTGAGTATTCATGTACTTAAAATTAGGATTAAAAATTGTAGGAACATTTTGGGAGCAATTTCTGAGCAGTGATCATGGTCGTCGTGTTTCCCTGGACTTGAACAGAGCTTACAGTATTGGAGAGAAGCAGATCCATAGTGCGTGGGAAAAAACTTGGTTTACAGTGCTGGATTTTTGAGCAACATTTTCTAATCAAGCCTCTTCATCTAATTCTCTTGAACTCCCATGTTTTCTGTTACTCTTAAACTCTTATGTTTCCTTGTGTATGTGGGGGGAGTGGGAGAGGACATGGCTCTCACCTTTATCCAGTAAGTTTTAAAGGAAGAACTCATGTGGGAAGCACCTGTTGATTGAAAACTTTTGATCTAGAATAATTTATTCCTTTAGCATATTCAGGCAGTATTTTTCTTCAGGCCTCTTACTTTGTGCCCATATGCAGTTATGGAAAAAAAAAATTCTAAAACATTTAAAACTACAGGATAGAAAGAGTGGGGTGGAGAAAGGTGGGCAGGGTTTGTCAAGTACACAAATATCCAAAGGATATTTACTAACCCCTTCTCTCCAGTCATTAATCCCTTCAGTTGGGCCAAACTGTCAATGAATCATAGAATCAGGACCACAAGGATCATCTAGTTCCAACCTCCCTGCCATGAGCAGGGGCAACTCACACTAGATCAGGCTGGCTAGGTGAGACAGCATTAACCATCTCCAGCACTGTATTGCACCTTCCAGTCATTAACACCCATTTCATACTACCAGCTATCAATTCTGATCTCTAGGAAAACATCCTTAGAGACTTCTACAGAGCCCAGCACAACAGTAGAAATTGTAACTGGATGGCTTGAAAGCGGGGGGTGAAGAGGAATGATGAGTCATTGTTGCCTGCCACTCTTGGCTGCAAATGAACTACAAATTCAAGTATTATCACAATATTATTATTCTAATTATTATGATATTAATTATAATAAAAATATTGTAGTATTAGCAGAATATTACAATGATAGTCTGAGTTGGAAGGCGTGAGTAGATATTAGGTGTAAGAGGTAACTTTGTCCACATTAGACCTGTTTTGGAGGGATGAGGATCGTTTTTGCAGAAGACCATGCGTGAATGAGGACACTTGCATGGGGGGTTGCAGTGAATTGACATATAAAACATAGGATTTATAGACCTTCAGTTAAGATAAGCAATATTAAACAGCTCACTTTCTGCAGTTCAGATAAATAGAGCCATTTTTGTGTTATCTGCTGCAGATAAGCACGCCTGAGAAATGTATTGTTGCAGTCATCTGTACTCAATAGCTTACAGCTATGGCTATCCATCTGGCACTGAACCAGAGCGCAGCCTGCGGATCTGGAAAACATGTACAGCTGAGTCACAGTAAAAGCAGAGTCCCATTCTGTCTTGCTGTGGGTCAGTGTTCCGTATAGCACTGTGGTCTGCTCCAGATCATACAAAATCACACACAGAATGTTAGAGGCTGGAAGGGACCTCGAAAGCTCATCCAGTCCAATCCCCCTGCCAGAGCAGGATCACCTAGAGCACATCACACAGGAACACAGCCAGGCAGGTTTTGAATATCTCCAGAGAGGGAGCCTCCACAACCCCCCTGAGGAGCCTGTTCTGGTGTTCTGTCACCCTCACAGGGAAAAGCATTTCCCTCATGTTTCCATAGAATTTCCTATGCCTCAACTTCCACCATTGCTTCTCATGCTGTCATTGGGCATCACCCAGCAGAGCCTGGCTCCAGCCTCTGGGCACTCCCCCTGCACATCTTTATCAACCTGAATGAGGTCACCTCTCAGTCTACTCCTCTCCAAGGTAAAGAACCCTCAGCTCCCTCAGTCTCTCCTCAAAAGGAAGATGTTCCACTCCCTTCATCATCTTTGTAGCTCTGCAGTGGAGTCTTTCAAGCAGTTCCCTGAAGTCCTTCTTGAACTGAAGGGCTGAGAACTGGACACAGTATTCCAGATGCAGCCTCACCAGGGCAGAGTAGAGGGGGAGGAGAACCTCTCTCCACCTACTAACCACAGCCCTTCTAATCCACCCCAGAATAGCCTTGGCCTTCTTAGACACAAGAACATTGCTGGCTCATGATCTGGCTTTAAGCAGGTGGGATTCCTTAGCTCTGCCCTAACTAATGGTTTGGCTTTTAAAGGTGGGTTGGGTTTTGTTGTTGTTGTTTTCATAAAGTTAGTTGACTGTAAATTCATTTTATGGTTCCTTACCTCTTTTAATTTTTTTCAAAACACTTTTTCTTTACAGGCAATGATTTTCAATTGAACTCTTAGTTTAACAAACATCTGTGAGGGAATTCTGTTTTTTACTTGTAAAAAATTGCAGAAAGAGAGGACCCTTAACGAAGATTCTCACAACATTTAACTTTGACTTTTCTGTCCAGCCTTATTATGCAAACCAGCTCTTTCCTCTCAGAGAAGTACATTTTACTGCTGTGTAATCTCTTATGATTGCAAAAGGTTGAAAATCTGTATTTCAGATTGAAGGAAGTTTTAGATCAGTCTTTGTGTCCTGAGCAGCATAGAAAGACAAAGCATAAGGTAAAAAAAACAAAGGCCTGTACTTGAAACCAAATGTTTGAGGAGGTGCTGGTCTCTTCTCCCAGGTAATTAGTGATAGAACAAGAGGGAATGGCCTCAAGCTGTGACTGGGTAGGTTTAGACTGGACATTAGGAACAATTTTTTCATGGATTGAGTGGTGAGGCATTGGAATGTGCTGCCCAGGGAGGTGGTGGAGTCCCCAAGCCTGGCTGTGTTTAATGGTGGTTTGGATGTGGTGTTTGAGGCTATGGTTTAGGGGTGACCCTTGTAGAGTAGGGTTCTTGGTTGGACTTGGTGATCTTGAAGGTCTTTTCTAACCTCAATGTTTCTGTGATTCTGGTTACAAATACAAGCATCTAGAGGTGTGGTTAGAACTAGCCCTAGTAAAAGTGAAGGATTGTAGCCTTATGCTAAAAGCGAAGGCTTGTAGCCCTGTGCTAAAAGCTGGGTTGTAACTTGCCTCTGCCTAACTTGCAATCCATTGATGTGGGTGAAAAGGTGGTCACTGGTGTAGTTAGGAAGGCTTAGAAATGAGTCATTTTTTAATTGTGGCATCCTAGAGGGGAAAACAAGTAAAGGAGTGTGTCAGAAATATTCATTAAAGGATTTAAAATTTTATCAGCTAGCTCACATCTGTGAGGATAACTTAATTTTGTTTACCTGGTAATTTATGTGGTTTATTTCCCAATTCATTATCAACCACACTCTTCAGCAATGTCTTCCAATGAAAGTCCAGCTGGGGATCTCCAAAATGAGTTCTAGGTTGCCCTTGTGCTCACATTGACTAGCTTGGAGTTTTATTGTACATAACTCAAGAATGCTGATTTGGTTGAAGGAGTGCAAATGGTTTTAAGCCTTGCTTTGCATAACACATATACCACTAGCTTCCTTTGTGGGGGTGAGAACTCAAGGTTTCTAGAACATGGGTAGTCATTAGTACCAATAAACTACTTGGTGGCAACTGATGTGTGGAAAGAATTGCCATTTTTAACCAGTAATTGAGTTTTACTTTCCTGAGTCCGCAAGGCTAAAGAGAATTCTCTCATACTGGGGTAGTGGGGATGACTGCAGGCTGTGAGTAGGATCAATCAAACTGCCTACTCATGTTCTCTTCTGAATGCTGCTGCTTATTTATTGTAATGAATGTGCATATGAAGAAGCCACACAGAGTGTGCTGAGCATCTTGATGCAAGTCAAATGGTCAGGATGATAAATAGTGCTTATATTTGCAACACAGATGTGGATTTCATAACTGCAACCTAAACACTTGCAGCATTTGTGTGGGGATTCCTAGAAAGTTCTGTGGGTTCAACTCTTAAATGTCAAGTATCACTGTACCTCCATTGATTCAAATGGGGAATAAGGAGTTTCTGACACCAAAACCTGACAAGCATCTCAAAGGGCTGTAAATTGTTGTCAATATTGTGATCCACTCAGAGCAAACTAATTTGACTGTTCAGGGTCATGTTTCCATTCATACTCAGACCCATTTATAAAGGAATAAAAAAAAAAAGACATTTTACTTTCACAGGATCACAGGATTTTAAGGGTTGGAAGGGTCCTCTGGAGATCGAGTCCAACCCCCCTGCCACAGCAGGGCTATAGAATCTACTGCATGTCACACAGGAATGCATCCAGATGGGTCTTGAAAGTCTCCAGATGGGTTTGAAGGTCTCCAGAGAAGGAGACTCCACAACCCCTCTGGGCAGCCTGTTCCAGTGCTCTGTGATCCTTACAGTGAAGAAATTCCTCCTTGTGTTGAGGTGGAAGCTCCTGTGCTGCAGTTTATATCCATTGCCCCTTGTCCTATCACAAGGTGCAACTGAGCAGAGCCTGTCCCCTCCCTCTTGACACCCAGGCCTCAGATATTTACAAACATTTATTAATTCCCCTTTCAGTCTTCTCTTTTCTTAGAAAAACAGAATAGCTAAAGCAGCACAAACTGCATCTGTTTGTAAAAAAAAAAAAAAAAAAAAAGGAAATTGGATTTTGCAGGTTTGGCTTAACTAATTTGCAAATGAAGGCACTGTTTATGGGTTTTACTGAGGGAAACAAAACTGTAGTTCTTTGGAAGAGGCCATTTTTTGCCTTGCTGAACTCTTTCTACAGACAATAGATTGAAGGAATAAAGTTTGATACCCAAACAATAAAAAGTCTGTAGGGATCAAGTTAATAAAGCAGTATCTTTGCTGGCAAATCAAGGGTGTTCTTCTGCCCTGTTGTTAGAGGTTCAAAGTAGATCTCAGCACTGGTGATTCTTATGCAACCTTGTTCTAAGTTTGCCATACAGCCTTTTTACCAGGTTTCTTTTCTCTTTTGAAGTCTAGGTCTTGTCTTTTACTTTTGGGTTTTTTTTTTTTTTTTGCTGCCTTTGGCAGAAAAAGTACCCCAGACTTGATGAATAAGCAATGCTATTGTTCAATATATAAGTACAATAAAACTCCAATATAGTACAATAAAACTCCAATTAGCGTTGATTCTAATATTTTTAAATCACAGGTAGCTTTGTAAACCAACAGAAATCCTAGAAATAATCTTGATTTCTCTCTCCTTTGCTCTACCACTCCTTGAAATGTACCTGATGAAGTGTGTTCATTTGAACTTTCCTGTCCTAGGTTGCCAAATTGTGTAATCTAACTTAAAAATGCTAATCAGAACCAAAAGCAGCAATTAAGGTTTTGGTCCTGCAACTTTAAACTGTCTTCAAGTCACTCTAGCCAGAACCACAGGATCACAGAATGTTAGGACTGGAAGGAACCTTGAAAGCTCATCCAGTCCAACACCCCTGCTAGAGCAGGTCACACAGGAATGCATCCAGGCAGGTCTGGAATGTCTCCAGAAAGGAAGACTCCACCAACCCTCCTGGGCAGCCTGTTCCAGTCTTCTGTCACCCTCACAGGAAAAAATTTCTTTCATGTTTCCATGGAACTTCCTATGCCTCAGCTTCCACCATTGCCCCTTGTGCTGTTATTGGGCATCACTGAGCAGAACCTGGCTCCATCCCCTTGGTACTCCCCCTGCACATCTTTATCAACTTGAATGAAGTCACTCCCAGTCCCTTCATCTCCAAGCTACAGAGCCCCAGCTCCTTCAGTCTCTCCTTGTAAAGATGATGTTCTACTCACTCAATCATTTTTGTGGCTCTGCACTGTTCCCTGAGGTTCTTCTTGAACTGAAGGACCCAGAACTGGATACAATATTCCAGATGCAGCCTCACCAGGGCAGAGTAGAGGGGGAAGAGAACCTCTCTTGACCTAGTAACCACATCCCTTCTAATCAACTGTAGAATACCATTGGCCTTCTTGGCCACCAGAGCACATTGCTGGCTCATGGTCAACCTCCATCCACTAGGACCCCCAGGTCCTTTTTCCCTTCGCTGTTCTCCAACAAGTCAGTCTCTAACCTGTACTGATACCTGGGGTTGTTCTTTCCCAGGTGCAAGACTCTACACTTGCCCTTATTGAACTTCATTCACTTTCTGCCTGGCCAGCTCTCCAGCCTGGCTAAATCTCACACACTGGCAGCACAACCCTCCGGTGTGTCAGCCACGCCTCCCAGTTTTGTGTCATCAGCAAACTTGCTTTCTGTGCCCTCATCCAGGTCACAAAGCAAAATGATAATTGCAATAGGAACCTACAGAAAACAATGGACTAGTGTTTCTGAAGAAAATAGACCTGTCTCAGACTTAATTAATTAACAAAACCACACTTGAGGATCTGTGTGAATAAAGTGGAACAGACTTTAAGATACACAGTACTGATAACAGCTAATTTCATACACACCCCCCATCTTCCCTCCTCCCACAGCATTCTGATTCTTTCTGTCTCTGCTTTTGATCTTTTGCTTGATTTTTGATGTAGAAAGAGCATCACATTTCAGTCAGTTACAGCAGTACATATTTTGTTTCCTTCTAATGGTTTCTCATATCTTTCCAATGCATGGTAGCTATCTCTTAATGGCCTGAGGTTGTGGACATACAATACCAAGACCGAGAGGCAGGACTTTGCGTTAAAAATCTGAATTACATCCCCCTGAAATAGCTCAGAAAAGAGAGATCTTATTTCTGAGCTGCGTAACAACTCTCCTCTACCTCCCCTTTGTTCTGCTGAGACTTTTGCATGTGGCTTAACACAGAGATGGTGGAAAAAGCAGGAAGAGGTGAAATTAATTTCATAGTCACAATTCACCAGGTCATTCAAACTTTTATAGTCTGCAAATGTAAAAATGGGTTTGATTCCTCTTTTACATGGGAGGTCATGTTCAGTGAAAGTAATAAGAGCTTCATATTAGTTTCCACAAGCATTGAATCAGACTGTTAGGTGTTTGACATGGCATTAAAATTTGAATATAAAGGACTGCCTGCAAGAAGAATAGTGAATATTGTCCTATGTTCTGGCAGAGAAAGCAGGAAACACAGGCAAAACAACAAAGAGGCTTTTCTAATGTACCTACAATTTCAAGTGCTCAGATTACATTTATTCAATCAAATCCTTATCAGGACAAAAGCCTTGAAGGTTGTGGGTTTGGAGAGAATGAATATATCCAGGGAATTGCTGTACTTCAAAGGCAGAGGACTTTCCTGTAGTCAGGGAAAATGTGTAGTACGTATACACTATGTGTATGATAATACTGTCTGAGATGATGCAAGTATCTCAAAATAGTTAATAAACAACCTTCACAGGAGATGAGTCACTCCAATTACATCATTAGAATCACAGGATCACACAGGATCACAGGATGTTAGGGGCTGGAAGGGATCTCCGGAGATCGAGTCCAAGCCCCTTGCCAGAGCAGGACCACAGCATCTAGTGCAGGTCACACAGGGACACATCCAGATGGGTCTTGAAAGTCTCCAGAGAAGGAGACTCCACAACCTCTCTGGAAGTCAAGGAGCAATGGTCAAAGTTGAGGCATAGGAAGTTCCATGGAAACATGAGAATTTTTTTTTGACTTGTGAGGGTGAGAGAAGTCTGGAACAGGCTGTCCAGGAGGGTTGTGGATTCTCCCTCTCTGGAGATATTCCAGCCTGTTCCAGTGCTCTCTGACTCTGAGTGGAAAAGTTCCTCCCCATGTTGAGGTGAAACCTCCTGTGCTGTAGTTTATATCCATTGCTCCTTGTCTTATCACAGGGCACAAGTGAGCAGAGCCTATACCTTCCCTCTTGACCCCCCAGCCCTCAGATATTTATAAACATTTATTAAATCCCCTCTCAGTCTTCTCTTCTCCAGACTAAACAGCCTCAGGGCTTTCAGCCTCTCCTCATCAGGCAGTGCTCCAGTCCCTTCATCATCCTTGCAGCCCTCTGTTGCACTCTCTCGAGTCGATCCCTCCTGAACTGGGGAGCCCAGAACTGGATGCAATATTCCCAGTGAGGTCTCATCTGGAATAACAGGTTGCACTCAGGAACTTCCTGCTGATTTTTGCATTATGGAGAGCTCAGTGTCTTATAAGGAGAACAACATTTTGAATCCAAAGTTATCACCTCTAAAATATGTATTTATTCCTCTGGTTTTTAGAAACGCCAAAGCTTTTGTTTTACAGTGACCTACATAAAAAAAGACCATGGCCTTAGCATGACAAAAGGCTGCTTTAATGGAAGAGCCATTGACAAAATGCTGTTTTCATACAGCAAGGAGTTGTTCTTAAGAAGTTATGAGGCACTAATGCCTCAGATATTTGCTCATGTGGGCACAACTGTAACAAAAATCTGAAATACTACACATTATTTATCACTGATCTGTGAAAGGTGGGAAGGGACCAGCCTCTTAGTTATTGTAACTCACTGGCTACAGACAGGAATTACGGCAGGCTTTTAGCATTAAAAATAGTTTGAGTAAATCTTAACTTGATCTATTAAAATCTTTTGAAATGAATAATTGTAAATAAAAGAAAACAAAACAAACAAAACTACAAACAAACAATCAAAAACCCCACAATAAAAAAAAAAATCAGAATCACAGAATTGTCAGGGTTGGAAGGGACCTCAAGGCTCAGCCAATTCCAACCCCCCTGCCATGGGCAGGGACACCTCACACTACAGCATGTTGCTCACAGCCACATCCAGCCTGGCTGCAAAAACCTCCAGGGATGAGGCTTCCACCACCTCCCTGGGCAACCTGCTCCAATGGCAAATCACTCTCTCTGTGAAGAACTTCCTCCTCATATCCAGCCTACACCTCCCCTGGCACAACTTGAGACTGTGTCCCCTTTTTGTGTCACAATGAGCAAAAAAGAATAGAAGCAAAGCTGACCTTAACTAAAAAATTGTAGTGTTGTCTGTCTGTAACCTTTCTCTGTTTCAGCTGTATCAGAAGCCTGAAGCTCCAATATTAGATTAGCCTGGCAATGAGTGTTAAGTATCTCAAATTAATACATTTTAATTAGTAACTCCTAAAAGAATTAGCAGATTTCTGGTTTATTCAGTAAAAATTAATTCCATAATGAGTCAGTGTGGTAATTTTGGGAAGGATGCATTGTAATTGCCACGCATATCAAAAGGGAGAGTCCCTTTTAACTGCTGTGCTGAAACCAGTTCATTATTGAGCTACCCACAACCTTCCTGTACTCACTGTGTGTTTACAGAGACAGAGAATACAAATTCAGGCATCTGTGCTTAGTGTTCTATTTTACTGTTATTATTTGAAGATCACTTCCACTCTACCTGGTTTACAAATAAGCAATTATGCATTTTTCTGGACTGCCAGATGCTTGCCCTTAACTTCCCAAGATACATATTTCCCTTTTATTTTCCTGTATATTCCTATATATCTGGATAAAAGCTGCTTTCTAACTGTATATGCATTGTCCATATGGCTAAAAAGCTGCTAAATGTCTGGAAGATTATCCAGAGCAGCAGTGCAGTTAAGCTTTATGTTCAGTGAAGTGTCATTATTTTTTTCAGGATAATTAAAAAAAAAAAAATCAAGGAATATTAAAATGGAAACAGATAAAAAGGTGTTATTACAACAGGCTTTTAATTAGCTAATTTGATTTCCTTTTGGATCTTTTCAATTAGCCAATAAACTGTCTTTGAAGTTATGTTATTGGGCCAGTACAGCATGGAAAATCAGGTATTTGAAAGGATTTTAACAAACTCTCAGCCATTTTTACAAATGTAAATGTACTGTAACCCTTAGCCAACTGGCTAAGTAGCCATCTGCTATATAGATGATGGCTCTGATTATGTGCAAAGATAGCAGCTCTCTAGTGCAAGACTTCCTTTTATTTATAAGGCTATATACATTGGCTTCCATTTTAATTAGATTTTGCACAGCTATAGCAACGTAGGAGGCACTTTAATAAATGCTCAGCTTTATCTATGCCTCTGCCAAGCTGGCTTAATATAATGAGATGTCCTTCACAGAAATGTTCCAGAAAGGGGTTGCAAAAGGGTTTGGTTCACCACTTGGTCTTATAAGGAGTTAATCAGGATTCAATAACAGCAGAGGTTTGTAGATGAAAATCACATGCTGAATTTTGACCTGCATTGCACTGTAAAACTCCCAGGAAACTATTCAGCTGTGCAGATACATGGCTCCACAAATTAATCATCCTCAGGCAGAACTTCTTAGGTGACACCATCTCAGGTTACTTGCAAGTACAGGAAATGTGTAGGAGACTGAAAAAGCAAATTTTTGAATGTGGAACCAATAGCTGCACAACTGTGTTGATTCTCTTCCTGCTCTAAAGGTATGCTGAGGAGGCTGAGGGGAGACCTCCTTGCTGTCTACAACTACCTGAAAGGATGTTGTAGAAAGGCTGGTGCAGGTCTCTTCTCACAGGTAATTAGTGATAGAACAAGAGGGAATGGTCTCAAGCTGCAACTGGATAGGTTTGGGCTGGACAGTAGGAATTTTTTTTTTTCCCATCAAGAGTGGTCAGGCATTGGAATGTGCTGCCCAGGGAAGTGGTAGAGTCACCAACCCTGGATGTGTTTAAAGGTGGTTTGGATGTGGTTTAGGGGTGAACCTTGTAGAGTAGGGTTCTGGGTTGGAATTGGTGGTCCCAGGGGTCTTTTCCAACCTGGACGTTTCTGTGATTCTGTGTGGAATTCAACCCTCCAGGAAGCACTGCTGCAAGAGATCCTTGCAGGGAGAGCTGTTTTGGTGTCTGTACAGCGGAGTTGTAATGATGGTTCTGTGTCAAAGCCGATAAGCCTAGACTTCATGTTTTGGGTTAGCTGGCTTTCATCCACAAAATCCTGATTCTTAATGAGGACAATTTATCCATTAACAGGAGCAATTATACAGTTTCAAGACCTTCTATCAAAAAGCTTAGTTGTTAAAGAAACAATGTCGAGTGGCTGAGGACCTATATGTCAGTTGTGTTAGACAGAAGCTTTCTCCAGGGTCTTTGGTGTTGTATGTTTATCGTTTTTCAAAATGTCACTGATATTTCCAGTGAGGCCAGTGTCATGCTTCTGAATGTGAGGGAGAAAATGCAGCTGAACATAAAAACAAGTAACTGACCAAACAGCAAAACATCCAGAGCAAAGAGTGTGCTGCAGTCATTACATTTTTCTGTGTTATTTGTGTTAGTAAGAAAAGGTGGGATTTGATAGTGCACTAAGGAAAGAAGGTGCCTCTTCCACAGCAAGATTCACATGAGTGAAAACTTTATAATAGCTCACCACACAGACATTATTAGTGACAATAAAATCCATTCAAATCATTAAAGGCAATATTTTCCCTTTAAGTCCAGGAAAAAAAAAAAAACAACTCACAAAAAAGGTCAAATGAAGATGTATGCAGGCTTAGCAATGAAGTAGATGCTAAGCAGAGCAATCAAATCTCTAACTGAATAGTGCTATTTAAGTTGTACTTGTCTAGGTATTAGGTAATAGCCCTCATTTGCATTAGAATAGGTTTTAAAACTGTGTTACAGAACTACTACATGATGATTTCATGTAAATTGTCAAGCAGGGAATAAAAAGGTTTAGGAGGTTTACTACTTATTAGGAGCTAGCTAAATGGCATCATCCTCAGCTTGCCAAGAGAGAAGCGGCGCCGCAAACATGTGATACAGCACCATAGAGTGTAATCGCAGCCCAGGCTGAATGTAAGCCTCTTAAAGTAACAAATACCTGCCAAAAATAAAGGCACTGCAGGCTTCTGGGTAATCTGGATGCAGAAGCAATGGAAAAAGAAATTAATATAATGGCTCCACTCTTCGAAGAGCTGCCAGTCTATTAAATTTTCAAACACCTTATATTGATTGAGATCATTCTTCCCTGCACTTCTCACCATCTTGCCTTTCAAAACTACAACTCTGTGTTGATCATCCCAGGCTAATTACCTCTGCTGCTGCTGGAGTTTGACATTCTCTCTCTAGAGCAACACGTCACTTTGGAAAAATACGGAAGAGGGGAGCCTGCTGAGCTCCTCCAGGAGCTGGCTGATTCAGTGTGGCAGGATGGCAGCCTGGGCTCTGCAGTTCACAGCTTTATACACACACAACCTGTTCAAAAACAATCACTCTGGTTTATGGCTCTATTAGTTTAATAAGCAGCTAGAGTCTCAGGACAGAAAGAGCAGGGGAAGAAAGAGCAGTCCTTTATGCTCAAACAGCTTTCCAGGAGATGAGCATTTCCCTAGAGATACCTTTTTCTTTCCATTGTTTGGTTTAATTATTTCTCTAAGACACCAACAGGTGGATTCAATTTACATAGAACATGGCTGTCTTCTCTTATTTCCACCCCCCACACACATCTGTGCCCTCGCTCCCTAACTCAGAATACCTCTTCAGCTGTCCTCTAAATACTGCCATGCATTGCAATGAGGCAATTGAAAGTTACATCTGATATTTAACGGCTTTCTGGAAAGAGGCAGAAAATTAATAGGTTAAGTGAGTGAGTATGCTTCAAAGAACAAAAGGGAAAATGTTCTGACGAGCATTTTCCAAACCCCAGAAGCCGAGTGCAATTATTTATATTATTGCAGCTGACTAGGAGGGGTTTTTAATTGCATCAGTGCTATGAAGCGTTTATGGCTCATTTTTTCTATTTAGTGTTTTATCTCTAAACCCACCATAATTATCTCCACCTCTAACATGGAACTCATAAACTCCTTGAAGGGATAGATTCAAATCTGGGCAGCACGGATGGTCTTATCTTTCAGATACAGAAAATACTACAGTAAACAGTTTTCACATGTGAATCTTTGAGCTGACACTGTAAAATCAGAGATTTTCCTGTCAAAATAGGAAATCTCTGCATATGTTTCTTCAGGAGCAAGAATCATCATGCTGCAGGCCTGGTTTGCAGTAGTGTTCAAAGCAGAATCATAGCTGAAGTCAGTGGGAGTTGTTCACAGGATCACAGGATGTTAGGGGTTGGAAGGGACCTCTGGAGATCTTGGAGTCCAAACCCCTGTCAGAACAGGACCGTAGAATCTAACACAGGTCGCAGAGGAACACATCCAAACAGTGCTTGAAAATCTCCAGAGAAGGAGACTCCTCAACCTCTCATATTTTGGTGGAACTTCTGTGCTGCAGTTCACATCCATTGCCCGTTGTCCTATCACAGGGCACAAGTGAGCAGAGGCTGTCCCTTCCTTCCTGACACCCAGCCCTCAGATATTTATAGATATTGATTAGATCCCTTCTCAGTCTTCTCTTCTCCAGATTAACCAGTCCCAGGTCTCTCAGCCTTTCCTCATAAGGCAGTGTGCTCCAGTCCCTTCATCAGTGTAGCCCTCCATTGGACTCTCAAGTAGATCCCTTTCCCTCTTGAACTGAGGAGCCCAGAAACTTCTGAAACTGGCCCTAAGGTTTTCTTCTTGGGAAGAAACAGGAAGACAGAAAATATAATAGAGTGTCAGCATTGTAGGTTTGTTTTTTTTTCTTCTAGAATAATATGTTAATAGTTTCAGCAGCATGCTGTTATTATCAAAGGAAATAAAACACATAAATGAAACAATCCAAATCCTCCACCTTAGTAGGAAAAAATTACTGCAAGTGAGAGCAGATATTAAATGTTTAGATATCAGTTTCTGTCACTGCATTACGACTGTAACGTGCCATTGCTTCTGGTTTCAGTTTGCTCATTGTTTATTATCTCATAATCCTCGTTATCCATTATCATACATGTGTGAGGTTTGCATACAAGCATTTAATCCACTATGGTCAGTCAGTTTATAAAACCTGTGTGAGCTAGCAGCCTTTCAGCAGATCTGACTGAAAGAACATGGCCCTTGATTATCACACTAGCCTTCGCAAATGACTGCCTGAGACGTGAAGGAAGGTCTCAAGAGGCTCTGAGGAATGACAATAAAATTCATCAAATAATTTCACAGGGGAATAGCTACAATTATGCAAGTTCTAAAGGAGTGGAAAGCTATGGATTGTTTCCAAGAAAATACTTTCAATGAGAACACCAGTGACTTTTTATTATCTTTTTAAGGTAGTTAATGCCAGATTTTTGGCCAAGGCCAGTTGGTTTGTGTTAAAAAGAATTGAAGATTCATGGTGCTGCAACATTAGTACAACACAGTGTCAAAATATTTTTCCTATACTGGAGATATGAGATGCTTGTTAGAAACAACTACTCTAAGCTTGAAGTTATGAAATACTATGCTGCTTAAGATGGATAATGTCCCCTGAGTGTGGCTCAAGAGAAGAGCCATGAGGATAATCAGAGGGCTGGGGCACCTGTCCTATGAAGACAGGCTGAGAGAGTTGGGGCTGTTCAGTTTGAAGAGAAGGCTCTCAGGAGACCTTATTGTGGCCTTCCAGTATCCGAAGGGGGCTACAAGAAAGCTGGGGAGGGACTTTTTAGGGTATCAGGTAGTGATTCCCATTTCAGGGAATGGAGCAAAACTAGAAATGGGGAGATTCAGACTGGATGTTAGGAAGAAGTTCTTCCCCAGGAGGGTGGTGAGACACTGGAGCAGGTTGCCCAGGGAGGTGGTAGAAGCCTCATCCCAGGAGAGTTTTATGGTCAGGCTGGATGTGGCTCTGGGCATGTCCCTGGCCATAGCAAGGGGGTTGGAAGTAGATGATCCTTGAGGTCCCTTCGAACCCCAACAATTCTGTGATTCTGTTATGTGATAAGTGGGTACCTGAGAGCAGGCCTTAGAATTTCAACTGCAAAACATGTTGTCTGAGTTTTAAAAACCTCACTGGACCAGCACACCAAGGAACAATCAATCTAACATGACTGAGACAGGCATAATTGTATAAACTGGCTGATATTTTCTGTCTTCACGTTCTTCAATTCTGTGTGCTTCTGCTTATAAAGAGAAAAAAAGGAAGGATATATCCATTTCTTTGGGGAATGTCACAAATACAATATGAATATTACTAGACAATTCTTAGCTAAATTGAAATTCCTGACGGATGGCAATGTCCAAGACTAGAAAATAGCTTTCTGTCCAGTCAGGTGATTTCAAAGCCGTTTAGGTGATCACTGGTTGTTTCTCTTGGTTTATGACCTAGGTGTTGCTGAATTGCGTCACTTTGGCTTTGTGTGACAAAAAACACTGTAAGTTGCATGAAAATCCATACGAATTAACAAAAAAACCCAAACAAAACATTTTCCTCTTTTTTATTTGACATAATACAGGTGATTGGTGGGCTAAGCTTGCAGGCAGATTTTTGTCTTCAGGGAAACTTCAGTTCACTTAGAATCTAAACGTTTCTTTCTGAGGGCACTTTGCTACCGAATGTACTTCTGAGACGTGCTGCCCTTGACATACACACAGTCCCTGGCAAACAGCCTGGATGGATTCTGGGAAGATGTGATTTCACTTCACAGAGTCAAATAGATGCATATGAAGAGTATTAATAACTAGACATTTGGAAACATTCTGATAAAATACATTGGGTTAAGCTTATCCTGAATTCCAAGGTGACATCAAAAACAAGTGTTTTGCATTGTCCTGGTTTAGAGCCCTCAGGACCAGAGGACAGAAAGATAGTCTACTCTTTTTTTTTGAGGAGTAAAAATGAAAAAGAAAACGAAACAAATATGCTGCATGTTGATTGGAAGTTTAAATGGAAATTCTATTTACAAGTGTATATATACAAAAAAGCATTTAGGTGTAGAATGACTACATTCACAAATTAGGCTGAGTCTACCAGGCCAAAATGTTCCAGAATCCTCCACTCCTACCAGCCTCAGCAAGCCTGAGAGCAGACTGTGGCAGTTTTAGGCTGTGCCTAAGAAAATTTTCCACAGATTGAATAGAAAAGTGGTAGAATGTAAATAAATTGCCATTGGATGCAAAAGAAAAAGAATTACGAGGTCTAAATAATCCCATTGCTCTGACAACTAACATAAGGTTAGGTGTGTAACCAAATCTTGCTCTTTTGGGTTTCTTTACTTGAGCAGATAGCAGCTGGTGGCTTTTACTTAGCTGTTGCTGAGCTTGGCTACGTTTCTTTGATGTGGCTAAGTACTAACAAGCTACACTCTGCTCTTTTCTCTCTCTTTGGGTTGGGACAGGAAGGGAGCAGGAAGGGGGAAGCTATTAGTAAACCCCTGGTTTTGTCCAGGGGTTTCTTGTGTTGTTTATAAATTGTAAATAGATGTAAATATTGTATATTTTGTACCTATTCATTGCATTCCCTATTTCTATGTTTTAGTTTGCTTGCCAATACAGCTTCATTTGCTTCCACTGAGCTGGTCTGGCAGGTTTTTTTGGGGGGTAATTCCTACCAGACCAAAGCTGCACTCCCTACCTCAGGCCTCTCAGGCCTTGTGACACATCTCAAAATTCCCCTGCCAGCCAAATGCCATCTCCCTCACACAAACTGTGAGATAAGGAGGCACAAACTCTCCTCGAGGAGGAGAGGAGAGTGATATCAGCTAGGCACTGCCTTAAAGAGTGTGATACCAGAAATCACAATAGACTAACAGGTTACAGTATCCAGGGATGACCAGGTCTGTCCTCCTGTGACTTTCTTTTTGGAGGACTATGTCTTTGTGGTCTTCTTAAAGGTACCTGAGCCCCAAACCTACCACATGCATCACTGCATAGATCATATAAACACAAAAAAACTGTACAACGGTAGTGGAAAAGGAGATGCTTGTCAATTGTTGCCTTTTTGGAGTGAATACTGAGCAAAGGGGTAAAGATCTGTATCTACAAGGGACACAATCAGATTTGTCCATGAGGAAAGGAACTAATTTACATACTTATCTGCAAAACACCTGGAATATTATGTCCAGTTCTGTGTTCCCCAGTTCAAGAGGGACAGGGATCTACTCAAGAGAGTCCAGTGGAGGGCAATTGAGGGACTGGAGCACTGCCTGATGAGGAGAGGCTGAGAGACCTGGGGCTGTTTAGTCTGGAGAAGAAAAGACTGAGAGGGGAATTTAGTAAATGTTTATAACTGAGGACTGGGGGTCAGGGAGGAAAAGACAGGCTTTGCTAACTTGTGCCCTGTGATAGGACAAGGGGCAATGGATGTAAACTACAGCACAGGAGGTTCCATCTTAACAATCTGCTCTGCTCTAGTTTGAAGCCATTGTCCCTCCTCCTGTCCCTGCAGGCCTTTGCAAACAGTCTCTCTCCATCCTTCTTGCAGTACCCTTTCCAGTACTGGAAGGCATCTCTCAGGTCTCCCTGGAGCCTCCTCTTCTCCAGGCTGAACACCCCCAGCTCCCTCAGCCTGTCCTCATAGCAGAGGTGCTCCAACCCCCTGAGCATTCTTGTGGCCCTCCTCTGGACCTGCTTCATCAGGTCCATGTCCTTCCTCTGTTGAGAGTTCCAGATCTGCACACTGCAGGTGAGGTCTCACAAGAGCAAAGTGGCAGAATCACCTCTCTGGCTCTGCTGGCAATGCTGCTTTTGATGCAGCCCAGGCTGTGATTTGCCTTCTGTGCTGCAAGCTTACACTGTCTGCTCATGTCCAGCTTCTGGTCCATCAGCACCCCGAATTCCCTTTCCACATGCTTCCACTGATTAAGTAGAAAATTAATGTGAAAAAGTTATCATAAAAACAATCTATGAATGAATCTCTCTGTTCCATGTCTTCTCTTGGTTTTCATGTCCTTTTTTTTTCTTTTGCAAATCATTTTGCTTGCCAAAGACATTAACTGTAAGCATCTTACAGCAGCTTAGTAATGGAGTGGATGCCTCACTTTCTGTAAAGATGGATCTAGATATAAGGAAACTTCAAATTTGCAGAAAAGATAGGCTTGACACTCACCTTGGGCTCATGCAGATCATTAACACAGGATTTGATTTAGTGGCATCAATAATCTTTCTATTGTCCTTCCAGTGTGTGGTGAATTAAGTTCCCAAATCAGCAATTTCTTTTGGACTGTGTAGTGAGCTTTTCTCATCTAGGTACCACTTATGTTGTCTCTTTAAGATCCTCTCTTAATGGAAAAGGGGCTGCTACAGAGATGCATCAGATGTATCAAGACTAAGAACTAGCAATTTACATCACTTTTTTTTTTTTAAAAAGGATTTTTACGTTTTGGCACAGGAGTCAGGTGATGTTATAGTTTGAATATTGTATGATAAATAAAAAGTTTTCCAGAGAATCTTAGAATGGTCTGGGCAGAAAGGGACCTCTAAAGGTCATCCAGTCCAACCTCCCTGCAGTCAGCAGGGACATCCCCAACTAGATCAGGTTGCCCAGGGCCTCGTTCAGGCTCACCTTGTATATCTCCAGGGAAGGAGCCTCAACCACCTCCCTGGGCAACCTGCTCCAGTGTCTCACTACCCTCATAGTAAAGAACTTATTCCTAACATCCAATCTCAATCTGCTCTGCTCTAGTTTGATGCCATTGCCCTTCATCCTGTCCCTGCAGGACTTTGTAAACAGTCTCTCTTCATCCTTCCTGTAACCCCCTTCAAGTACTGGAAGGCCTCAAGTTGAACCAGCAGAGGTTTAGTTTGAATGTTAGGAAAAGTTTCTTTACTGAATGTGTGGTCAGGCATCATCATAGGTTGCCCAGGAAGGCAGTGGAGTCACCATCCATGGAGATGTTCAACATGTAGACGTGGCACTTTTGGACGTGGTTCAATGGATATGGTGATGTCAGGTTGATGGTTGCAGTCAATGATCTTGGAGGTCTTCTCCAAACAAAACATTTTCTGTGAGGTACATCTGAGACTGACATAGAGCAGGAACCAGAGTTCTCCATCAGGGACTTCCTCTTAGTCAGTTCATGACAATGACAGTGTGAGGCCAGGACTGCCTCGTTGAGGTCATGTATCTATCCATCAAGAACCTCAGCTGGGCAGAAACGGGCTGGGGAGCAATTGGCACTGCCCTGGAACAGGCTGCCCAGGGAAGTTGTGGAGTATTCTACTCCAGAGACACTCAAAACCCACCTGGATGCATTCCTGTGCAGACTACCCTAAGTGATCCTGCTTTGGCAGGGGGCTTGGACTGGATATTCTCTTGAGGTCCCTTCCAACCTCTGGTGTACTGTGAGACTGTGTTCCTGGAGAGAGACACCAACTTTTGTGCCAGCTTTTGCAGCACAACCTTTTATTGTTTCGTGTTCAGCATATTTTATTTTAGTTTTGTTTTGTTTTATTTTATTTTATTTTTATTTTATTTTTAAAAAATATTTTTAAAAATTTTATTTTAATTTCTATTTTTAAAGCTGCTGAATTGAACACGTTATGCTTCAGACCTTAGAAACTGCCCTGTTTTCATGACCGGAAACCAAGTCAGAACTTCAGAACTGGGCCTAACAGTTCTGTAATTATAAAGTGTTATCATCCGTGTGTTCTTTAAAATGTCAGCATGAGGAGGAAAAAAGGCTATGGGATATTATTATCTCATTATTGTGGTGCTCCTTTGAATACTGTAAAAAAAACATCAAACGCTTATTAGAAGCCAAGGCGGCTGGAGTAAATGAGATCATGCTGAGGTCTTTGTTGCTCTGGCTAGATTGGTTTTGATGTCCAAACGAGCTCAGTAACTGGCTTGATCTCTCCCTGGGACCACGATGCAGCCTGCAGCATCAACATGCCTGCCCAAACAGCCAATAATCGTGGCTGAGGTTCTGACCTTCTCAGATTTCCTCACACCTAATAAGCAGTTAAGTGACAAATTGGTTTTTTTCTTCTTCTTCAGATGCATCTCATGTAAAGCAAAATAGCAGAAGTGTTGTGTTTATGCAGAACTCCGCTAAAGTTTAATTTGACTTTTCTTTGTAAGAAATCATATTATGGAAAGCACCTGAGTGTTATGTAGGAGCACCTCTTCAGTGCCTCACTGCTCTGCATTTACAGGGTGACCTTTTCAAACAAAAGGTGTAGCTTTTCAAAAGCATTTTAGGAAATGTTCAGTGTAGAGATTAGGTGTTTGGTAGCATTATTTCCATGGAAAAGCATCTTAATTTAATCACAAGAATTAATAGATTTCTCTTTGAAGATTAACTGATGCACAAACTGGCTAACCTGTTTATCACAGAATCATAGAGTGGGCTGGGTTGGAAGGGACCTCCAAAGATCATCTAGTCTAAACCTCTCTGCACTCAGCAGGGGCATCCTCAACTAGATCAGGTTGCCCAGAGCCCTGTTGAGTCTCACCTTGAATATCTCCAGGGATGGGGCCCCAACCACCTCCCCGGGCAACCTGTTCCAGTCATCCACTACCCTCATGGTAAAGAACCTGTTCCTAACATCCAACCTAAATCTGCTCTTGTCTAGTTTGAAGCCATTGCCCCTTATCCTATCACTGCAGGCCTTTGTAAACAGTCTCTCTCCATCCTTCTTGTAGGTCCCCTCCAGGTACTGGAAGGTTATTAGCCTTCTCTTCTCCAGGCTGAGCAACTCCAGCTCTCTCAGCATGTTTGTAGCAGGGGTGCTCTCTGCAGGCTGCCACTCATTTACTGTGGCTTTCAAGGATATCATCTGTCAGTAATTTGGTCTCTCTGCTGGTTTTTTGGTAAGAGAACACCTGTCTTTGATTCTTAAGGATCTGATTTTGCACCCTGCATCCTTAAAGATTTGCAAATACATTCCCAGTAACATTGAGCCTCCAGGGTTCTTGCTTTCCTGATAAGATCCACTTCAGTGTCTTATAAACCATATGTATAATAGCCATAATAGTCTGACCAAAGCTAACATTTTTCACTGGATGTTAATATGATACCTTGAGTGCTATAGGCCTAGAGATAATGAGGGTAAAAGCTGCTCTGTCTGGTTTCAATATGAGAACTGAGAAAATGCATGAAAAATCTTTAAGAAAGGAGTCATCCAATTGCATAAGGAAACACTTCTCATGTGTTTAATTCTCAGATAACAATCTGCAAGTTTATGATGACTTCATGATTAAACGTGCCAGTTAAATGCTTTACTGAAAATCTAAAATGTCATAACTTAAAATCCAAGTATCCCTTTCCAACATTATCAAAAATAAATCACAGGATGTCAGGGGTTGGAAGGGACCTCCAGAGATCATTGAGACCAACCCCCCTGCCAGAGCAGGACCATAGAACCTAGCACAAGTCACACAGGAATTCATCCAAATGGGGCTTGAAAGTCTTCAGAGAAGGAGACTCCACAACCTCTCTGGGCAGCCTTTTCCAGTGCTCTGGGATCCTCACAGTGAAGAAGCTCTTCCTCATGTTGAAGTGGAAGCTCCTGTGCTGGAGTTTATATCCATTGCCCCTTCTCCTATCATGGGATGAAACTGAGAAGAGGTTGTTCTCTCCCTCTCGATACCCAGCCCTCAGATATTTGTAAACATTTATGCGATCCCCTCTCAGTCTTCTCCAGACTAACCAGACCCAGGTCTCTCAGCCTCTCCTCATAGGGCAGTGCTCCAGTCCCTTCATCATCTTTGTAGCCCTCTGTTGCACTCTCTTGTGTAGATCCCTGTCCCTCTTGAACTGGGAGCCCAAAATGCTACAGAGGACAGCATTAAAGGCTGTTGCAAGTGTACCTGCATGTGAGAATAACATAGAACAAATACCAGATTTGCTTTGAAGCTTTTTCTCATCTGTGATTGTCTGTGAGATGGGTGAGAATTCTTAGGCCTTTTTAATTGACTGAAATACTTCATTCAATAAAACAAGCAACTGCAATACAGAAAGCAATGATTTGCCAACACTGTGCATTTTGAACTGTTTGCAGGCTTTTGTCTTTGCCTAATTTAAAATTACTTCAGTTTATTTCAAAAGATTCTTCCTTGATAATGCAGAGGAGTTTTAATTTTTTTCCTTCTGCTCTGTTGCTTGCTGATGGAGTGTAGATGTGTTGAAATGTTCCTGCTCAACACAGGAAAATTCTCACTTAGCACTTCTAAGAGATCATCCCTTTAACTCAACCCAGCTGTGCTGCTGTAGGAGTTAGCTGTGCAGTGATGGACAAGCTTTGGAATTAACTGATCACAGATACATTCAGGTTGGAAAAGACTCTCGATGTTTCAAGTAATTTTGTAGACAGAATAAAACACTATAACAGTGTAATTTATTGTTGTCATTAAAGAAATAATAGAAATTCTTCCATTTAGTTCTGCTGGAGGAATTCTTTTCTTGCTGAGACAGTTGGTACAAAGATGGATCAGAGTACTCTGTCCTGCCCATGGCAGGTGGGTTGGAACTAGATGATCCTTGAGGTCCCTTCCAACCCTTACAAGTCTATGATTCTACTTCAAACAGTGCTGCTGTAAAGACAATCTCTTGTTTTACTTAGCTGACTTTATAGATATCCCGGAATGCTTGTGACTGGTTTGTCCTTCCTCTTTCGATCATGACTTTCCTTCTAAAGAGGAAGGCTTCTCACCGTTTGTTGAATGACCTTTGGCAGTGACACACTTGCATTTGCCGCACGCTGAGCACTTAGCGCTTATGTTGTGGTTTAAGCTTTCCTGATAGCCCAAATGGAACAGATTTAGGTTGCCTCCCCTCTCTCCTTTGTAACTGGTACAGAAAAGCAAATTAAGCAGGAGAAATGAGAGGTAAAAATCGCAAAAGAAGCAGTCTTGAATTGATTTGGAAGTAAAAAGGTAAGTTTAACAAAATAGAATAGGCATTTGAGTAAAAGGAAGGAGGGGACTGGATGAGGCACTTAGTGCCCTGGTCTGGTTGATTGGATGGGGCTGGGTGATCTGTTGGACTGGATGAGCTTGGACGTCTCTTCCAACCTGGTTGATTCTATGATTCTATAAGGGAAAAGGGTAAATAAAAATATCTACAAACCCAGACACAGCTGGCGAAAGATTCTCTGAATGCAAGACGGATTCTCTTTAGATGGAGTCCTTATGAGCCTGGAGCAGCATGGAACAGGCCCCACCACATGGCAAACAGCAGCAGCAGCAAGAGGGTGTCAGCAAAACAAGGGCAGGAGAAGAGAGCAAGGCAGGAAATGGTTTCCCCTTAAAAAGGGCTGTGCACAGGAGGTGGGAGTGGAATAGACTTTGACCCAGGCACCCCTCCCAAGTCTCTCTGCCCACCTGGGTCAGGTTTCTTTGTCCATCTGGGGCTAGGTTCTTTTCAGCCCACCCCCTCCTGGGCCAGGCATAACCTAGCACAACTTATCTTAAGGCACTACAGACTGTGTATCTCCTTTCTGATGATGTTATTCAACATTCCCATTTCCTCTGTAAATGAGTAATGTGAATGGTACTGTCTTGAGCAAGTTCTGTTGTTAGACAAACATAATGGTGTTTGAGGATTGCAGCTGTATTTTGAAGTTTGGTGAAATTCTCTCTCGTTTTTCTGTCCATCCTAGCAGATCATGTAATCTCTGTCATGAGAAAAAAAAAAAAATCACTTGCTCCTCTTAAAGATTCTCCCCTCAGTACTTTTTTTTCCCCCTTTTTTTCCTCTTTTTTTTTTGGAAAGATGACATGATTGAAGTTTCAATTGCTTTTTATGGTTTAACACCAAGGCTTTTTCACTTCCCTTTTCTCCCGCAACTCCTCTCACTCATCTGATCCGTCTCTGCAGTGCAAAATGCCAGTTGGTTTAACCTTGTGTAATAAGACACTTCCCATAACAGTGCTAAAGGCACTAGAAATATTTTCCTTGGAAGTGTCATTTTCTTGCTGAACAAAAATTAACAGTGCAGAAGTCATCTTTGCTGGCTGCCTGGCCGTAATTAATCGGAAACTCCTGAGCTCTAATTCATTGGAGTCCGTTTGGAGTGTGCTGATTTACTTTTAATTGAGTCATCAGGCTTAGTTTCTTTCCAGAGATAAAGTTACTAAATGTTTCCTGTTAATTTTCCCTGGTTTGAAGAGGAACATTTGTAGCATTGATGTGTGGTTTTAGTTGTGTTGTGTTGGGGGGAGAGGAGAGGGGTTGTGTGTTTTGGTTTGGAGTTTATTTTGTTTTGTGGTTGCTTTTGTTATTGTTTGGTTGGTTTGGGTTTCCTGTGAGTTTGGGTTTTTTTGTTTTGTTTTTGTTTAGTTGGTTTGGGGTTTATTCGGTTTTTTTCATTGGTTTGTTTTTTTTCTTATTACTCACACCATTGAGGTTCAGAGAGTACTGTGGCTTGAAGGAAAAAAAGTCTCTTTTCCCCTTTGCAGCATTCCAGGCCAGGCAGCTGTGTCCTGAGTCTCATTCTCTTCCTTTGTCAGTTGCTGCTAACGTGAATGGGAGGAATCATTTTCTGCCTCTTTTGGCTCTGTCTTTATCATCACTGGTGCTTTGAGGGCAGTACTAAAGAAGCACTGTCTTAATGACATCAGAAATGCCCTTAAAGGACTGGCAGATTGCAAGGACCAGCTTGCTGTTTGTGAGCAGTTTGGGTGTAAGGCTGGGGGATCTCGTGCACAAAGCAGAGTGTAAGCCAGGGAACTAGTGTCTACTTAGATGAGGGAGCAGGGGGAAGGCAGAATGAAAGGATTCAGTAGAGCCTTAGGGAAAACTGCTTTCTTGAATGAAAAAAAAAAAAAGACTTAATTTTATTGAAACTTCTTTTGCGGGCACTATATGTGCAAGATTGAGAATGAAGACAAATGCTATAGGCAACCTTGACTGATTCCACTAGCACCAATTGATTGTCCCAGGGTCACTTTGTTTTTTATAGTAGAGCAAAGAGATTATTTTTTTTTTTCCTTTCACCTGATAATTGTTTTGCTTGGGTCTTCAAGTTCTTTGCAGCATCTTTTACTCAGTACACGTGCAGGAATTATTATTTTTTCTGTCTGAACTTCTTCTAACCATGTAGATTCTGTGCTGATAGCTGAGGGTGAATTCCTTAGGGTGTATGAAGATGCCAGAATAATATTCAGTCTAGCAATAGATCACCCTTCCCTGGGTTGTTATGTCCACCTTCTTCTTATAATTGAAGGGCTTTGGGCTGTCAGCCCAAATTATCCCCCAGCTTACAGAAAGGCATAGGCATAATTATTTTGCATCTGGCACGTGATTATTAGAACTCCTGACATGATGACAAGATTAAGAATTATTGTTTAAAATAAGAAAAAGTAACACCTGAGCTAGTTACTTTATTCTTTTCCTATCCAAGCTGCTTTAGAGCTATTTTGCTGTCAGAAAGTAGAAAAATAGATCAAGGGGAGGAAGAACAGCCTTTCAAAATCTATAGTTTCCCTTTTAAAAAAAATAATTACAGAGGAACTAAAATGTGTTCTTCAGTATAAAGTTGGGTAGCTTAAGCATTTTAAAATGTGGACATTTATTGTTTTGCTGCCAGTTTCAATCTGGCCCACTGCAGTAGAAACTGAAGATAAGCTTTGGGCTGGCTTGTACCAAACAAATTAGTCCTATCAGCTTTGTTCTTACTGCTGGATTGCTTTTAATCAAGAGCCAGGATCACAACAAGTGCTCTCATTCATCAGAACATCTGAGAGGGCCACTGTCAATTGCAAATTGAGTATGAACTGTGCTCCTTTCTTGGAGGAAGCCTCTCGGCCACGAACAGTCAGACAGATGAATGGGTCAGTGCAGGGGGACAGCTGCATAAGCTCTTGCTGTCTGGGGCTGAGGAAAAGACATCAATCTCCAAAGCCTGGCACCTGGCCTAGGCATTCCAACCACTTGATATTAGGAACTCCTGTGTGGCTTTGGAAATCAAATATCTTTATCAATGCTGCTACTCCTGTGACAGGCATCACAGCATCACAATACATTAGAAATTGGAAGGGACCTCCAGACATCATCAAGTCCAAGCCCACTGCCAAAAGCAGGATCACCCAGGGTAGTCTTCACAGAAATGCATCCAGGTGGGTTTGGAAAGCCTCCAGAGAAGGAGACTCCACAACCTCTCTGGGCAGCCTGTTCCAGTGTGCCGTCACCCTCACTGTAAAGAAGTTTCTCCTCACGTTGAGCTGAAATTTTCTATGCTCAAGCTTGTACCTGTTTCTTTTCTTATTACTTCTTTTCTTATTATTTCTTATTCTTTTCTTATTTCTATTCTTATTACAAGCACTGAAAAGAGCTTGGCCCCTGCCACTTGCCATCCACCCCTCAGCTATTGATAGACATTGATCAGATCTTCTCTCAGCCTTCTCCTCTCCAGACTAAACACCCCCAGGGCTCTCAGTCTCTCTTCCCAGGGGAGATGCTCAAGTCCCCTAAGCATCTTCGTGGCTCTCCATTGGATTCTCTTCAGCAGGTCCTTGTCTCTCTCATCATAACCTCTTTATAATGTTCACTGCAATAGAGTGACCTGAGAAAGGGAGTGAGAAGAGTATACTTACTGATCAAACTTATTGCTAGCTCTGAAAAATCCTGGAAAATGTCACTGTTGACCTACTTGTCTGTGAATGTAGCTGTGTTTATTTAGGGTAGCACTGTGCTTTCGAAGAGTACAGTTTGGGAGAGCTGTGATATGCTCTCATCTCTGTCACAGGAATCCACAGCCTTATCTCAATGTAACTGCTTTTTGCTGCTGTAACTGCTTTTTTCCATAACCTGTGTCCCTTTGCATATCACCTTGAAATGAGGCCAACACTCTTGTATGTAATCTAGGGAAGCATTTCCATCCTAAATTAATCCTTAGTTAAAGCATGGGAGTTATTACATCATCCTGCACACTCCTGTTTGGAGCTTCCTCAGCTGCATTGCGGTTACAATTCAAACACTTAGGCAATAGGTGAGCAAGGAAAGCTGTTACAGTGAAGTAAGTGACTTAGCATCACAGATACTGAGACTAAAAATTGTCTTCTCTGTTTAATCTTGCCCTCCCCCCTCTGAAAATGTAGATTGCATAGGATCTGACTCATTTACTTGCCTTTTGTCAAAGCTGGGTTTAGAGATGCAAGAAGCATGAACCAATACCTCCAGGGTGTTCCTCAGGGATTGGTACTGGGTCCAGTTTTGTTCAATATCTTTATCAATGACCTGGATGAGGGCATTGAGAGTACCCTCAGCAAGTTCTGATGATACAAAACTGGGGGTGGTGACTGACACCCCTCAGGCTGTGCTGACATCCAATGGGCCCTGGACAGGCTGAGAGCTGGGTGCAGGCAAACCTCAAGAAGGTCAGTAAGGACAAGTGCAGGATCCTGCAGCTGGGGAGGAATAACAACAGGCACCAGGACAGGTTAGAGGCTGCCCTGCTGGAAAGCAGCTCCACAGAGAAAGACCTTGGAGTGGTGGTGGATAGCAAGTTCTGCATGGGACAGCAATGTGCCCTGGTGGCCCAGAGAGCCAATGGGATCCTGGGGTGCAGCAAGAAAAGTGTGGCCAGCAGGGCTAGGGAGGTTCTGCTCCCCCTCTGCTCTGCCCTGCTGAGACCACAGCTGCAATCCTGTGTCCAGTTTGGGGCTCCCCAGTTCGAGACAGACAGAGACCTGCTGGAGAGAGTCCAAGGGAGAGCCAGGAGGATGCTTAGGGGACTTGAGCATCTCCCCTGTGAAGAGAGCCTGAGAGCCCTGGGGCTGTTTAGTCTGGAGAAGAGAAGGCTAAGAGGGGATCTCATCAATGTCTATCAATAGCTGAGGGGTGGGGGGCAAGTGAAGGGGGCCAAGCACTTTTCAGTAGTGGACACTAATAAGGCAAGAAACAACAGGTACAAGCTTGAGCATAGAAGATTTCAGCTCAACATGAGGAGAAACTTCTTTTCAGTGAGAGTGATGGAGCCCTGGAGCAGGCTGCCCAGAGAGGTTGTGGAGTCTCCTTCTCTGGAGACTTTGCAAACCCACCTGGATG
Organism: Indicator indicator; assembly: GCF_027791375.1. NCBI lineage: Eukaryota > Metazoa > Chordata > Aves > Piciformes > Indicatoridae > Indicator > Indicator indicator. Next base: position 32,674,054 of record NC_072017.1, read on the forward strand.
CATTCCTGTGCAGACTACCCTAAGTGATCCTGCTCTGGCAGGGGGGTTGGATTTGAACTCTGCAGGTCCCTTCCAACCTCTAATGTACTGTGACTCTGTTTTAAGCAGGTCTATTCTCCATCTCTCTGAAAACAAGATTGCACTTTCTAATTGTAGCATGTAGTCTACATCAAGAATCTTTCATCAGCAGAAGCAAATTTGCTCTGAAGAGCAGAGTGGTTTCTGCTAGATCATCTCCTTATCACAGGGACTGTTTTGAAGCTAGCTTTTGTTTCATATTGATTCTGGTTCAAACAGAGGGGAATTAATTGTCATCCAATACCATCACATTTGTGATCTAAACCCATAATTAGTCTTCAGCATTAAATAATCCAGAGTTCAGATTTCTTTCTCCCTACAACCTTGTCTTAGTTACTTACAAAGCAAGAGTATCACAGAAGCACAGAATCAACCAGATTGGAAAAGACCTCGGAGATCATCAAGTCCAATCTATCCCCTAATACCTAACATCTCCTGACAACTAACCCATGGCTCCAAGTGCCACATCCAAGCTTTTTTTGAACTCCTCCAGGGATGGTGACTCCACCACCTCCCTGGGCAGCCTATTGCAATGGCCAATCTCTCTTTCTGGGAAGAACTTTCTCCTCACCTCCAGCCTAAACTTCCCCTAGTGAAGCTTGAGACTGTGTCCTCTCCTTCTGTCACTGGTTGCCTGGGAGAAGAGCCCAACCCCCTCCTGGCTACAACCTCCCTTCAGGTAGTTGTAGAGAGCAATGAGGTCTCCCCTGAGCCTCCTCTTCTCCAGGCTAAACACCCCCAGCTCCCTCAGCCTCTCCTCATAGGGCTTGTGCTCAAGATCTCTCACCAGCCTCATAGTTATATTGGTAAGAAAATGGAAATATTTTTTGTACATGTACAGTAAACTTCAGGTTTATTGGATGAAATTCCAATCACCAAAACTTTTGCTAGGATTTTCTGTGGGGCTAGGACTTGTTAGTCCTTAATGAAAGCCAAACTGTTTTGCTCTGAGGCATGTGTGTGAATGCAACAATCTTGTATTAAAGAAATTAAATGATGACCCAAACTATTCAGTTCCTTTCCTGCTTTGGTTGAGATTCATCAAACTTTAATAGTTCCCTAGAGCCCCAAACCTTGCTCTTGTAAATGTTCACAGTTTGCAGTTTTGAGCCTGAGATGCAGTTCCTCATACTAAGCAGCAGCAGAGAGCAGGCCTTTTTCAGGATTACTCCATGGAGAACACAGCATGAACAAGATGCTTTGAGGAGACTGAAGAAAATAAAGCCTGGTTTTATTTTGTGAGTGTGGTTCATAAACAAGTGTAAGGGTGTTGGCCATATATATACCAAATTTTCCTCCTATTATGGGATCTTTAATGGCCAGTGAGCTCGAGTTCAGGCTGTTGTTCTTTACCCTGGTAGGGCATTAACCATCCATTTCCATGCAGCTACCTGTGTTAAACTTGTGTAGCTTTATTTATCCATGAGACCTGTGAGTTAGATGCAAATGCAGACACGTGCACAGACACACAATGAATGAACATGATGATGTCAGCCTGCTGAAGCTTAAAACTGGGGTGACAAATAGGACAGTATGGGCAGAGAGAAGATGAAACCTGGGAAGTTCTGGGCTTAACTACAGTCCTCTTCTCATCTTCATGTTGGGCAGGAGAGAATCTGAATGTGTTTCACTCTCACTCGTCACTGATTTTATACACTAGCTCTGTGCCTGCCCTGGGCAGGACTGACAACTGAACACAAAGACATCTCCCCTCTAATCTGCACTGTGACTGTACTTTGCTTAGCAGAGGCTTGCATGGATCTTCTCTGTCAATGAAATCACTCTCTGAACAGCATGTTCCTCAGCATGCCTACAGACTTCTGCATTCTATCTTCAGTGCTCTCTTATTGCTGTTAACTTTCTCTTACTGTCCTTAGTTTTAATTTTTTGTTTCAGAAAATGCTATACAAGCTGGTCTCAGGAACTGCCCTGAAAGTTAGTAGGGAAAACCCTTCTCCTGGGTAACATTAAAGAGGAGAACTCACCCATTCAGTCCTGTGTGGCTTTACATCAAAGACCTGGGAAATCATGAAAAGACTTTTCCAACTTCTTTAGCCCTGGGGACACTTCCTGGGCTGCTTGTCAGCTTTGGCAGAAGTTGTTAACATTGCCCTGAACAGTCTTCCTTATACCTGGCAAATTTCTTGGAGTTCAGTAGTATAATAAAATTTCTTACCATCATCTTAGGCCTAAAATTACAGGAAGCAAGGACTATAGCACTGCTTTAACACAGTAACTCCTGCTGCTGTCAGGGTTGTTGTTTCTGAACGTTGTGAGTTTGTGTAACATTTTGGCCTTAGATCTGCCTAGCTGTGGAAAACAATTTAAACTTGATTCACAAAAGCTATAATGCCATAATCTTTTGGTATCCAATTTTAAGATAGTGTTCTACTTTAGGTACAGAAAGGGTTCCAGGGGTCAGCTGCAATAGCAGCTCTGACTGAAAGCAATAAAAAGAGGATGAAGGATTTATTCACTGATAAGTCACTTTCCTTCCAAATAAAATTATCCAACCGCTTTATCTGTTAGAACAAGGAAGGGATTTCATAGATTAGAGATTAATAAATGTTGTGTTATACTGCTAACAGTTCTGTGTCTCAGTATTTTTGCTACAAATGTATTCAAACCTGCTTGTGGATGACTACTCAGAATTCAGTGATGCTTCACAAGATTCAGTAAGGAAGATGCAAGTGGCATTGTAATTTACCACTTGTCCTCTGATTTTCACCTGATTTAACCAATTCATTCACTTAATTAATACCTAAAGTAACATATTACTGCTTCCATCTCTAGGAAAGAATGTAGGAAGACCTTAAGCTTTGTCTTTTGCCCAGAATTTTCCCTACTGTAATAACCAGCTGAACAGATAAGTATTGACAGAAATGCTCACTTCAGTGAGCAAATTGAAGGCAATTTCATGTTTGGCTTTGTTTGTTTGTTTGCTTTTCTGTCATCATCACTGCACTTATTACAGCCTTCACCAGTGTGTTGTTCGTTGGACAGTCACTGCAGCAGAGATACAACTGATAACCCATGCTGTGGACTCCCTCAGAAGGAAGTATCTTGCTGTGGTGGGTTGAAACTACCACACTTGCGAACAAAGAAATTGTGAGCTGAGCTGTGGGATGTGAGGACTGAGAGACATGAAGAAATAAGTGGTGGTTTGGGCACTGGGAGAGGAGTTCAGATTACAAATAATGACCGTTTTGTGTAATCATCATGGCAGTTTTAATTACTGGCAAGAATTGCTTAAGTGGAGCAGGATGTTCCTTTTTCACTCCCTAAGTCATTAACACCACAGGGGGAGCTGACATCTTCTGATTTTGCTATTATACTGTTTGATTTCATGTGCCACACATGATGTCTGTAATGTATATTTACCTGTGCTCCCCACTGCCCCTCTTTATTCAGGTGACAAACTACCATTTGCATCTTCTGGACTGACTCAGTTCAGTAGGACTGACCCAGACCTCCTCAAACTATTGATCTGCTTTGGCAGGGACCCAATGATCTCTTGAGGTCCCTTCCAACCTCTAATACACTGTGATACTGTGATCTAAATCTGAGTCCTCTTCTGAAGAACAAGGCTTCAGTCCTGAGTGGAGATCAGAAACACAATTAAAAGCTTGCATAAAAAATATTTGCAGGCTAATTTAGCTCCAATACAGTTATCAACTGAATTTGAATTATTGAGAAACCTACTTGGAAAGTATTTTGAACTTATCTAAAAGAAAAGAAAAAAAATCTAAATCAGGTGGGTTCCTATACATCAGAAAGATGAGATGAAAGGAAGCCAGCAGAGGGAACACATCTGTGCATAAATGAGCAGTGCTAAAAGAGGGTGATCACAATGACATGCCTTAAGACCTATAGCTCTTTAGTAGTGAGAGCATCCTTTAGGTGCAGCTTGTGTTTACCTGTGCTGGGCTACAGTCAAGCATTGCCTCAGCAGGCTTTTAGTGCCCTGCTGTCTTACAGAGGAGAGAGGCTGGATCATGTGCAAAACATTATGTTTCTGAAGTGACTAAGCTTCAGGTAAGTGTGCCACAATCTGATAAAACATGGGTCTACCAAAGAGAACTATTGGTTTGTTTTTTTTTTTTTTTTTACATTCCTTCCTGATTTGCTTTGCTGATGTTTGGTCTAGAAGACATTTCACAGGCTGGCTAGAAACTCCATTCAAGAAGTTTTGTGATGTTGAAACTTATCAAAACTTCTGGCAGCTTTTTTTATGTGTGTGTTTGAAGGGAACTCCCACCATGTTGTGCCTGCTGATGAGCTGCAACAGGAAAGCTTTCATCAGTGGAGCATTTGCCACTTGTGCTGAAGGATTGGTGGAGAAGCTTTTAACATGGGGAATAGTTACTGAAGTCAGCTCAGGCTTGAAGTGGGTCACAGAAAGCTGCTTTTTGCTTCATTTTGTAATGAAGAAAGTGAGCAGACTTAGGAGTAGACACAATGAGAGATTTAATTGCTCTACTGCAGTATCACCATGCAAATTTTCATTGTCAACTAAATAAATATTAGGCTTTTTTCTTCTTCTTTTCTTTTTTTCTTGCATGCCTGTACAGAAATTTCACAGTTGCAGAAAACAGGGCCTTGGGCTACATGTTAGTACAAATTTGACATTCATGAGAAGGCACTGAAGCCAAGTTGGGAGAGAGTAGAATAATAGAATGGTCTGGGTTGGAAGGGACCTCCAAAGCTCATCCAGTCTGACCTCCCTGCAGTCAGCAGGGACATCCCCAACTAGATCAGGTTGCCCAGGGCCTCATCCAGCCTCACCTTGAGTATCTCCAGGGAAGGAGCCTCAACCACTTCCCTGGGAAACCTGTTCCAGTGTTCCACCACCCTCACGGTAAAGAACTTGTTCCTCACATCCAATCTCAATCTGCTCTGCTCTAGTTTGAAGCCATTGTCCCTCATCCTGTCCCTGCAGTCCTTTGCAAACAGTCTCTCTGCAGCCTTCCTGTAGCCCCCTTCAGGTACTGGAAGGCTGCTCTTAGGTCTCCCCAGAACCTCCTCTTCTCCAGGCTGAACACCTCCAGCTTCCTCAGCCTGTCCTCATAGTAGAGGTGCTCCAACCCCCTGATTATTTTCATGGCTCTCCTCTGGACCCACTCTATCAGGTCCATGTCCTTCTATATTGAGGGCTCCAGACCTGTACACAGCACTGCAGGTGAGGTCTCACCAGAGCAGAGGAAAGAAGTTCAGTTCTAGTAAACTGCCCTAGCCTTGAAACACCAAGTGTCTGTGTGCAAACTCCCTCCTGTGATGGGCCCCTGGAACAAGGCTAACAGCTGGCCAGGGCTTGGGACCTCTCCAAGGAAGTGCTTGTTAGAGCTGGCTGAATTCCTGTTGGGGAATTGTCTGCAGTTTAACTGAGAGGGTGACATGCCAGTGCAGTCCAGTGCAGGGGACACTGAGGAACATCTGCACTAGCTGCCTGCCTGCCTGCCTGCCTGCTGGGTTTGTTCTGTTTGGCACTGTCTGTGAGACACCCAAGTTTTTCTTACTGAGGGTGTGATAGGTGAACCTGGATAGATAAAGCTGCAATTTGGAATATGCACAGTCAGAGTTCAGAGAGTACAGCTACTGACCTTTTTGCTGAATAGATTTCATTTTGAAAAACATTGTTTGTTTGTGTAATACTCTGGTGGGTTGAATATTCCCCCCCGAACATTAAATTGCCAGACCAGCCTAGTTGAGGGCAAATGAAGCTGTGTTTACAAGCCAGACTACAATCTATAATGAAATGCAGTGAGTAGGTAGAAAATACACAATATTTCCAATATTTCTAGGTATTTACAATTTATAAACAACACAAGAACCTCCCTGGACAAAACCAGGGGAGCTAATAATAGCTTTCCCACTCCCTGCTCCCTTCCCTCTACCCACCCTCTACACAAGAGAAAGAGCAGAGAGTTATTTGTTAGTACTTAACCACAACAAAGAACACAGCCAAGGTCAACAAAGTCAGGAGAAGGAGCACCCAGAGCAAAGAGAGAAATTTAGTTTACTAAACTAATTCTTATGGTAGATATCTGTCCAATAGGATTATTTAGAACTTATCATTATCTTCCTTTTTACACCCAATAGCAATTTATTTACATTCCACTACTTTCTGTTCAAGATCTGTGGAAAATTTTCCAGGCACACCCTGAAACTACCACAAATACTTATGGCAACTTGGTACTTGCTTGCATTTGTTGTTGCTGCTGCAGTCTTTATGCAGTGGTGCAGTTTGTACCTGATGTTTGGGAGAACAGAACTATCTGAGGCTTTAAGTTTTTAAAATTAAAACCAGCCTTTCCAATTAAAAAAAAAAACCCAACAAAACAAAACAAAACCAAAAACCCAAAACCAACAAAAGGGAGAAGACAGACAAGAAATCACAGGCTTCCACAGAAAGGCCTGAGGTCCTTCAGGGCTCTCTGCAGTAAATACAGCTTGCTTCATAGCACTTGCAAAACACAGCTGCTAAAATAAATCATCCCTTGGGGTTTTTCCTTTGCATCCAGTCACCCCTTTTGTCTCTTCTGCACTCACAGCTTTCGTGGCTTGTACACAGTTTTTTCTTCATGTATACAGAGGCTGCCAAATATGTCTATAGAGGCAATAATTGCATCTGTAGTTCATTTTAGTAATGCCACTTCCTTATGGAAACCCCTGTGCAGATGCCACGTGCTGGCTTTTCTCTGCCTATTTGTTCTATTTGTGCTTTCCGTTGCAGCAAATGAGGCTGTGCATGAGGGCTGTAGATGTTAATGCTCACAGGTGTCTATAAAGAAAAAGCTCTTGCAAGCAATGTTAAAGATCATTGCTTGTCCCACCAAGCAAAAGGCTGAATCAGGGTTGGAAGGGACCTCAAGGATCATCCAGTTCCAACCCCCCTGCCATGGGCAGGGACACCTCACACTACAGCAGGTTGCTCACAGCCACATCCAGCCTGGCTGCAAAAACCTCCAGGGATGAGGCTTCCACCACCTCCCTGAGCAACCTTTGCCAGTCTCTCACCACCCTCATGGGGAAGAATTTCCTCCTAACATCCAATCCGAATCTACCCACTTCTAGTTTTGCTCCATTCCCCCCAGTCCTATCACTACCTGACACCTTCAGATACTGGAAGGCCACCATGAGGTCTCCTGGGAGCCTTCTCTTCTCCAGACTGAAGAGCCCCAACTCTCAGTCTGTCTCCATAGGAGAGGTGCTCCAGCCCTCTGCTCATCCTCATGGCCCTTCTCTGGACATGTTCCAGCACCTCCAGATCCTTCTTGTAATAGGGGCTCCAGAACTGGATGCAGTACTCCAGGTAGGGTCTCACCAGAGTGAAGCAGAGGGGGAGAATCACCTTCCTTGACCTGCTGGCTATGCTTCTCTTGATGCAGCCTAGGATCTGGTTGGCTTTCTGGGATTCAAGTGCATACTGGTGGCTCATATTGAGCTTCTCATCCATCAGCATCTCATCATGGTGAATGTTATTTGCAGGACACAAAGATTAGGAGGCAGGTCTTTATTAAAGCCTCAGCAAATGGCTCTTCAGGCTTTTACCACACCCTTGATCCTTCTTCCTAAATTTTGACGTAGGCTACAACAGATTCCACATGAAAAGGATTTTTGACCTTTCTATGCATTAAATAGTATCCACAGAGTATTTTATCATAGTTAACTTGAACTGTTAATGCTTGTCAATTAAAACACTCTAGCTCTCTTTTATAAGCAGCTTCTTCCTCTGTGTTTACATTACATGAAGAGAAAAAAGATTGACTTGCATGCAAAAACCAGCCCTGAGCATACTCTGCCACAGAAACACAACAGAAGCAGACTGTAAGAGAGTTGCTTTAAGTGAGATGTTTCTTTAAATGAAGTTGTGCATCACACCGGGAGCTAGCAAGTCTCTGGACACCAAAGTGTGTCTGCATGTGTTCCCGATATGGAACCATGGACCATTGGTACAAGAAATTAATTCCAGAAAAATAAAGCATCAGTCTTTACTTTTGTCTTAGATGTGAGGTGTGAATAGGGGCAGTGCTGCCTAGAAGAGAAGGGTTGGTTGATGATAATTTATTCATTTTATGAACTTATCTGGAGGTGGTACAAAAGCTTTGTCCATTAAACCACCTGTGGAACCACTGCCACACTGCTTTTTGAAACAAATCCAAAAAGCGTTCTAACAAGCACCATTAGGGAGCTATTCCAGCTCCAGTGAGTTACTGTAGCAGGCACATGAATGCATTATTTGTGTGCTTTACTCTGCTGTTGTGAAACTCCACTTCAAATACTGCATCCAGTTCATAGAATCATAGAATTGTTAGGGTTGGAAGGGACCTCCAGGATCATGTAGTTCCAACCCCCCTGCCATGGGCAGGGACACCTCACACTAGAGGTGATGAAATAAATCAGGAAGTATGATAACAAATAAAAGTAGCAATAAGAAAGAAAGAAATCAACAACACAGAATTTACACAAGGATAGCAAGACTTCCCCATAATATAGAACAGAAGAAAAAACTGAAAGCTGAGTTTGAATTTTTTAACAGAGGTTTGTAACAGTCCTAGTTTAATGTATTGTGTAGATCACATTCATGAGTCGTGGTAGTTTAGAGGGTAAGTGCCTTTAAGAACCACAAAGTTACAGACCTCCAGGGGGGTCAGAGTGTCCAGGAGGTGGAAGATGTATTTCCTCTCCCTAAGTCCTGCATCCCTATAAAACTGGTTGTAAAGTCAGTTTTCTTCCTTTTTCCTTCCTTTCTCCTCCCAGGAAGGATGCCCAGGCTCCTATCTCACTTGGACCCCTGTGAGGAGAGGCTGAGGGAGCTGGGGGTGTTTAGCCTGGAGGACATTCAGGGGAGACCTATTGCTATAAATGACTACCTGAAGGAGGTTGTAGCCAGGTGGGGGTTGGTCTCTTCTCCCAAGCAACCAGCAACAGAACAAGAGGACACAGTTTCAAGCTGTGCCAGAGCAGGTTTAGGCTCGAGGTAAGGAGAAAGTTGTTCTCAGAAAGAGTAACCTGCCATGGAATGTGCTGCCCAGGAGGTGGTGGAACCACCGTCCCTGGAGGGGTCTAAGAAAAGGTTGGATGTGGCACTTGGAGCCATGGGTTAGTTGTCAGGTGGTGATAGGCTGGACTTGATGACCTCTGAAGTCTTTTCTAACCTGGTTGATTCTGTTAAACAGCATTTCCATTTAAACTTTCCAATCCTATCCAATCCTTTGTGCGGGTGTTTTTCTTTTGCCACTTTTGGAAGAGGTAAAAGAGCATCTGTCTCCCTCATTAAACCAAGACACAAGTGGAGCATAGTCCCTATGCTCTCAGCTGAGCTGTAGTGCTGTTTTGCATGCTAGCTGTACACATAGGCTGCTGTAGAGTTCATTTAAAAAATAAATCTTCTTTTAGTTTCTTAGTGATTTACTTTCTCTTTGAGTAGAAAGACTGAAAGGTTGTCATCAGGTGTGTATCATGTTGGAAGGATTTGCTGCGCTGAGTCTTGTCTGAAGGTGACACACTGCTTTTTCTGACTTACGGAGGTCTGTAGTTAATGACTCTCATTTGCAAAGCAGCTCAACATATGAGTTTGAAACAATCTTCTAATTCACTGCATTCTAAATCAGTTAAGTCATGTACAATTTTGTAGATCACAGATCACAGGATGTTAGGGGTTGGAAGGGACCTCCAGAGACCGAGTCCAACCCACCCTGCCAGAGCAGGACCATAGAAGCTAGCACAGGCTGCACAGGAACACATCCAGATAGTGCTGGAAAGTCTCTAGAGAAGGAGACTCCACAACCTCTCTGGGGAGCCCCTTCCAGTGCTCTGAGGCCCTCACAGTAAAGAATTTCTTCCTCATGTTGAGGTGGAACTTCCTGTGCTGTACTTGATATCAATTTCCCCTTCTCCTATCACAGGGTGCAAGTGAGCAGAGGTTTTCCCTTCCTTCCTGACCCCCAGCCCTCAGATATTTATAGACATTGATCAGATCCCCTCTCAGTCTTCTCTTCTCCAAACTATCCAGCCCCAGGTCACTCAACCTTTCCTCACAAGGCATCCTGAGGTTTCTTGGATGTTTTTGGGTTAAGGGTTGGTTGGTTGGTTGGTTGTTTTTTAATGTGAATTATAGTTCTACATTTTAGAGATCTCAGGTACTAATTAAATGTTATTGTTGCTCCATACTTTTGTACCATGAGAGCTCTTTTCATTAGATGTCAAAACACAATCCATTAATCTTTCCAGTGCAAATGTATTCCTTATTAAGAAAAAAAAGAATACAATCATAGGAAATCTGAGGAGAACAGACTTCCTTTCATCTTCAGCTAAGTAGGTGTTGTCTAAAAATTGTAAAATAGCTCAACTGGCTTGACACTGCCACCACTACCACAGGCCTGTGACAGAGGATATTGATCATTGTGGCTGAAGACAAAATAGTTGACCAAGGGAGACACTTTTCTGCTTTCTGTCTCGTCAGTCATTTAATCATAGAATCAGCCAGGGTTGGAAGGGACCTCAAGGATCATCCAGTTCTAACCCCCCTGCCATGGGCAGGGACACCTCACACTAGATCAGGCTGGCCAGAGCCTCATCCAGCCTGGCCTTAAACACCTCCAGGGATGGAGCCTCAACCACCTCCCTGGACAACCCATTCCAGGCTCTCACCACTCTCATGGGGAAGAACTTCTTCCTGACATCCAGTCTGAATCTCCCCACTTCCAGCTTTATTCAATTCCCCCTAGTCTTGTCACTACCTGATAGCCTAAAAAGTCCCTCCCCAGCTTTCTTGTAGGTTTAATGATAAAACATGATCATGTGAAGGATCACTTGGTGGCCAAAAGTCAAGCAACAAGGCCCTCAATATATATATGTGAGGGCTTTGTCCACTGCTAAGGGTGAATCAATGTTAATACAAATCCTGGTGATGAATAGTGCATAGCAGGAGTGGCTGGAGAGCAGCCAGAGAGGGACCTGGGGGTGCTGAACATGAGCCAGCAGTGTGCCCAGGTGGCCAGGAGAGCCAATAGGACAATAGTGTGGCCAGCAGGACAAGGGAGGTTATTCTTCCTTTGTACTCAATACTGGTCAGGACACACCTTAACTACTGTGGCCAGTTCTGGGCTCCTCAATTCAAGAGAGATGTTGAGGGACTGGAAATGTGTCCAGAGAAGTGCAACAAAGCTGGGGAGGGGTCTGGAGCACAGCCCTGTGAGGAGAGGCTGAGGGAGCTGGGGGTGTTTAGCCTGGAGAAGAGGAGGCTCAGGGGAGACCTCATTGCTGTCTACAACTCCCTGAAGGGAGGTTGTAGCCAGGTGGGGGTTGGGCTCTTCTCCCAGGCAAGCAGCAGCAGAAGGAGGGGACACAGTCTCAAGCTGTGCCAGGGGAGGTCTAGGTTGGATGTTAGGAGGAAGTTCTTCACAGAGAGAGATTTGCCATTGGAATGTGCTGTCCAGGGAGGTGGTGGAGTCACCATCCTTGGAGATGTTCAAGAGAAGCCTGGATGAGGCACTTAGTGCCATGCTCTAGTTGATTGGATAGGGCTGGGTGATAGGTTGGACTTGGATGATCTTGGAGGTCTCTTCCAACCTGTCTGATTCTATGACATCATTTTTTTCTAGATAGGCTCTCAAAGAGAAACTCATCCAATCATGGTGATCTGCCTGAGCTTGATATTGACATCATTCAGTGTGTCTATAACAGCTCATCTTCCCCACCAATCCAGAACCCACTGGGAGGAGAAATTAAATAAGACTTTAATTTCCTTCTGTCCTGTGTTCTACTTTAGAGTACGTTAGGTCTGTTGCTCCAAAAGGGACAAAAGAATAATGCTGACACAAATGAATTGGATAGGCATGGAAAGTTTAAATGGAAAAGCAATTCATATACTACAAAAACTACAAAGCATAGTGGTGAGCATAGCAAAGTTCAATGAAATCCCCAGTCCAATCTTAACACACAAGTTTCATTATACCAGACCAAAACCCAGTGCTTCCCTTCTCCCCACCTGGAGTTCACCCAAAACCCCAGGGCTCTTTCTTCCTCCTGCCATTGCTAGACTGATTTCAGGCTGAACTGCCCCCCCACACCCTCCCACCCCTTTTTACCCTGGCATTTGGCCTAAACAGGCCAAGATTGCACAGGAAAAAAAAGTTACTCAGGCCAAAGAGGCCTCTGATGCTCCCTCATGGTTACCACATAAGAGAGCATCTCTCTCCCATGGGAGCAGAGAGGGAAGAAAGAGAAAGACAATAACTCTGCAGCCAGATGGATAAGGCTGCAGGACTGATGGGTAGCAATCCACTACTGCCTGTGTCCACCCACTGGGGTGGGCACTCTGGACACTGGAGGGCTCAACTCTGTGGCTTCTTTTTTTTTGTTTTCTTTTGGAGGCACCCAGCCTAAATGGCCACAGTCCTGAAAGAAAATAATAGCTTTGTCTTTTAGATGACTTAGTGATTTAGGTTTGATGAGTACATTTTACTTTCAATAACCTAACAACTCAGGTATACAGATAATTTGCTGGCAGACTTGACAGACCTGGAAAAACATCCACAAAAACTCCTTCCTTTAATTATTTTATTTTTCAGCAAGTTGTTCATAGCAACTTTGGCACACTTCTGCCAAGAACTTTAAGTATTAAAAACATGCTGTGTTTTGGAGAAGGCTGCTGATATTCACTGATATAATTTGACATATCAAAGGGTACTGCAAAGTTTGCTTCATGTCAAGAGCGTATTTTGTTCTAGCAGGCTGCTTTTGAAATGCTGTACTAGAGATGCAAGCAGCAGAGCTTTCCAGCAGAAAACAAAAAAATAAAAGCCTGAAATGATTTGACCTAAAAAAGAGACACCTGCCCTGATGAGCTCTGCTTGGCCTCTAGCCAGCAGTGCAGTGCACTGGTGAAGCAATGAGGCCTTTCCCAATTCCCACTTGTGTAAGAGGGAGCAGCAGTGTCTGGGAGAGCTGAGGCTGGGCTTCTTCACCCTCACACTGTTCCCAGGGCTCTGCCAGCCTTCTGGGAGGAAAAGCAAGGAATGTTCATGATGCAATGCTTTAGCTCTGCTGTTTGCATCTCTTGTCATGGCATCCAGCAAGCTGCTTGGCTGTGCAGGGGAATGGGAAAAGAGAAGATGAATGTGTCCTGACAAAGCCGTGTTGTTTTGGCAGTGTGCAGCCTGTAGGTTCCCAGATGCTCAGAAGCCACTTGCCATACCCCTGCTGGAGAGCTCTGTTTCTCAGCTGCTCTGTGCTGACTTATAGCTACAGAGTGCCATCTTCCCTTAGATTCCAAATTTTAGGGATGCTGACTTCCAATCTGGAACTCAGGCTAATTAACTTGCCAATAAACCTTTTCTAAAATGAGGATGTAGGTCTGGTGTGTGAGCTTTCCTTCCATTTCTTTTTCTCTTTTTAGCTTTTTCCTATTGCTGTTTAAAAAAGCATCTATGAGAGAATATATGTTTAGTAGCTAATTAGTAGCTACTAGTGTTACAAACTGCTAAGGACCAAGATGGAAATGCCAGTGGTGCAACAATGTTCTGATAAAGGACTACCAGTGACCAGTGAAAATACAGGGAATTTTTAGTGTGCAAGGGTCATGGAGGTGTGCAAAGCCAACTTATTTTCCTTGCCAGCAGGACTAGGGAACTCATTCTGCCCCTGTACTCAGCACTGGTTAAGATATACCTTGAGTACTGTGTCCAGTCCTGGGCCACTCAAATCAAGAAAAATGTTGAGTTGCTCAAATGTGTCCAGAGAAGGGCAGCAAGGCTGGGGAGGGGTCTGGAGCACAGCCCTGTGAGGAGAGGCTGAGGGAGCTGGGGGTGTTTAGCCTGGAGAAGAGGAGGCTCAGGGGAGACCTCACTGCTGTCTACAACCACCTGTGATTGTTAATGGGTCAAAGACTAGAGAGAGTTCATCTTTTTGTCTTTTCCCTTTGGTTTAGAGTGCAGTGGCTCCGGTGACAGCTGCACAGGTGCCACAGCCCGAGTGGGTTCATTAAAGATTCAAAGCAATATTAACAGAACATGTACACATCACCCAGTTCTGCATGGGAGGCAGAGCTCTAAAAGTAGGGTTTGGTAGATAAGTAAATCTCTTGGTCTTTTTGTCTGCAACACAAAAGGATGATTCTATGATTCAATGATTCTACAATTTTATGATTCTACGATTCTATGATTCAGTGATTCTGTGATTCAAGGATTCAGGGATTCTATGATTCTGTGATTCAGGGATTCTTTGGTTCTCTGATTCAGTGATTGTGTGATTCTATGATTCAGGGATTCTGTGATTCAGGGATTCTGTGATTCAGGGATTCTGTGATTCAGGGATTCTGTGATTCAGGGATTCTGTGATTCAGGGATTCTGTGATTCAGGGATTCTGTGATTCAGGGATTCTGTGATTCAGGGATTCTGTGATTCAGGGATTCTGTGATTCAGGGATTCTGTGATTCAAGGATTCTGTGATTCAGGGATTCTGTGATTCAGGGATTCTGTGATTCGGTGATTCTGTGATTCAGGGATTCAGTGATTCTGTGATTCAATGATTCCGTGATTCCGTGATTCTGTGGTTCTGTGATTCAGGGATTCTACGATTCAGGGATTCAGAGGTTCTATGATTCAGGGATTCAGTGATTCAATGATTCTGTGATTCAATGATTCTATGCTGTTAGTGTGCTGCTGCACCACATAAGCTCAGCCTAGCCCAGACAGGGCTGCCCTATTCTAAAAGTCAGGAAGAGGGTTGTAGGCAGAGCAAGCTAGGTTTAAGGCTATCCCTATCTAAGGCATAGCTTGGATATCAGAGACTGCAGGAACAGGGTGGTTATTACTCTTGTGCAGGCTGAGGGGGCTCCTGTGCACTGTTTTTTGTGCCTGATTTCTGTTCTGCACACCACTCCTTTCCGTGGTCCTGGTCTGGATGTAGTTTTTCAAACTTGTGTTGTAGATAGAATTATTGCACTGGGTAAAAGCAATACCTTCTTGTCTCCACTCCAGGTATGCAAGGGTGGTGAAATACCTGTGCACCAGCAGGGAGATGCTTAATAGCACAGAGCTTTTTGGGGACTGGGCTCGAGCTACAACTGGGCAGGTTTAGACTGGACATTAGGAAGAATTTTTTCTCAGCAAGAGTGGTCAGACATTGGAATGTGCTGCCCAGGGAGGTGGTGGAGTCCCCAAGCCTGGCTGTGTTTCAAGGTGGTTTGGATGTGGTGCTTGGGCTGTGGTTTAGGGGTGACCCTTGTAGAGTAGGGTTCTTGGTTGGCCTTGGTGATTCTGAGGGGCTTTTCCAACCTGAATGTTTCTGTGATTTGTAGGTTGTGACTATATGGATGGCAATTGCTCTTCCTATTGTACCCTACACTTTGTTGATTGCAGCAATGAAAATGATGGGGATTTTATACCAATTTCTGAGCAGTGTGCCTGATCATGAACTGTGTAATCCAGTGAGACATCGGCTAGTGACTCCTGCCCTAGAATGGTGAGAAAAACACCAAGTTTGGAGCCGATCACTGAGTTTTATTATGGCTTGATGCTCACAGTCTCACACTTACTTGCAGTGTGACTGCAATGATGTTTAGAAAATATCTGTGGTTGGCAGACACACACTGCTGTGCTATATAACGCTAAATCATCACTTCAGGCTCCAGAATACTCTGTGTGGTATTCTGGGCTTCATTAATCCCTTCAGTCTTCCACCTGGGAAAGCATCATAAACTGCACCAGTACAGGTTAAGAGAGGATCTGCCAAAGAGCAGCCCTGTGGAGAAGGACCTGGGAGTTCTGGTGGATTACAAGTTCTCAATGGGACAGTGATGTGCCCTTGTGGCCAAGAAGGCCAATGGGGTCCTGGGGTGCATTCAGAGGAGTGTGTCCAGCAGATCCAGGGAGGTTCTCCTCCCCTTCTACTCTGCCCTGGTGAGACCTCACCTGGAATATTACATCTGGTTCTGGGCTCCCCAGTTCATGGGGGACAGGAATCTGCTGGAGAGAGTCCAAGGGAGGGCTACGAGGATGATGAAGGGACTGGAGCACTGCCTTGTGAGGAAAGGCTGAGAGACCTGGGATGTTTAGTCAGGAGAGAAGACTAAGAGGGGGTTTAATAAATGTCTATAAATATCTGAGAGCTGGGGGTCACAAAGGAAGGGACAGGCTCTGCTCAGTAGCACCCTGTGATAGGACAAAGGGCAATGGATGTGAACTCCAGCACAGGAGGTTCCACCTCAACGTGAGAAGGATCTTCTTTACTCTAAGGTTCCCAGAGCCCTGGAACAGGCTGCCCAGAGAGGTTGTGGAGTCTCCTTCTCTGGAGACTTTCAAGCCCTCTCTGGATGTGCTCCTATGTGACCTGTGCTGGATTGTATGGTCCTGCTCTGGCAGTGAGGTTGGTCTTGATATCTCTGGAGGTCCCTTCCAACCCCTAACATCCTGTGAGCCTGTGACCATGGGATTGGACGTATGTGGCTAGAAAGAAAATTTCTCTAGTGTGTTGTGATTGAAGAGTGCAATGAACCTTGCAAACAGGATGCAAGTCTGTAAGCACATTTCTAAGAAGCACTGATTTAGCCATGCAGTCTTCAAGAAATGTTAAGGGTTTGTTTTTTTTTCCTGTAGCACACTGTGGGATACCAACAAAAGAAACCGTTAAACATATCACACATTTCTGTGAGCTGAAAATAAAAATGTATCATTTAGGCTATTGCAAAGTATTTAATTTTAATGTCAGTATTTTCTTTCTTATTTCATTATCTCTCAAGAATATTCATGTCCAATTAATTATCCATCCAAGCTTTCTCCTTGAAAACATAAACCCAAGGTGTTGTATGAGTTTAAACCTCTTTCTCTAGACAAACAGAAATTTATGAAACAGTGCTGAGACCTGCAAACTTCTCAGTTCCAAGAAATTGACCTTTTTTAAGTGCAAAAAACCTTGAGCAGCTTTTAACCAAGTCTCACATGAGGTTGTAGCCAGGTGGGGGTTGGTCTCTTCTCCCAGGTAATCAGTGACAGAACAAGAGGACACAGTCTCAAGCTGTGCCAGGGCAGGTTTAGGCTCAAGGTGAGGAGAAAGTTCTTCCCAGAAAGAGTAATTGGCCATTGGAATGTGCTGCCCAGGGAGGTGGTGGGGTCACCATCCCTGGAGGGGTTCAAAGAAAGCTTAGATGTGGCACTTGGAGCCATGAGTTAGTTGTCAGGAGGTGTTGGGTATTAGGTAATAGATTGGACTTGATGATCTCTGAAGGCTTTTCCAACCTGATTGATTCTGTGATTCTGTGACTTTGGGGTTGTTGTCATTAAAAAGAGATTCAGATCAGAGTGGTAGAATCCTAAGTTTTAGGCCTGCTACCTAAAACTTTACATACTGTGCCCCTTTTAGAGTCTTGCTTTCTTGTGTTACAGTGTCTGGAGACCCATCCTTTTTTTATAGCAATGCTTGTTCCCTGGAACACAGCTTGTGAAAAAGCTACAATTTAGGAGCTGGAATCTGTGATAAAAAAAGAAAACATTCCTTGGGTTTTCTATGTTATAGTGATGCTTTCCTGTTCCTAAATGATACTGACTGTTGTTCTTGTTGAAGAGAAAATAAGTATGTGCTTGGAGCTACTCAGACAACTATTCATCATTCTCTGAGGTGACAGATAGAATCCCCATGCCAGGATGCAAAATCCAGTGGCAGCTACAGTTGGATGAAAGTAGAAGCTTGTATTAAAGAACTCACAGGCTAATCAGAGCCCAATTTCCAGGCAGGATGCACTTCTTCAGAAGTGTTGCTTTAGGACATAACTCAGTTCTCAGAACTCAGCAGCCTGCAACTTAATTCAAGCATTTAGAGGAAAATGAGGGTCTTTAAAATATACATTTTGTTCTTTATTGCTTTCTAGCAAAGCTCTGGTGGAGTACTGTAGTGAATAATGATAGCATCCGTTCTTAGAATCTGATGCTAGCTCAGTCATTATGGGGAAATAGGTTGAGGAACCCTGCTGTGAAAGGCAATGAGATGCCATTAATAAGCATCCTTTTTTTGTTGTTTTAATATAAGGTAATAGTTAATATTGTTGCTTGGCAAACCCATTATTAATATCTGTAAAGGTAAATGACTATTGCTTGGTTACTTTAATTTGTCAACAGTCGTGTTGGTTCATAATCACTGACTTAAATCTGACTGCTAGTACAAAACAGTAAGTTTAAACCTGTGTCACTGAATTTGTTACCCTAAGTGGAGTCAATTGGGGGAAAAAAAAGTGACTGTAAGAAATAAAGAAAATAAATACAGACTGGCAAACTGAGTCTCAAGGGCATCTATTGCTGGAGAGCTTACACATTAGGCTCTTGCAGTGCAAAGACAGAAATCACACTGAACTATATTCTGGCCATACCTTGATTTGCAGCCTCTTGGCAGCATATGGAATATGCTCTTATTGCTCTTCTCTTAACCTGGCATAGCTACACTTAGCCCCAGATGGAGACAAATTTAGCAAAGTGTCCTTCTACCTTGACCATGAGAAGTGGAGTAGCTGGGTTAAGAATATCACCTGTGTTCTGGAGTATGCTTTCTGTCATGATGGCTCAGCCACTCCTTCATTTCTCATAGACTTCTCTTATTTGAATTTTCTAACAAGCATCACTGCTTCTACAAGATAGTGGCAAAATTAAACCAATAAAAAAAAGTAACCATTAACCTAGCTCATTTTTAACTAGGTTTGGAAAAAAAACCCCACTGCGAGAAGCTTGTCTTTGCTAGCTTTCATATGTTATTAAAAGCTTCATATACTTAACTGCAATGACCGTAGGAAATGTGGAACCTGATCTGAATTCAACAAAAACCTGGGAAAACCCAAAAGCTTCATCAAGAAAAACGAAAGCACTGTTTGGATACAAAAGCTAATTAAAAAAATTCTTTAAAATGCCCTAGAGAGATACAAATGTACAGACAGTAGTCACAGTCTGTTTAATATTGGCAAGGACATCTGACATGACAGGACATTGCAACCAACCTTTGCCTGTGCAATCCAGCAGCTGCCATGGTTATAATGATTAGTCTTCAGAACATTGATTTATTTACACTTAATAAGCTACACATAAAAAGCCTGGCACCTTGAAGAGTTGTTGCAATTTCTGTTTATCAATAAGTATCTCAAAAAAAAATTTTTTTTTTGGTGTGTTGGTTTGGTGCGTTTAATCTGACATTATTTGGTTGACGGTGGTGAAGTGACACAGAGGAAATGTGCTTTACTTCTGTAAAGACACACTGGAAATGTCTTCTTGCATTGAAGACATTTAGAGAGGTTGGTGCTGGTCTCTTCTCACAGGTAATTAGTGATAGAACAAGAGGGAACAGCCTCAAGCTGTGACCGGGTAGGTTTAGACTGGACATTAGGAAGAATCTTTTCCCAGCAAGAGTGGTCAGGCATTGGAATGTGCTGCCCAGGGAGGTGGTGGAGTCCCCAAGTCTGGATGTGTTTCAAGGTGGTTTGGATGTGGTGCCTGGGGAAACAAATTTTTCCTTATGTTTCCATGGAACTTCCTATGCCTCAACTTCTACCCACTGCCCCTTGTGTTGTCATTGGGCATCACCCAGCAGAGCCTGACTCCAGCCTCTTATCACTCACCCTGCACATTTTTATCAACATGAATGAGGTCACCCCTTTGACTTCTTCTCTCCAAGCTAAAGAGCCCTCAGTCTCTCCTCATAAGGAGATATCTTTCACATCTGACATCTTTCACATCTTTCACATCTGACAAAGCCTGTTCCTAAGTAACTGTAGGAAATAAATTTGTTGTTTACAAAATTATTTGAAGTTGGAGATCTTGTGAGGACCTGGCATCTGGCTTGGACACTGTGGTTCTTTCTAAGATGAATGCTGCTGAACATACATAGTGCAACACATTTATTTGGGACTTTTTGTCTCTCAATAATTATCAAAACCTATATAATCTATTGCTGGTGATCTGCTGTCACATTCAATGTATTTTCAAGGTCTCTCTGAGCTGAAAGTGGTGCATTAATACAGACTGATTAGTGAAGGAAGTTAAGAGCAAGCACTTAAGTAGTTTCAGAACTTTAACACTTCAAACCTTTGATACCCATGATACAGCACGTTGTTCCCTCAATGGTAAGCAAAAGACTCATTTGTCTAGACCATCAAAGTTCCCTCTGAGGGTAATATAGATCTAATTTTAATGGGTTTAAGTTCTTTTTTATTGTTGAAGTGATTAAAAAGTAGAGAGCAAAATGAAAGGTTTTTACTTCAGACACAGGTGTAATGCAGCAAAGAAAGTAAATGGCAGAACTGCAATTACTGTGAAAAACTTTGCTGTAAGCATGGGCTCTGGAGTCTTACCCACAGAGAAGAAGCTGGAAAAGGAACAACTCTGTTCTTTTCAAGCTGAAAACTATTTCAGATCCTGTATTTAATCGCTGATCCCTCTACTTGAGGAAGCAGCTCAGCTATAAAAGTATTGTATTAGTACAGTATTGCTGTCAATTGCCCTCTGTGCATACTTCATGTCACTTAGCAATGACATGGACAGGCATTGCCACTGACCAATGGGGTTACTACATGGATACTACTGTCAGTCCTTTTACTGTATCTCTGCAGTGGTGGAGCTAGTGAGTTGCCTGGGATAGCCACTGCTGCTGTCTGCATGCAATGCTAGAGCGCTCGCTGGGGATCCAAGCCACTTTCCTGAGGTCTTGTCGGGTTATGGTTGCCTTTTTTTTTTTTTTTATGGTGATATGATACTGTTTGTACTATATTTGAAAATAAACCTCTGAACTTTTTCCAGTCTCTCTCCGTTTTAAAGAGAGAAGTTGAAATTCACTGTTAAATTTATATTTCAATGTTAAGCTTAGGATCTTACACCAAGTACCGTGTTTACACTGCCAGCAGCTGAAACAGGGTGCAAGAAGTGGAAAACTCTGCTCCCAAACTGTAGCCTTTCTTCTTTGTAGTACTCAAGTATGAGAGGAAAAGGGACTGAACCATTAACAGGTCACAGAAACACAGAATGTTAGGGGTTGGAAGGGACCTCTGGAAATCATTGAGTCCAACCCATAGCATCTAGCACAGGTCACACAGGAACTCATCCAGATGGGTCTGGAAAGCCTCTGGAGAAAGAGACTCCGCAACCTCTCTGGGCAACCTGTTCCAATGCTCTGTCACCTTCACAGTGAAGAAGTTCCTCCTCATGTTGGGATGGAACCTCCTGTGCTGGAGTTCATATCCATTGCCCCTTTTCCTATCACAGGGTGCAACTGAGCAGAGCCTGTCCCAACCCTCTTGACCCCCAGTCCTCAGATATTTACAGACATTTATAAGATACCCTCTCAGTCTTCTCCAGACTAACCAGCCCCAGGTCTCTCAGCCTCTCCTCACAGGGCAGCGCTCCAGTCCCTTCATCATCCTTGTAGCCCTCTGTCACATCCAAACCAGATTGCAGTGACCTGTGTTCTTTATTCTCAAAGGAATATGCTGCCCTCTACACAATAAAAAGAATAATGTTTATAAACCAAGTAAATTTCCTTCATGTTGTATGAAACTTGACAGTAGAGTTCTTTGTACCATTAAGGGAATGCATTCAGCATCACAAATGTCATTCTGCTAAGGAATTGCTTTGCAATCTCAAATGCAAAGATACTGAGAAGTGTATTTCTCTGTCAAGTTACAGAAGTGAAAGGAAAATTATCCCAACCATATAGCCATTAACAGCTTATTCCTGAAGTTAGCTTTGGAGCTGCGTGCAAGTTGGATCCCTGTTGTCTGACAGGTGCTCTTGTTTATGCTGAACACTTCCTTTCTGTGTCATGTAGAAATGTGTTTGTAAATCAGCTGTACCTTTACGTACATACTTCTCAGGGACTCTTAGGAACTCTCATGGTTATAAGTAACCTGTGACTGAGCAGACTACTCTGGGTAGTACCTAAAGTCTGGCAAAACCAGTTTAGTTTCAGGGCAGCACTGAACAATCAAGTCTGCAATTAACCTTATGAATAACTATGGGCAAATCATTTCACTGGGCTTTTGTTCTCTGCTTGTTTGCATTTTTCTTGCCAAGATTTGTCTGCATTGGAAGTCTTCTTCTAGAGTAGATTTTTGCAATCACAAAATGATTGCAATTGCACTTGGAAGCCTTAACTAATACTGAGGGCTTAAGCAGTATTTATTTATCCACAGGAGTTACTAGTTTCAATATCACAAGCAAACAAAAGAACCCCAAACCCAGCAGCTGGGTCCTTTCTAACTTCTGCATATGTTTAAGGGAGAAATACTGCAGAAAGTAGATCCTTACCTCTCCCTCCCCACTTTCCACTCTTGGTTCTGTGACTAATAATCATTAAGATGTCAGGGTTCCTCTGCAGGTAGAAAAGTGTGTTAATGCTCAAAAAGCAGAGAAAATATGTCTTGAAAGGCAGTGAATAAATTTCAGTGCTGGCAAGAAGCTGGATCTTGTCAACGTTTAAAATAACCTACCATGACTTGGCAAGCTCTTGCTGTCATTCACACTCAGTGCTTCAGTTTCTTGTAAAACCAATCAGCAGCAAACCAGTCCAGCTAAAGTCAGCCTTACACAGAGGCAGTGCCTGTCTCCTCCCATCATCAGTAACTACTGGAAGCAAAGAAAAAGCAAGCACTGGTAACTGCCAGAAGAAAAATAAAATGCAAATAACTCAACAACTCATTTCCATTTGCTTGAGTGTGGGGTTTTTTGGTTTGTTGGGATTTTTTTCTGGTTTTTTTTTTTTGGGGGGGGGGGGGTTGTTGGGGTTTTTTTTGTTGGTTTGCTTTGTTTTGTTTTGTTTTGCTTTGTTTTTTTGCTTTGCTTTGTTTTGTTTTGCTTTGCTTTGCTTTGTTTTGTTTTGTATTTATAGGCCCCAACTACATTTTGTTAATCTTGGAGATTATAATCCCAAATAGGAGACAGCAGTCATGTGAAGGAAGAGCTGTGGGGGGGTCCAGTAATGTTGTTGGTTCTAAGCTTGAGTGATTCAGCAACCCAGTGATCAAAGAGCAGTAAAATTAACCAAACTGCTTTATGTGTCCAGAGAAGGGCCACAGGGATGATCAGAGGGCTGGAGCACCTCCACTTTGGAGACAGACTGAAAGAGTTGGAGCTCTTCATTCTGGAGAGGAGGAGGCTTCCAGGAGACCTTATTGTGGCCTCAATACTCAAAATTCTTGATGAATTGGAGTGTTTATGTCCAGTATTTATCACCACTGTTTCCAATTTATGTTAATCTTCTTATGGTTAAAATATCTAAAATGATAAACATTCTTATCAATCTGTTACGTTTTTGAACATTTTTGAAGGGTAACCCAGGATAGTTTGGCACTATTAGAGTCATAGAATCAGTCGGGGTTGGAAGGGACCTCAAGGATCATCCAGTTCCAGTCCCCCTGCCATGAGCAGGGACACCTCACACTACATCAGGCTGGCCAGAGCCTCATCCAGCCTGGCCTTAAACACCTCCAGAGATGGGGCCTCAACCACCTCCCTGGGCAACCCATTCCAGGGTCTCATCACTCTCATGGGGAAGAACTTCCTCATGTCCAGTCTGAATCTCCCCACTTCCAGCTTTATTCCATTCCCCCCAGTCCTATCACTACCTGATAGCCTAAAAAGTCCCTCCCCAGCTTTCTTGGAGCCCCCTTCAGATACTTGAAGTCCACAATAAGGTCACCTCGGAGCCTTCTTTTCTCCAGACTGAACTGCCCCAACTCTTTCTGTCTGTCCTCATAGCAGAGCAGCTCCAGCCCTCTGCTCATCCTGGTGGCCCTTCTCTGGACACCTTCCAACATGTCCATATCCCTCTTGTAAAAGAGGCTTCAGAACTGGAGCCAGTATCCTATGTGCCAAGCCTTTGCTAGCACGTGCAGAGAGATTGATAAAACAAGACACCCGTTTGTAGAAAGAGAAGAGAAAATGAGAGCCCTTTGTAAAAGTGATTCTGTAGATACTTCACAGCAGAGGAAGAAAAAGTGCAATCAGAGAGATTAATTCCACAGATTGCTGGGGAAATGGTAACCCTGTGTTTTCTACATGGATTTGCAGGCTGTAATGGCACCCAGGGAGTTAATGCTGCGTTTTCCCATGTTCTTAATGGCATTAGCTCTTAATGAATCAGGAAGCCAGATACTAGACTGCTCAATAGCTTTATCAAGGCTGAGAGTTTTGCAGGAAGAATGATTATATTTGTGAAATAATTTACTCATCAAACAGCACTATCAAATGAAGGATGCCTTTACAGCACTGTTTCTATTGTTGTTTTCACATTCTATTTTGCTGGCAATAAATCACTTTGAAGCAATCCATTTTTTACACATTGAGAGATAGACAGCAGATCCTGAACTCAGCAGGTGACACATTAAATTCAGAGCCACGTCAGTCACATTTAAAGCATATGGCTAACTCCTACAGCAGATCACTCCAGCGGAAAAAAACAGTTTCTGTGCAATCTTTTATCCGTGTCAAGCTGAAACAGAATTTTACTTTTCTTCACTGAGATAAAGAACTCCTTATGAATATTCCATGCTTTGTCACATGGTAGTAATAAAAGGCTAACCAGTATCCTTATGAGGTACTGAATTCATATCTGAGAGGCCAGTCTAGAACCTTTGATCAACACCACCGTGAGAGAGTATTTGTATTTCTAAACTAGAAAGTCTATTGGACAGACAAAAATAATGTTGTTTCTTATTACAATTGAGAAACTTAATGCTTCAGGCTCTCACCACTGGCATCCACTTTCAGCTGTCAACTGGGATGTGGTAAAGAAAATTCTGAAGCTTTCAGGCTTCAGTCTGAGAAAATGCAGGTGGAAATGAGCTAGCCTGGAGCTCTGCTCTGCTGCAGGCTGTAACGTTCACTGCTGAACAGAACTGACACCTCAAGCACTGCTCCTCAGGGCCAGGTTTGTTCATGGGAATTTGTATTGATAAAGCATACATAAACAAGACTGTTCAGTGGAGTTGGAAAAGCTCATCAAAGTTAAGCATCCACTAATAAGCTGATGGACGAGAAGCTGGACATGAGCAGACAGTGTGAGCTTGCAGCCCAGAAGGCAAATCACATCCTGGGCTACACCAAAAGCAGCATTGCCAGCAGAGCCAGAGAGGTGATTCTGCCACTTTGCTCTGCTCTGCTGAGACCTCACCTGGAGTGCAGTGTACAGGTCTGGAGCCCTCAATACAGAACGGACATGGACCTGATGGAGAGGGTCCAGAGGAGGGCCATGAAAACGATCAGGGGGTTGGAGCAGCTCTGCTACAAGGACAGGCTGAGGGAGCTGGGGGTGTTCAGCCTGGAGAAGAGAAGGCTCTGGGGAGACCTAATAGCAGCCTGCATGTATCCAAAGGGAACCTACAAGAAGGATGGAGAGAGACTGTTTAAAGGCCTGCAGTGACAGGATGAGGGGCAGTGGCTTCAAACTAGAGGAGAGCAGGTTTAGGTTGAATGTTAGAAACAAGTTCTTTACTAGGAGGATAATGGAACACTGGAACAGGTTTCCCAGAGAGATGGTTGGGGCCCCATCCCTGGAGATATTCAAGGTGAGGCTGGACAAGGTCCTGGGCAACCTGATCTAGTTGGGGATGTCCCTGCTGACTGCAGGGAGGTTGGACTGGATGAGCTTTGGAGGTCGCTTCTGGCCTGGACCATTCTATGATTCTATGCTAACAGTTCTTTAGCAGGTAAGAAAGTTAGCTGCATCTTCAGTTCTTCATTTTAATGTGTTTAAGAAGCTACTCCTGCACTGCAAGGAGTACAAGCCTGCCTTATTCAGTGCCCAGGATCTTTTTGGTTTATACAGCTGAAGTCAGGCTGTGGCATACACTTGCACTGGATTTTAGATCTGAACTGTCCAAACCAGTTAATGTTAAGAGGTAATTTTGCACCTTGGCCTGTAAGGGATGGTAAGCAGTGTCTGCAGTAATTGTGCATGTTTCCTCTAAGTTTCTGCTGTCTCTCTTATTTAGTGTTAAAGTTTGGACTGCAGAAGACTGTGCCACTCTGCAAATTTTCTCTGGGTCTTGTGCTTCTCTTATTTCAGCTAATAGTTATAAAGGGAAACCTTGCAGGGCATCACTGTTGGAATTTTTAAGACTATCAGGCAGAAAATCCAAATGTTGCTGAGCAGGATCAGTTGCCACTTGCTATGCATCAAGAAGGTTAAGATTTTGATAGGTGATGTCCTGAGTATTTCCTGTAGTGTAATTCTGGTGGGAATGTGCTTTTTCCTCTAAGGCAGGCTTTCTCTGCTGTAAAATCTGTGAGGAGTGTATTTCCTTGCTTTGATGCCAGTCATTACACGGGGGTGAAACGGACACAAATGCGACAGATGTGACTTTCTCATTTACATTTATGGGGGAAGCTCTTTGTACATTTTCATACCAGGGCAGCAGCAGTATTTCCCTTAAGTAACTCGATGGCTTTTGTCACACACCCGAAAGGTCACTCACGTAGGCTCCAGCTCTCCTTCTCCCCTGTTGCTGCTGCTTCACCTTCCATCACCAGCTGACATTAGAGTGAAAGAGGAGGTATTACAGTCAGGAGACCTCCATTTCACCATTAAAAGATCCCCCTAAAAAAATGGGGGTGGGACTTCTCATGCCTGCTGTGTAAGGTCTGACTCAAAAATCAGCCTTGTGACTGCTGTTTGCCAGATTGCCTTTTGGGCATATGACACCACCCCCAGGCTGCCTTCCTTCACACACACAAAATTGATCTGCCTCTCTCTGCAGGCCTTCCTCTGCATGGCACATACTCTGTAGCCAGGTGTGATGATCAAGGCTTAGTCACATGCTGATGCTGTGTATTTCCTGGGGTGTGTGCAGAGTCCTGCATCTGGGAAACAATACTGCACAGGTTAGGAGGTGATCTGCTGGAAAAGGACCTGGGAGTGCTGGTGAAGAAAAAGTTCTCCATGGCACAGCAATGTGCCCTTGTGGCCAAGAAGGCCAATGGGATCCTGGGGTTCATTCAGAGGAGTGTGTCCAGCAGATCCAGGGAGGTTCTCCTCTCCCTCCACTCTGCCCTGGTGAGATCTCACCTGGAATATTGCATCCAGGTCTGGGCTCCCCAGTTCAAGAGGGACAGGAATCTGTCGGAGAGAGTTCAACAGAGGGCTACAAGGATGCTGAAGGGACTGAAGCACTGCCTGGAGAGGAGAAGTGAGAGCCCTGGGGCTGGTTAGTCTGGAGAAGAGAAGACTGAGAGGAAATCTCATAAATGTTCGTAAATATCTGAGGGCTGGGGGTCAAGAGGGAGGGGACAGGCTCTGCTCAGTTGCACCCTGTGATAGGAAAAGGGGCAATGGATAGAAGCTGCAGTACAGAAGGTTCCATCTCAACATGAGGATGAACTTCTTCACTGTGAGGGTCCCAGAGCACTGGAACAGGCTGAGAGAGATTGTGGAGTCTCCTTTTCTGGAGGCTTTCAATCCCTATCTGGATGCATTCCTGTGTGACCTGTGCTAGATTCTGTGGTCCTGCTCTGGCAGGGGGCTTGGACTCGATGATCTCTGCATGTCCTTTCCAACCTCTAACATCCTGTGAGCCTAATACTTTCAGTTAAGGCATGTTGCACACCAAGCATAAATCAGAGGGAACTGTCTGTATCTGTAGTAATTATTCTGTAGATTTATTTTCATTATCTGTTATTTAAATGTTATACATACCAAAGCTCTGTGTGAATTTCTCTATCCATCTTTTCCCATTCCTCCATGAAGTAAAACTGCAGGACCTGAGGGCAAATGGGAAGAGAAAGCCAGCAAATTTCTTGTCATTAAGCTTTATGCTCATTACAGAGTCACAGAGTGTTAGGGGCTGGAAGGGACCTCAAAAGCTCCTCCAGTCCAACCCCCCTGCCAGAGCAGGATCACCTCGAGCAGATCACACAGGAACACATGCAGGAGGGTGCATTATAAGGGAGGTTAAATATCTCTGTCTAAAATTCAGTCCATTTATGAACCTGAAGAAAAGCATTCATCATTCCAGCAGAGAGGAGTAAGAGATGCTGCAGAAGAATGCAATTTTGCAACCTTTTGGTCAAATGTCCAGAGAGTGAGTGAAGCTGACATGGTCAGGCAGGAGGTCAAGGAAATTCCTTGAGCCATGTCAGTAGAATAAGGTAGATGCAAAGATTTCTAACTGCAGGCATGAGAAGTACAGATGGCTTCATCTATATCCAGTTTCTGTGATTTATGTTGACAGGTGGTGTGGTACCAATGCTGGGAATTATTTTCCTCTGACATAAAAGGTCTCTCAATAATTGAAATCTGACCTGCAGGATTGGTTGGGGTAGTTCAGTATTATCAAATTTTCCATAAATTTCTTGAATGGATTGACCTTTAACATCTTTTTAAAACTCTCATGTTTCCCACTGCATCTCTGTCTAAATTTATATTTCTATTCCTGGCTAGTAGGAGAATGGGATTGAACGTGTATTCATGATTTCTTTCTCCTCCCCCTTCTCCTGCCATGGCAAGTTCTTTAAACATTTGGTTGTAGGTGAATTTCCTTTTAACAAGACAATTGGTGAGATGAGTTCCAGCTAATGCATTGACATTTTGTGATTCAAAAAAATTTTTGTTTACTCTCAGAAGTTCTTGTGGTTTGGTTGGTGGTTGGTTGGTTTGGGGTTTTGTTTGTTTGTGTTTTGTTTTGTGTGAAGGTATTGATAATCTCCCCTTCATTTATTCTATGTTTTTGTTGTTATTGTTGTTGCAATATACAGAGGTGTTTGGTGGTTGGTTGTTTTGGTTTGGGGTTTTTTCCTTTTAATTGATGCATGCAAACTATTGATGTACAGTGCTTCTCCATTTTAGGGGTTTGTGGCACTCTCATGGTCAAAATGTTCTGTAGGTGTTTGTAAAAAGTCCCTCAGCAGCCTTCCTGTAGGATCCCTTCAGCTATTGGAAGGCAGCTCTAAGTTCCCCCTGGTGCCTTCTCTTCTCCAGGCTAAACAACCCCAGCTCCCTCAGCCTGCCCTCATATCAGAGGTGCACCAGCCCTTGGATCACCTTTATAGCCTCCTCTGGACTTGTTCCAACAGATATCTGTCCCTCTTATAGTGGATGTGGATCCTTTGGCTCTTTAGCAATGAGACTGCATTGCTGTGGATTTTTCGATGCTCCTTGAGGTTGTTTGTTGCTCTTCTGGGACTTTGAGTTCTGAGAGGCTTTTGTTCTGTCCTCCACTTAAATGTCTGAGATGTAAATCTTTACAGATACCTTGCTTTGGGTGGTGATTCTACTCTCCAGGTTTACAAGATGCTCTAATTACTGCTGTTGTTATCTGGTTCTCTTAAGATCCTTCCTGGAAGATCGTAGATACTTTTTGATTGTTTCTGTATCACTGTAATGGTTTAGCACAAGGGCTAAGCTGCCTGCTGCCCCAACAACAAAGTGAGGGGAAGAGTAACACACTCAACTCAGGGCTGAGATAAAGAGAGAAGAGTTTAACGTAACATAAACTATCACAAGCACAATGTGTAATCACCTTAGCTAATAATCTAATTAATCTAATCATACAATGCATTATTACCTTAGCTCAGCATATGTACAGAAGAAGGGCGGTGAAATACATAGGGAAAAAAAAAAAAAAAAAAACCAAAACCAGTGTGAAACAGAAAAGAGTATCACAGAATCACAGAATGTTAGGACCTGGAAAGCTCATCCAGCCCAAGCCCCTGCCAGAGCAGGATCACCTAGAGCAGATCACACAGGAACACATCCAGGTGGGTCTTGAATATCTTCAGAGAAGGAGACTCCACAAGCCCCCTGGGCAGCCTGTTCCAGTGTTCTGTCATTCTCACAGGGAAAAAAATGTTTCTCATGTCTCCATGGAACTTCTTATGCCTCAGCTTCCATCATTGCCCCTTGTGCTGGCATTGGGCATCACCCAGCAGAGCCTGGCTCCAGCCTCTTGGCAGTCATCCTGCACATCTTTATCAACAGCAATGAGGTCACCTCTCAGGCTCCTCTCCTCCAAGATAAACAGCCTCAGCTCCCTCAGGCTCTCCTTGTAAGGAACATGTTCCACTCCTTTAATCATCTTTGTGGCTCTGCACTGGACTCTTTCAAAACCAAATCCAGCAGTTACCCAGCTCCCACTTGTTCTGCTGCCATGCCTGCAGAAAGGGGCCAGCACCCAAGAACCCAGAACCTAGAAGCAGCAACCAGAACAGGAAGCCTCCCATGTTACAATCTGTACAGTCTGGAGAAGAGAAGACTCCAAGGAAACCTTATTGTGGCCTTCCAGTATCTGAAGGGGGCTACAAGAAAGCTGGAGAGGGACTTTTTAGGATGTCAGGTAATGATAGGAATGGGGTGAATAGAGCAAAACTAGAAACGGGTAGATTGAGGTTGGATGTTAGGAAGAAATTCTTCATCACGAGGGTGGTGAGACACTGGAACAGGTTGCCCAGGGTGGGCAGGTGGAAGCCTCATCCCTGGAGGTTTTTGCAGCCAGGCTGGATGTGGCTCTGAGCAACCTGCCGTAGTGTGAGATGTCCCTGCCCGTGGCAGGGGGGTTGGAACTGGATGATCCTTGAGATCCCTGCCAACTCTAACAATTCTGTGATTCAAGCCCCATAATACTTTGCCCCAGTTAGCCCTTTCTTTTTTGAAGCTGGCAAGACTGCAGCCTGGTGTGAATCACAGCAGCAGGTTCAACTCACCCCATGACAATCACTAGATCAGGAAATACTTTTTGAAAGATCTGTGACCTTTGATCTACAGCATGGTTTACCATCTTTGGTAGCACTCTGGGTGGATAATTATAAATGAGTTCTTTTGTACTACAGTGACCTCATTCACTTTATAGTGAAGTAAAAGTAGATGTATGTTGTAAGCAAGTGCCATTGCAGCACAGCATTTTGTGTGACAATTTAGGATACTTTAAATAATTCAGCGACCATTTACTTACAGACAAATTTCAAAGCTCTTTCTGAAAACTCAGCTAGGTCACCATTACCATATGGATAACATCTATAGGGACATGCATTTTATAAGTCTGTATTTTGCAAGACAGTAAACTAACAGCCTGGATCAAGCATCATTCAGAATTCCCATAAGTTTCCCGTTTTCATCAGTAGCACTTAATATAAGGAAAAAAATGGACCTGAATGTTACAGGAATTTCTGTAGCTGGACTTCAATTCTTGTACAGTTGATGAACTTCAACTCAAACAACAACAAAAAGAAAATATAATGTGTCTTTGTTGGTCAAGCAAGCTCTTCCAGGGGTCATGGACTGTTTGATAATTGCCTTATTTGGCAAGCACTGTTTAATAGCTGACATATTTCTATTTCTCTTCATTTTTATAGTTGGGGAAGGCTGTTTCCTTACCAACTCTGGTTTGTTTTAAGGTGTTGGTCATTGCAACACATAGACTATTTTATTCCTTATACCTTTGCTAAGTATATGACCTGAGAGACTCATTTCAGCTATTGCTGCCTGTATCACTATTGTGTCCAGAATGCTTCTCACCAACCTATTCTAAGTGATGTAATTCTGCCTTGTAAATCTCTTTTACAACCACGGTTGTGAGCTTGTTATAAACTATGATGCAATTCCAGTGAAGCACGGTGTTATGAACTATAAATGCTAGTTGTGTATGATCTCCTCTTGGAAAAACAGCTTTTTTGGCAAACTTAGGGATTTTTCTTTGTTTGTTTATTTATTTGCCTCATATTTTTTTTCCAGAACCTCTTGAGCTGCTTGGAAAAACAAAGTGGTTTCCGAAGTCAGTGATCAAATGTCTGCATAACTGATTCAGATCTTCTTTATTCTATCCTTTTTCTAGAACAGAGTTGGGGAAGAGAATGAAAGGGGAAAAAGAGAATTTGGCTGTTTTCTCCCTGATGGTTTGTGTGGAGGTTTGTGTGTCTTCTAATATTGAGAGTTCAGTATATTTCAGTTGTAGTTTGCTGTATTTCTGAATACCAAAAGCAGCTCAGATTACCCTCCCCAAACCCTCCTACAGAGTTTAACAAGCATTATTTGAAGTTGTCAACAAGCTACTGTTTAGAAAAGTCAGTCAATTGCTGATCATGTTTTTATATGGAACCAATACACAATCAGTGTATTCTTGTTTCTTGTAAATTTGCATATTGTATTCCTTTAGATGCAAAAATACTTTTTGAAGCAGTAAAAAAATATTTTACTTTATTGTAAATCCTTGCCAAGTTTTCTTATGTTTGTGGATTTCTCCAGTCTCTATAGAGTGTGGTTGTTTTCACTCTTTTCTTTTGGTTTGTGTCCCTTCTTTTGCTTTTTGTAACTTTTTTTTTCTTTCTTTATATAACAATTTTTTTCTTTCTTTATGTGAGACATTTGTATTTGCCTTGGAATTAGCTGTCTCTTTCTTTCTGTCTCTTATCTGTTTTGTGTAGTATCGACTCCATTTGTTGTATGCTACAGACTGGGTTTGTTTTTCCAACTCACATATTCCATCTTCTTCCTAGACAGTTCTTATCCTATCAAGGAGAAAGAAAGAAAAAAAAAAAAACACACAAAAGCAAACCCTTTATTATATTAATGTACCAATGTATACACAACTAGTGTGAGGTGTCCTTGCCCATGGCAAGGGGGTTGGAACTAGATGATCCTTGTGGTCCCTTCCAGCCCTGACAATTCTATGATTCTATATTGTAGCCAAGGAATACCTAAGAGTATGTAGCACTTGTTTTCATTACTGATAGAGTTATTGATGAGATGCTTGACAAGAAACAAAGACAGTAGTTCTATCTGAGAGGGATTTTTGTGTGCTCTTTTGTGTGCAGGAGTGGCTCTGGCAAGTGACATTGGTGTGGTTGAGATGAATGCTCTCTGGAAAGGGAGGCAAGCAGTTAGGATTTGTTTTTAAAGCACATGAAATATACCTGACGGAGCCTATGAGTCTGTGATTTGTGATATGGTCAAAGTTGGAAAAATGGAAAGATTGTAACTAAATCTCTTACCCTTATCTCTTTCTAATGTGCACAAAAAGGACAAGTGGCAACAGAACTTCTAGGTTCAAGTCAAAGCAGGGCTTCTTGCCAACTGGAAAGGAACTCCCTAATACCACTCATAGGATTAAAAGCAGGGTTTCACCTGTGTCAGACAGAACCTGAAATAATACTACTCCCTCTGTTGTGAAAAATGTTACTCGTTGTGTGCTGCTAAATTTTCTGTAAAACAAACAAAACAAAACAAAAACAAACAAAAAAGAACAAAACCCCCAAACCCTAACAAAACAACAACCAACAACCCAAAACCAAAAGAGAAAGCAAATGCCATCATCAATACATTTTCAAGTTTCTGTCTTGTTTGTGGAATGGGAGTTCTATAAATCTGATGGATGGAGGGAAATGTCAGTGTCAGGAGAAGTACACAGTGCCTTATTCAAGAAAAACAGTAGTGTTTTAAGATGATGACTTGGTTTCTTGGTAACATGGCCAAGCAAAGATTTGATCCTTAACTAGAAAAAAGAAATCAGAACATTAAGTGGAATTGTAATAAGAAACATACATCTAACTCTTCAGGGAAACAGACCATTTTGTTCGTGTTTGGAACTGGTCTTGGTTCAATTGGAGCATGACACTCAACACGAGTTTGCTACTTCAATAACTCCCCTGATGGACTTGGTCACAAATAAAATGTTTCGCAGTGTCACAGCATTTCAGAGGTCGGAAGGGACCTCCAGAGATCATCAGGTCCAACCCCCCTGCCAGAGCAGGATCACCCAGGGGAGTCTGCCCAGGAATGCATCCAGGTGGGGTTGGAAAATCTCCAGAGAAGGAGACTCCACAACCCCCCTGGGTAGCCTGTTCCAGTGCTCTGAGTTGAGTGAGTGTAAGTGTTCCAAATGTCTGGAACTGGGAAGAACAGAGGGCAATGGTAGCTACTTTTCTGTGTCTTGGAACAGAAAAAAAATCTCCTTCTGCCTACCCAAATTATCGTTTAGCTCTGGAGAGCTGAGGAAGTGTTAAACTCCTGCTCTAAGTGTAACTGCAAGTGTGGACAGGCTTACAGGTGCAGAAGTGAGGATGAGGGCATAAATACTCACATATATACATTGGAGCTGTGCTTCATTGGTGCAACAGATGAACCCCTCAGAATCCAGCAGAACTTTTCAGTCCCCTCCTTAGGAATATACCTTTGGCTGTTGCTGCAGTGGCCTAGTTATTGTTCCATGTTGTTACAGTTTGAAAGGGGAACTTTAGCCTAGTCCCTGGCTGCAAAGACTGAAAGTAAGATAAATTACCATTGGGTACAAAAGGAAAAATAATGCTAAGGTCTATAGAATTCATCGGCTTGCTAATGGGAGATACATAGTGGCATAAACAGTTCTTGCTCTCTTTTCTTCTTCTGTCACTTCTGCTTGCAACTGCTCTCTCTTCCATGGCCTTGCCAGGGGATCTCTGTTTTGACTTCCGTGTGAGGTAACAGGAAGGAAGGAGGGAGTGGGGGAGGAGGTGAGCAGTCCCCTGGATCCATCCAGTGGGGGCTGAGGAGTTTCTGTGTTGTTTATAAATTGTAAATATCTATTTATATTACATCTGTTGTATATTGTGTGCATATTCATTGCATTTCATATTTCTAGATTTTAGTTTGCTTTTTTAGTTGGATTTTAGTTGTAAATAGAGCTTCATTTGCTTCCAAAACCTTCTGAGCTAGTCTGGCAATTTTATTTTGGGAGTAGTTTCTTCAAGTTAGTTGGGGGGTAATTTCAACCCACCACACATGTCCACCTCCCAGAAGCTTCTTTATAATCTTCCTCTATGACTGAGAGGCAGTATTGTCTTCAACATCATTTTCTTTGAGTATTAGATCATGGCAGCCTTCCTGACAGGGCTGTGGTCCTTTGCTGGAACCCCAGGAACTTCCTTAATCCTGTGTGTTGGTTTAGCTTGGATCTGCAGCTGTTTTGCACAAGAAAGTCTGGCCATGGTTCTTCCTTGCTGAACAGTGCTTTCTCTCCTTCTGAGGTTATTTCATTTCTCTCCAAAGCTCACTACCTCTTTATACCTGGAAGAATCTACACCAGAGTCCTACTTGAGGTCATGCTGCTGTGTCACACCATGTCAACACAGGTTTTAAAGGAAGGCATTCTGTACACTTATGGGGAAAGAGCTTTGAACTGCTATCCCTGTGAAGAGTTGGTAGTAAATTAAAGACAAGTGGTAGCTTGACTCATGCTTTACATAATTTAAAGAAAGGAAACATTCCCTTCTTCTTAGCCTTCTTGTGGATATTTGTTTCTATGCTTCAAAGTTTACTGGAAAATAGGAATAATTGCTATTTGAAACCATTATTGGTTTTCAGCCAAAATTTTTTGGTGGGGTTTTGGTGTTTGGTTTTGGGTTTTTTTGGTTGTTGTTTGTTTTGTTATGGAGTTTGTTTTGGTTTGGAGTTTTGGTTGGTTGGGTTTTGGTGTGTGTGTGGGGGGGGGGGGGGGGGGGGGTGTTCATCTCTTTTACCAGGATTTTCCACAATTTGGATATAATACAGATATTGGAGAGGAGGATGGAGCCAGGTTCTGCTCAGTGATGCCCAATGAAGGGACAATGGGTGGAAGTTGAGGCATAGGAAGTTCCATGGAAACAGGAGGAACATTTTTTTCCCTGTGAGGGTGACAGACGACTGGAAGAGGCTGCCCAGGGGGGTTGTGGAGTCTCCCTCTCTGGAGATATTCAAAACCTGCCTGGATGTGTTCCCGTGTGATCTGATCTAAGTGATCCTGCTCTGGCAGAGGGGTTGGACTGAATGATCTTCTGAGGTTCCTTCCAGCCCCTGGCATTCTGTGATTCTGGGATTCTATGATTCTGGGATTCTTTTTTTTCTTTTTTCTTTTTTTTTTTTTTTTATTTTTAATACAAAACTTCTCAAACATATGCATTTACAAAGATTTAAGCCAGAGTGTCACCTTATCTACTTTTCTGTGACTCTTGACAGATTCTAATCTAAAATTATTCCTATGATCTCATTATTTTACTAGTCTATAAATGCAAGTTATTATCACTGTACACATGCAGCATAATAACTTAGTCTTTAGGTAATGATTTATCTCCCTCTACATTACCCATGTTAAATCATAAGGCTTCATTGCAGTAGAACCATAGAATCATAGAGTCATAGATTAGTCCAGGCCAGAAGGGACCTCCAAAAGTCACCCAGCCTGACCTCCCCACAGTCAGCAGGGACATCCCCAACTAGAGCAGGTTGCCTAGAGTCCTGTTGAGCGTCACCTTGAATATCTCTAGGCTTCAACCACCTCCCTGGGCAACCTGTTCCAGTGTTCCACCACCCTCATAAGGAAGAACTTCTTCCTGATATCCAATCTAAATCTGCTCTTCTCTCGTTTGAAGCTATTTCCCCTCACCCTGTCACTGCAGGCCTTTGCAAACAGTCTCTCTCCAGCCTTCTTGTAGCCCCCTTCAGGTGCTAGAAGGCTGCTGTTAGGTCTCCCCAGAACCTTCTCTTCTGCAGGCTGAACAACCCCAGCTCCCTCAGCCCGTCCCCATAGCAGAACAGTGTTATTAGAACCTGGTTCATAGGTAGGTAAACTGGGGCACAGTTTGAGGACTTTGACAGCTGGCTGATAGCAACTTTCATGAGTGGTATGTTTGGACTGTCTTGATTTTTCAGTCAGCTAACTGTGATGGTTATGCCCTGGCTAGGGGCCAAATGCCCACCAAAGCTGCTCTATCACTCCCCTTCTTAGATGGACAGGGAGAGAGGAAAATATAAAAAAAGCCAGCGATAAGACAGAATCAATTTAATAATAATGATAAGCAAAAGCAATAGATCACACGGAAGTGAAAGCAGAGATAAATGTTCACAGGACGTCAGGGTTGGAAGGGACCTCTGGAGATCATCAAGTCCAATCCCCCTGCCAGAGCAGGACCATAGAATCTAACACAGGTTCACACAGGAATGCATCCGGATGGTACTTGAAAGTCTCCAGAGAAGGAGACTCCACAACCTCTCTGGGCAGCCTGTTCCAGTTCTTCCTCACAGTGAAGAAGTTCCTCCTCATGTTGAGGTGGAACCTCCTGTGCTGTAATTTATATCCATTGTCCCTTATCCTATCACAGGGTGCAACTGAGCAGAGCCTGTCCCCTCCCTCTTGACCCCCAGCCCTCAGATATTTATAAACATTTATGAGATCCCCTCTCAGTCTTCTCTTCTCCAGACTACCCAGCCCCAGGGCTCTCAGCCTCTCTTCATCAGGCAGTGCTGCAGTCCCTCAATCTACCTTGCAGCCCTCTGTTGTACTGTCTCCAGCAGATCCCTGTCCCCCCTGACCTGGGGGGTCCAAAACTGGATGCGATGTTCCAGGTGTGGTCTCACCAGGGCCACATCCCATCAGCAGGACGATGGTTGGTCCTGGGCAGCAGGGCTCTCAATGCTTGGTTGTTCCTCTGGAGGAGAGACACCATGGACAAATCCCTCCCACTTCCTTCTTTCACTTTGTTCTTATGTCTGAGCTGATGTCATATGGCATGGAATACCCCTTTGGCCAGGCTGGGTCAGCTCTGTCCCCTCAGTGTACTCTCAGGGCAGGGAAATG
Source organism: Indicator indicator (assembly GCF_027791375.1). NCBI lineage: Eukaryota > Metazoa > Chordata > Aves > Piciformes > Indicatoridae > Indicator > Indicator indicator. The sequence goes on from NC_072017.1 coordinate 32,711,673, forward strand.
TTGGAAAAGCACAGCCTGGGTGCTCGGCTCAGAGGTAGCCAAACCACTGCTGTGTTATCAACACTCAGCTACAGCACTGCAAAGCACAGCACTAGAAAGATGCTTGGAGGAGAATTAACTCCAGCTTAGCCCAAACCCAATACACAAACATATATTATCCCTTTAGGCAATATAGGTAGGTGAAAAATAGATAGGTGAAATATATTCACTTTCATTTGAAGTCATATTGCTAAACAAAACTCTTCCATACTGGTGAGCATGTGAAAAAATATTGTCCTCACAGGAAGTCACAGCTTGGCCATGACAGGTAGTCAACTGAATAATTGGAGAACTTTACTCTATTTTGCTGTGAGACTGGAATATGAATTACAGATGAAGCCCAGTCTTGGCTGTAGTGAATTCCTACTCTTATTAAGGCAAATTATCTTTCATTAATCTGAGTCATGCTTCATTTAGAACATTGCTGGTACACTGGTAAGTTGTGTTGGTTTTCTCTTTGAAAAGTTTCCCTGTCAGCTGCACACCACACAATTTTCTAGATCACTGAATTTTATTTTATTTTTTGTGTGCGGAAAAAAAATAATCATTCAAAACGTTTATATGCTTAATGCTTCAGAGCAACACTGGTGCTTACAGTCTGGAACCCCTATTAAAGATCTGGAGGTGCTGGGATGTGTACAGAGAAGGGCCAAGAGGATGAGCAGAGGGCTGGAGCTCCTCTGCTATGGAGACAGACTGAGAGAGTTGGGGCTGTTCAGTTTGGAGAAGAGAAGACTCATAGGAGACCTTCTTGTGTCCTTCTAGTATCTGAAGGGGAAAGAAAGCTGGGGAGGGACTTTGATGATGTCAGGTAGTGATAGGACTGGGGGGAAAGGATCCAAGCTAGAGGAGGGTTGATTTAGATGTTAAGAAGGAGTTCTTCCCCATGAGGACGGTGAGGCACTGGAACAGGTTGCCCAGGGAGATGGGGGAAGCCTCATCTCTGGAGGTTTTTAAGACCAGGCTGGATGTGGCTCTAGGCAACCTGATGCAGTTGAAAGTGTCCCTGCCCATGGCAGGGGGGTTGGAACTGAGATGATCCTGCCAACCCTGACAATTCTGTGATTCTGTGAAAGCGTTGCAAATATACTTCTATGGTCAGCTAGTTAAGCTGTTGACAAGTAAGAGTGGCTGCAAATCATGCAGATTCCTCCCCCTCATACCTGCCAACCCCACTTTGTTCACCAAGTCTCAAAACCAGCAACTCTAAAGCAACGATTTAAACCAGCCTTTGTTCATGGAGAGCTGTTATGTACCCCCATTTATCTGAGTACCATTGGTGCAGCTCTGTTGTACTCAAGATCTGCTGGAGTAAAGCTGGGCAGGCATGTGAGAAATTGAGACATGTGGTGGGAAAATGCTACGTTTATTGCATGATGCATCTTACAGCTCTGCTTTTTGTCCTCATGTACCATTTCCCCTGCCAATATCCACTACTAAAAGTGAGCATTATGGAATTCCTCTCTGCTGAAGTTGTTTCCCATGCAACTTTGCTGCAGATAGAGCAATTGCCACTTTAAACTTGTTCTTTTCTCTGCTGCAAAGAAGGAAGCAGATTAATCGGAGCTTTCTGAGGTCAGCCTTTCACCACTGGGTGTATTGATCCAGCTGTGTGTTGAGTTCACTCAAGGAGAAACATTTGTCAAGTGGCCTGTTGTTGTGGTAGGGTTGCAAAACACGGTTTAAAGGATTCTTTGAAACAGATTTCTTCTTATAGACAGATAGGTAAGTAGGTAGGTAGAGAGATAGATATATATAGAGAGAGGGAGAGAGAGCCATAGATAGATAGATATAGAGAGATAGACAGACATAGGTAGAGATAGATAGATAGATAGATAGATAGATAGATAGATAGATAGATAGATAGAACAGAGAATTGCAGGATGAGGTGGAAGGTTTAGCTCAAATCTTCCAGAAAGCACGACAGTTTTTGATAGTTGCCTGGGGAAAGAAACCCCTTGTACTCTTCCTCTGAGAATGGGGTAAATAAGGAATAACACTGGCCACTGAATCCAAACATTTCTGAGCTGGTTGTAAAGGGGATGTATTAATCACTTCTGTACCTGAAAATCCCTGTTCTTAGATCACAGGTTCACAGGCTCACAGGACGTTAGAGGTTGGACGGGACCTCTGGAGTCCATCGAGTCCAACCCCCCTGCCAGAGCAGGACCAGAGAATCCAGCACAGGTCACACAGGAATGCATCCAGATAGGGATTGAAAGCCTCCAGAAAAGGAGACTCCACAACCTCTCTGGGCAGCCTGTTCCAGTGCTCTGGGACCCTCACAGTGAGGAAGTTCCTCCTCACGTTGAGGTGCAACCTCCTGTGCTGGAGTTTATATCCATTGCCTCTTGTCCTATCACAGGGTGCAACTGAGCAGAGCCTGTCCCCTCCCTCTTGACCCCCAGCCCTCAGATATTTATAAACATTTATGAGATCCCCTCTCAGTCTTCTCTTCTCCAGACTAACCAGCCCCAGGTCTCTCAGCCTCTCCTCATAAGGCAGTGCTCCAGACCTCTAACCATCCTTGTAGCCCTCCATTGTCTCTCTCCAGCAGATTCCTGTCTCTCTTGACCTGGGGAGCCCAAAACTGGATGGAATATTCCAGGTGAGGCCTCACCAGGCCAGAGAAGAGGGGGAGGAGAACCTCCCTGGATCTGCTGGACACACTCCTCTGAATGCACCCCAGGATCCCATTGGCCTTCTTGGCCACAAGAGCACATTGCTGTGCCATGCAGAACTTGTTGAAAGACCTGGGGGTCCTTCTCCACAGGGCTGCTCTTTAGCAGATCACCTCCTAACCTGTCCTGCTGCAGTTTATTCTTCCTTCCCAGATGCAGGACTCTGCACTTATCCTTGTTGAACCTCATCAGGCTCCTCTCTGCCCAGCTCTCAGGCTGTCCAGGTCTTCTGATGTTGTGTAGTTTGAAACTGTGTTCACAAAACATTGTTCAGGTTTCCTGGATGAGCTGTTCATAGGTCTTTGAAGACAAAGGCAATGCTTTAATGGTTTTAATAGTTTGTCAGTAAGATATTTTATGTTTGATTCCATAATACCTGTGATTTGCCATCGGTGGCTTTAGCCAACCTAATCCACCCAAATCTGGTTCTATTATAGAAACAAAGCAGATTACATTTGCAGTGCCCTGGAGCAGTGAATGCCAGGTCAGGTCTGCCTCACTTAGAGCTGGTGCTGCCATCAACAGCCCTTCAGAAATTCTGGTTTTGTCTGCCTGAAATTCACTTGCAACTTGACAGCAGTATATTCATCTTCATCAGCAGTATTATGTATCTTCATCATTCAAGGCTGATTAAGAAAGTATTTCTGGAGAAAGAGCTTAGAAAGTTGGTATTCTGTCTTTGCTTGGAGATACTCTCCTTGTTTGTTTGTCTGTGGGATCCCAAGAGGCTTCTTCTATCACCTCTGAGTTGAGAAAAATATATTTATACTACACCTCTCCTGTGACTGGCAGGTTTCTAAAAGCAAACTCAATGCTTGTAAAAGGTATTACATATGGCACTTTACTCTTGTTTCTTGGGAATATTGGCTTTAACACATACACACACACCCTGGAATATTATTTCCTGTGTCAGGCATAGCTTCCCTTTTTCTTTGATATCTGAATTAACTTTCAGTCTTGAGCAGGGTTGTAAGTAATTTTGTAACTTCTGAAAATATTCAATTCATGTTCACAGGCTCACAGGGTGTTAGGGGTTGGAAGGGACCTCCAGAGATCATCAAGTCCAACCCCCCTGCCAGAGCAGGACCATTGAATCCAGCACAGGTCACACAGGAACACATCCAGATGGGTCTGGAAATTCTCCAGAGAAGGAGACTCCACAACCTCTCTGTAGAGCCTCTTCCAGTGCTCCGTGACCCTCAGATGTTGTGTCCTCTTTCCAGATAGCAAAATCAATACTTTAGTTTTATTACTCTTTCTTATTCAAGCTCTTCAGTGAGGATGGTGAAACACTGACATGGATTGCCCAGAGAGGTCACAGAATCCCCATCCCTGGAAACATTCAAGGTCAGGTTAGACAGAGCTCTGAACAACCTGGTCAAGTTAAAGATGTCCCTTCTCGCTGTGCAGGGGTTGCACTAGATGACCTTTGAAGCTCATTCTCAACCATTCTGTGATTCTGTTGGAATGAACATCAGACTGTGGCTGAATCCTTGAGAAGATCAGAAGTTTGGAGTTTTGTATCCTGAAATTATAGAGGGGAGAATGAAGCTGGTGAGGAACTTAATGTGACAGTTCTACAGGAATCAATTCTCTTCACTGATGCTGTAGGATAAAACTCCATGAAAAACATAACAAGCCACACTGGCCAACATCAGCTGTAGCACACCATTTTTTCATGACAGAATTAGCTATTAGCTGCTTTTTGTTGCTTTGCTTTGTTTTGTTTTTCTATAGAGAGGAACTAAATTGTCATTTTCTCATAATATTTCCTCTCTTTCTGTCTTTTCTCCCTGCCTCTTAATTAGTCTGTGTGCTGCAGGCATGTTAAACAGAGTGAATCTTACAAATTAGCCTGTAAACCTTAATTCAGAGAGGAGAGATCCTTTTGCTAATGAATTCATAGTTCATATAGTTCACTTCCTGTAGTCAGTTCACTTACCTGTCATCACAGAAAGCAGGTCCATGAACCTTCTCTCTGCAGGTGCATTCTGCACCTTCCTGGTGATACAAGGAAGAAACAAATACCAGGAATTAAACTATGGCTGCACAAGTCTGAAGAGAGATCCCCATGCTCCCCATGTCTCTATATTTGTAGATGGCAGTAACTAGAAAGGAGGTTGCTGAAGTTCTAATTGATCTACTACCATCCACTGAGGTAGCCAATGTGTGTTATTTTCCTGCTGCTGACAAATAGAGGTCATTTGCAAGAGTCACTGACTCAAGAAGCAGTGGTATCTGTAATGGGAAGATCAAAGAGATGATACTTGGGCATATTTTTCAATAGATTTCCTCAGCTTCTGTAGGCAGCTGCAATTTTTATTACTTATTCTCAACTTTTAAATCTCCAACAGCATTTACAGAAGCAGATAAGGATTTTCAAGAACAAAGCTTTATAGCAGAGTGGACACATTTGCAGAGGCTGATTTTTTTTTTTTCCCCCCAACAAAGTACCATTTGAACTTTTCAGGCAAGTTTCAGTATTTGGTAGTAGCAAGAAGAAAACACCAGTTAATGAGATCTGTTTTTCATTTCTCTGGTTTTATATGGCACCCTGTGGATCTAAATATTTGATATATTATTAAACATATAAAACTGACAGTAGTATTCAAGCTCAGTAATTATAAAACACTCACTTATCTCTACAGAGCCCCAAGTCTGTAGCAGGATAACCACTTAAGAGAATGTTTCATCTTCAACAGAATAGACAATTTAATTTCAGTCTTGAATGATGCATTTTCCTACCCATGGAGTACCAAAATGCCTTAGAACATAATCAAATAAATAGCAAAGTGAATAGATGGACAAATAGCAATTTGTATCATGCTCAGCAAAGCCAAATGGCTGTTTTGCTCCAAAAAGTGGATCAAAATCTTCTTGCTAAGTGTTTGAGTGAAAAGAGACAGAAAGCTCACTTCTGTCTGACTTTGAGCTGTTCCTTCTCACTACAGCACAGAACAGTTTGAATTTGTTTGCAGAGTGTGAAACTTGGATACAAGGAACAGAAATCCAAAGGCTAACAGCTTGATGACTTGCTATATGGCAATGCAGTGCTAGAACTATTCACCAGTATTAAGTTAATGATGGAAAACATGCAGTAAATGAAATAATAAAACCCCTTAGCACCTTCACCGACAGAGAACGAGGACTACATTTATGAGGCATATTGTCCACTCTTATTAACTTTCAGCTCTTTCCTCAGAGGCTGAAGGTTTCCTGGGTTAAGTCTTAATCCCTTTAAACCATAGCTAGGTGTTCACCTTTCATGTAGTCTGCCATGAAGAGAAAGGAAAAGGGAAGTGTGGTACTTGAAGAACAGGCAGGAGTGCTGTTGACGGAGGTAGAGATATGGTCAGGAATCCTCATGCTTACTGAAGAGACTAGGAGCAATGAAATTCACTGGAAGGGAGGTGAGAGCAGCCTCAGATCTATTCATGCTGATACAGGTACCTGCTACAGTTTGAAGGTAGAACTTTAGCCTAATCCCTGACTGCAAAGACTGAAAGTAAAATGAATTACCATTGCATGTAAAAGAAAATAGAATCATAGAATTGTTAGGGTTGGAAGGGACCTCAAGGATCATCTCAATTCCAACCCCCCTTGCCATGGGCAGGGACACTTTCCACTGCATCAAGGTTGTCCAGAGCCACATCCAGCCTGGCTGCAAAAACCTCCAGGGATGAGGCTTCCACCACCTCCCTGGGCAACCTGTGCCAGTGTCTCACCACCCTCATGAGGAAGAACTTCTTCCTAACATCCAATCTGAATCTACCCATTTTTGCTCCATTCCTCCCAGTCCTATCACTCCCTGACACCCTCAAAAGTCCCTCCCCAGCTTTCTTGTAGCCCCTTTCAGATCCTGGAAGGCCACAAGAAGGTCTCCTTGGAGGCTTCTCATCATTACTGGAGATATGGAGATAAGGTCCATATAATTCATTGGCTTGCTAACGGGATCTAGAGAGCAGGCATAAACAGATTTTGTTCCTCTTTTCTTCTTCTGTCACTTCTGCTTGCAACTTCTCTCTCTCTCTTCCATGGCCTTGCCAGGGGATCTCTGTTTCGACTTCTGTGTAACAGAACAGACTTCTGAGGTAACAGGAAGCAGGGAGGGAGTGGGGGAGGAGGTAAGCAGTCCCCTCGACCCATCTAGGGGGGGCTGAGGAGTTTCTGTGTTGTTTATAAATTGTGAATATATACCTATAGTACGTCTAGTGTATATTTTGTACTTATTCATTGCATTTCATAGTTCTGGAGTTTAGTTGGCTTGTAAATAGAGCTTCATTTGCTTCCAAAACCTTCTGAGCTAGTCTGGCAATTTTATTTTGGGAGTAGCTTCTTCAAATTAGTTGGGGGGTAATTTCAACCCAGCACAGTACCATAAGATGGAAGGAAAAGTCATAAATCCCATGCAGATTTCAGAAAAACAGGTCATTACACTTATGGGAAGAGTGTGCAACAAACTGCACCACAGGAGGCAAAACTACTTCTGGCAGATTATTTTTTTGGACATTGAGAACTGCAGGCTTACAAGTGCAGCTCTGCAAGTTGATCACTTGCAGATGGACAAACAACACAGTCTGTGGATTGTGTTATTGCTGTGGAGAGAATGCTGCTATGAGGCAGCAAAAATATGCAAGCCTGTCTTCAAAACCAAAACTTTATGGTTCACAGAATTATTGAGACTGGAATAGACCTCTGAGATCCTCAAGTCCAGCCTATGACCTAACACCACCACATCAACCAGACCATGGCACTAAGTGCCACAGACAATCTTGCCTTAAACACTTCCAGAGATGGAGACTCCACCACCTCCCTGGGCAGTCCATCCCAGCCTCTAATTCCCCTTTCCATGAGGAAGTGCTTCCTAACATCCAACCTAAACCTCCCCTGGCACAGCTTCAGGCCATGCCCTCTTGTCCTGTCACAAGTTGCCTGGGAGCAGAGCCTGACCCCCATCTGACTACAGCTTCCCTTCAGGTGGTTGTAGAGAGTGATAAGGTCCCCCCTGAGTCTCCTCTTCTCCAGGCTGAACACCCCCAGCTCCCTCAGCCTCTCCTCATCAGCCTTTCCCTCTCCAGTCCCTTCCCCAGTCTGGTTGCTCTCCTCTGGACCTGCTCCAGCACCTCAAGATCTCTCTTGCAGTGAGTGGCCCAGAACTGCAGACAGCACTAGAGCATAGGGGCAGAATTCCATCCCTAGTCCTGCTGGCCACACCATTCCTGAGGCCAAGATGCACATTGAGCTGGCATGAAAAACTTTCTCAATGTGCAGTTCTCAGGGAAAAGATAAATTATCAGAACAAACTACCTTGGCTCCTTTGGCACACAAATACTTTTTGCAAAAAAATACAGGATTTTTTTGCAACACTCTTTGGTCTGAAGGGACTCTCATTGTGAACTAGGCTCTCAACTGAGGACTTGCAGCTTCAGGTGGCACCCAAAATGCAGAGTTTTGATTATTACTGACTCATAACTGAGGAAATGGATTTTGTTTCATTGTGGTATTTTGGTTTGTTGGTTGGGTTTGGGGGTTTGTGTGTCTTTGTGTGTGGGTTTTTTTGTTTGTCTGGGTTTGGTGGGTTTTTTTGTTGTTGTTGTTTTGGTTTTGGTTTGTTTTTTTGATAGTGTGGTTAATCAGGGACCCAAGCCAAACTTTACATTGAAATCATTGAATTTCATGGTGTTTTTTCTTTAAAGCTACACAAACTGGAAGGTTGTTTTATTTGGTTTTGTATTATGAACCCTTAAAGCTGGCTCCTCTGTTAGCCCAGCATGTCCAGCACACCGTGGGGAAAAAATAATACCAAACAACAGAAGTATATTGCTGAATTGTGTTTGGGTTTCAAATATAGATTATGGCTGTCCTTTTGAAATACAGCACACATGTGACATAAGAGCTACTGCTAGCACTGTGTTGCTTTGTTTTGGCACTGACCTTAGTGTAACACCCATATAGCAGAGCTGTGCTGTCATCTGCGCTGTAGTGCTCTCATTGCCGCTCAGCATCTGATGGGCAATTGCATAGCAGCCCTAAAACTGTGATGGAAAGATGATCTAAGCTTCAAATCAAATTTCCACTGGTGTCACTCTTACGTGTCTGAGGCTGTCTGAGCTTTGTCTAGAAGTCATCTTTTGGCTATTTTTACAAAGGGTGAGGCTGGACGAGGCCCTGGGCAGCCTGGTCTAGTTGGGGATGTCCCTGCTGACTGTGGGGGGGGTTGGACTGGATGACCTTTGGAGGTCCCTTCTGGCCCAGACCATTCTATGACTCTGTGATTCTATGATTTACTGGATATAAATAAATGTAAATTGGCCCTGGCAATTAAAGATTAAAACTAAGGTAAAATGATTAATACAGTAATTTACAGGACAAGTGCAGGGTCCTGCATCTGGGAAGGAATAAAACCAGGCACCAGTATGGGTTAGGAGCTGTCCTGCTGGAAAGCAGCTCCATGTAGAAAGACCTTGGAGTGCTGGTGCATAGCAAGTTCTCCAAGCAACAGCAATGTGCCCTTGTGGCCAAAAAAGCCAATGATATCCTGGGGTACAACAAGAAAAGTGTGTCCAGCAGGTCTAGGGAGGTTCTTCTCCTCTACTCTGCCCTGCTGAGGTCCCATCTGGAATACTGTGTCCGGTTCTGGGCTCCCCAGTTTCAGGGAGACAGAGACCTGCTGAAGAAACTCCAAGGCAAGAGCTATGAGGATGATTAGGGGACTTGAGCACCTCCCCTCTGAAGAGAAACCTGGGGCTGTTTAGTCTGAAGAAGAGAAGGCTGAGAGGGGATCTCATCAATGTGTATAAATATCTGAGGGGTGGGTGTCAAGTGGAGGGGGCCAGGCTCTTTTGGGTGGTGCAGAGTGATATGACAAAGAACAATGGATACAAACTTGAACACAGAATCATAGAATTGCTAGGGTTGGAAGGGACCTCAAGGATCACCTAGTTCCAATCCCCCTGCTATGGCCAGGGACACCTCACACTACAGCAGGTTGCTCACAGCCGTATCCAGCCTGGCTGCAAAAACCTCCAGGGATGAGGCTTCCGCCACCTCCCGGGTAACCTGTGCCAGTGTCTCACCACCCTCACGGGGAAGAACTTCTTCCTAACACCCAGTCTGAATATACCCATTTCTAGCTTTTTTCCATTCCCCCTAGTCCTATCACTACCTGACATCTTAAAAAGTCCCTCACCACCTTTCTTGAGATCCTGGAAGGCCACAATAAGGTCTCCTCAGAGCCCCAGCTCTTTCAGTCTGTCCTCACAGGAGAGGAGCTCCAGCCCTCTGATCATCCTCATGGCCCTTCTCTGGACTCGTTCCAGCACGTCCACATCTTTCTTGTAATAAGGGCTCCAGAACTGGCTGCAGTACTCCAGGTGGGGTCTCACCAGAGTGGAGTAGAGGGGGAGAATCACCTCCCTTGACCTGTTTCACCTCAACATGAGGAGAAACTTCTTTACAGTGAGGGTGACAGAACGCTGGAGGACACTGCCCAGAGAGGTTGTGGAGTCTCCTTCTCTGGAGACTTTCTAAGCCCACCTGGATGCATTCCTGTGCAGACTCCCCTGGGTGATCCTGCTCTGGCAGGGGAGTTGGGCACTATGGTCTCTGGAGGTCCTTCCAAACTCTACTGTACTGTGAGACTGTGATACTGTGTGAAATGTTTCCCTCCTATAGAGAATTTCTAAGCTGTTGTGCTAGCTTGAGATATGATTTATTTATTTGTTTGCAAATGATTTTTGCAAGTGCCTACAATGGCCTAAACTGTGGCCACAACACCTGGTTTTAATTCATGCTACATCCTATGGGAGTGCAAACTATTGTTTAAGGCAAAGCAGAAATGAATTTGTATATTCTAGTGACCAAATCTGTATTCTTTAATTGGACACTGCTTGTTGTCAATGTTGATAGATTTCTAAGAGGTTGTCAGTGTCCCCAGGCTGAGGTTCCCTAATGGGTATCAGCTGGACAGTATTGCGTGGTAGGAGGAGCAAAAGAGCAATTTCAAGTTGTAGGAATAAACTATCAGGTAAAATGTAGTCATGGCAGGGATGTATTGAACGATGGTGCTGACAGAATGTGCCATTTCTGAACCAATCTTGGGGAAACATAGCAGCTTTTTTGTTTTGTTTAATTTTTACACTACCAAGCATACTTTTGTGGTATTATGAACTGTTCTGCAGGATAAATTACTATGAAGCCAGTTTCACTCCGTTAAGTTTATTGTTCATTTCAAAATGAAGACTGTCTTAGGTTACATCTCAGCCTTTCTGTACTCCATTCAGATCCTGGCATATAGTTTTTACAGCATTACCCTTGTCTCTATTAATCAATGATGCTTTTTTTTTTTTTAAAAGCATTTAAAACATTAATTCTTTCATTTTCATCAAGACCTCCTTCAGTAATTTCCCAGAGTGACAATTGAGTGAGCACCTCAGCAACAGCAGTAACACTGAATAGTAATTCATACTGCAAAAGAGGTCAGATTAGCTGGCATTATTTCTCCTCCTATCTGAGTCTGCTAAATATTTGATGAGTTTCAACTTTGCAATGTTTGAGTTAATCTGTCTCTAATATTCCATATTGCATTCTTTCCTTCCAGGAAGTTCAGTGATTTTTAAGTAGGTAGGAAAGGTTATATCGTTTTCACCTCTTAAATCAAGATGCAGGGAAAAGTTTGTGCTGTTCTCTGTGGGTTTGGTTGTTGGTTTGGTTTCCTTTTGTTTTGTTTTTAATAAAATCCTGCACATAAGATGAGTCAGCATTTTCTAAAATATATGGATTTAGGATGAAAAGTCCTGAATTATTGAAGTCAAGTACTACTCAGGCTGTTGTGACCCTCCCTGACATCCCTAGGTTTATAAATGGAGCCAGCTTACCCTTGGCTTCTGTGGAGCCACATAATAAATGTGGTTTCTAATGACAGCAAGTACAGAAGTTAGAAGAGCACTTTTGTGATCTCATCAGAGGAACAAAGCTTCGTGGCAGATAAAATCTGTGCAAATGCAAGCCCTCACCTTCCATAATTAAATAGTGCAATGGAGCAAAACTAGAAGTGGGTAGGTTCAGACTGGATGTTAGGAAGAAGTTCTTCACCATAAGGGTGGTGAGGCACTGAAACAGGTTGCCCAGGGAGGTGGTGAAAGCCTCATCCCTGGAGGTTTTTAAGGCCAGGCTGGATGTGGCTGTGAGCAACCTGCTGTAGTGTGAGGTGTCCCTGCCCATGGCAGGGGGGTTGGAACTAGATGATCCTTGAGGTCCCCTCCAACCCTAACAATACAATGATTCTATGATTATAGTAGGAACAGTTTGAAATCATCACCACAAACAATAGGATCCATACTTGTAATTTTGTTCAAGAAAATTGTTTCCACTATTAAAGTTACTTTTCAACACCACCAGTACTCTAATTTTAAGTGAAACAATGATTAGAATGTAGTAGACATCCATATTTAAAGCTTCTAGCCAGCATGAGGGGAAGTAGATGTCAACAGGAAATGAAAATGGATGCTAAACTAGCAAACATAGCAATAATAAAATGCTGTAAAAGGCAAGTAACTCCTTTATTGTCTATTGTAGTGTATTTAATTGCTGCCATCTATAATTCAGTGTTGAAGAATTAAAAAATCTGATGGCACATTTTTGTTTCTATTAATGTTCTTTGTAAAGGAGAGATGCAGAGTTAAGATTGTTAGTGTATGATCATCACCCTGCTGTTCTTTCACCTGGGTGAAAAGTACCACACTGAAAGATTTGCACTGGCCAGAAGAAGCTTTTCCAAAAAACCACAAACAGTAGGAAAAAGATGAGGAAAAATTGAGGAAGCAGAGAACTGAACTTTCCACCCTTTATCACCCCCTTTTCATACAATCATAGAATTGTCAGGGTTGGAAGGGACCTCAAGGCTCATCCAGTTCCAACCCCCCTGCCATGGGCAGGGACAACTCACACTAGAGCAGGTTGCTCAGAGCCACATCCAGCCTGCTCTTAGAAACCTTCAGGGATGAGGCTTCCACCACCTCCCTCAGGTTGCAGTGTCTCACCACCCACCCTCATGGTGAAGAATTTCTTCCAACATCCAACCTGAATCTACCCACTTCTAGTTTTGCTCCATTCATATTTCTTTTGGTTCCCGTGGTTATAATGAAGAAAAAAAGTCTAGCAGAGTTTTTTGTCTGGCTTTGGTTTCTTTGTTGTGGCTTTTATTTTCCTTCTTAATACAGAAATCCCATTGACTTAAAATCAATACTTATCACTGCAGGATTCAAGTGAATGATTTCTTGTTGAGAACTGTGCTTTTATTAATCATGACTGTAAACACCTCGCTACCAAAAAATATGTACATGATAGGCACAGTGCAGCTTGCTCCTTGTGGCCAAGAAGGTCAATGATACCCTGGGTTGCGTTAATAAGAGTGTGTCCAGCAGATAGAGGGAGGTTTGCCTCCCCCTTTACTCTGCCCTTGTGAGACCTCACCTGGAATATTGCATCCAGTTTTGGGCTCCCCAGGTCAGGAGGGACAGGGATCTGCTGGAGAGTGCCCAACAAAGGGCTACAAGGTTGATGAAGGGACTGGAGCACTGCCCTGTGAGGAGAGGCTGAGAGCCCTGGGGCTGTTCAGACAGGAGAGGAGAAGACTGAGAGGGGATTTAATAAATGTTTATAAATATCTGAGGGTTGGACATCAAGAGGGAGGAGACAGGCTCTGCTCAGTTGTACCCTGTGACAGGACAAGGGGCAATGGATGGAAACTACAGCACAGGAGGTTCCACTTCAACATGAGGAGGAACCTCTTCACTGTGAGGGTCCCAGAGCACTGGAACAGGCTGCCCAGAGAGGTTGTGGAGTCTCCTTCTCTGGAGACTTTTAATCCCTATCTGGATGCATTCCTGTGTGACCCCTGCTCTGGCAGGGGGGTTGGACTCGATGATCTCTGGAGGTCCCTCCCAACCCCTAACATCCTGTGAGCCTGTGATATGTATGCACACACTTTCTGCTACACATCTGAAACACTCAGAGTTACTGCATGTGTCTATTCTTTCTTTTTTTAGCCCACCAACCCACAGAACTATTTGGCTAACAAAGTTTCTTTCCCCCTTGGCATTTTTTTTAGTGTGAATGCAGTTCTGAGTGACTTGTTTGGACATGGTTTTAAATGAGATACTATGAGAGAAATGGAGTGTGAAAGGGAAAAGCCAAATTAAAGGATCAGAAATGGCAGAAATCTTTACTCTGCAGTCTGCAAACATCCTTCTTGAACTTATTTATGCTACTGAAATCTTTTTCTGTATAGTTCTTCCATCACAAAATAATTGCTAAGAAAACTTAGTGAAGGTTTTCTTCATTTTCTTATCTCTCTGTGGATTATCCTTACGCTTCCAGATACTTTTCTCTTATAAGAGGTGAAAGATCGTTGTGTACATTTGCCAGAACAATGCAGCAATGGCAAAATATTGGTGGGTAGCATGTCTAGGACAATGCATTGTGTCCTCTTTCAGCATGGCAGAATGCCAGGCATCCCTTCATTCACCTATTTTATTCTTTGACATTTCATTGTACTGGGAACCTCCAAACTGGGCAACAGTGTAGGTGAAGTGATTTGCTTGATCTGCCCTCTTTCTTGTGTACATCTATACTGGAGCCTTTTACTGTGTTTCTCAAACTATGTTTCTGGAGGGTTTGGGGGGCAGTGTTTGTTTTTCAGAAAAGAAATAGTGCTTCTCCCTCTTAAACTAATAGCTTTGGAGAGAATAGTCTTCTCTGATTTGAGCATTATGCAGTTCAAATACACAGTTAGACCACTGAAGACTTGCAGCTAAGGAGACAGACTTGCTGCTTATGGTGGGTTGAATTTACCCCCCCAAAATAAAATTGCCAGACCAGCTCAGATGCTCTATTTACAACCACACTAAAATCTAGAAACATGGAATGCAATGAATATGTACAAAATGCACAATATTTACATGTATGTACAATTTATAAGCAGCACAAAATCCCCCCTGGACAAAACCGGGGGGTTACCAACAGCTTCTTCCTCCCTGCTCCCAAGAGCAGAGAGTAGCTGTTAGTACTTAACCACAACAAAGAAATGTAGTCAAGGTCAGCAAGCCAGCAGAAGCTACCAGCTAATATCTGCTAGAGTGAGGAAGTTGAAAAGAGAGAGAGTTAGTTTACACAACTAACTTCATGTTAGTTATCTGACCAAAGGGATTATTTAGACCTTATCATTATTTTCCCTTTTACATCCAATGGTAATTTATTTACATTCTACCACTTTCTGGTCAAGATCTGTGGAAAATTTTCTAGGCACAGCCTAAAACTACCACACTGCTCTCTCTTCATGAGATCCAGGGTGAGCTCACTCTGAGGACTCCCTCTGCTGCATGCTCAAGAGCCCAGGTTTTGTAGTACTCTACATCCTGTGACATAGTCCTCTAAATAACAGAATCTATTATTGTTTTGGTCTGACCCTACAGGCTCCCTACTGCTATTTCTTTGTACCTGTCTCCAGCTGCTGTGAGGTTCTGTGCCATCCCATGCTCTCCAGCTGTACAGCCTTCTTCACGCCCTCTCTGCCCACACTTGCTCCTGGCTCTTGTCACTGGTCTAGTGGATAACTTTGACTAAACCCTGTAATCTACATATACTTTGCTTCCCCTCTCTGTGAAACCTGTGTGGCGCTATCAAATTGCTTGGCAAGCACTCTGAGACCTAGTCATAAGAGTTAGGTCTTACTCCTTCGTTAATTTGCTTTCCTGTCAGTCGTTACATCTAACCTCAGGGCTCACTTTCTTCTCTCTTCCTTTGAAGTTAATTGCTTTGCTGGTGTTTTGCATTCATGGGCTATAGCTTTGGATGCCAGTGCATACCCAGGATCTAAATATAAACACAAGCATACTGACCTTACTTTTTAGAACAAACTTTCTTCAAGTATCTGTTGCCTGCCTGAGGACTTGTAATAAACTCTTTAGTTATTAAAGTTGCTAATTTTCACTATGAAATACAGCAAGGGGACACAGAAATATTATGTCCTTGAGTGTCTGCTTGAATTTTAAAATATGCCTGCATTTTGTTTTCTTCTGAACTCTGTCCTGCAAGGTGATAATCAACCTTGTCCTGAATGTTTCAAACTAACTGTTCACATATTTAAGTGTTAATGAGATAAATGCATGCCTTGTTGGATTGCTTCTGCTGGACAAAGCCCATTAAAATTGAGATCTTTTGCTGCACTGAGATGAAATTAATTTCATACTGAAGATAATGACTGAAGTCACCAGGGGTGATATTTAAACACTTGCAAAATGATACATTTAACTTGTATCTACCCAACATTTTGTAGTATAGATGTAGGGTATTTGGGGAAAGGGGAGATTATTTTTTAAGGGTTGTTATCATCTGCAATTACCAAAGGGCTTGTGAAGTTGTTTTTTTTTTTTTTCCCATGAACTGACAGGAATCTAGACACCTACCTTATATGCCTCATTTTAACCCAAAACTAGTTTTTACATCTCGTGGCAAAATAGAGGTCTGCAGCTCAACTGCTGACACATCCTTGACTGTAGCATTGCTGCCAGGCTCTGCTATAATACAGTACATCTTTCTTTGTGAAAGAACTGAAAGCTGCAATAATAAAGCTTAACTTTATGGTATCGAAATTCGCTGTGTTTGTACCTCCAGGGAGAAAAACAATTAGAGAAAGACAATCTACCTAAATAGGCTGGGAAACTGAATTGCTCTGTCTATGCTTCATTACCCTCCCTCTTTCTCATCTCACACTTTGCACAAATAGCATGATTATGTTTACCTGACATCTTCATGCTTCCCTGCTGAGCAGGCTGAGGAAGCCTTGCAGCTGAGATCAGCAGTGCTTTCTGCAGGGAGCAACTTCAGATTTTTTTTATTATTATTTAAAGGGTCCAATTCTTAAGTCGTTTCAGCAAGGAGTTTGACAGTGTCCCTGAATTCAGGTAAGGAGCAGAATACATTAAATGCCAATAGGTGTTTTTGAAAGTGACCCTTGGCAATAACAAGTACTAGCTTGGCTGGCATTATGTTGATACATCCTGAGCTGCCTGAGAGAAATGCATGGTCTGAGATGCTAAAGGTAAAACTGGTAGCCTTCAATAATGGGTAGAAAGCTTGACATATTTCTCTGGAAGGTACCTCTGAGCACTGAAACGACAGCCCCTTAAAAGTGGCACTGAAACAAAATGCCCTTTTGTGGATAAAACCTTTAATACAAAGGAAGAAGGCCTGAAATAAGGTATGCAGTGAAGTTACCAGTTGGCTTTTCAGTAACTCCCTTGGGAGAACTAAATCATAAACCTGGGACAGCAAAAAGACTTGAGAAATATCCAAGCTGCCCTTATATGGAACAGGTGTTTTATTTCTCCGACTTCTCAGGTAATGGAGAGGAATTCAGCACTTTTCTTGTTCTGAGTTGCCAAGTTATAAATCTGAAAAACTAAACTACAGATAATTGGACACAATCCCTCAAATTAGAAGCCAATATTATGTGTGAGAATTAATGACATTTCATTATGTATTACTGCCTACATTAATAAACTATGACTGTATTAGTCTTAGCTGCAACATCTTTTTTCTTGTAGCACCTGATATCTTGCTCTAAATCTGGCTTTAATAAAATGCTGTATGAGCTGCAGAATAACTGGACTTGAATTCACATCTGAATACTAGTTTGAAACACTAAACAGTACTCAGTCAAAACATTATCATGAAATATGTAGATACCTGTAAACCTAAAGCCCACATAACATAAGTCCACATAACAGTAGCCTAAACCCCTGGTACTACATTTCCTAACATCTGGAAAGATGTTGGCTGGCACAAGGATTTGGCATTTCTGCTTTGGAGTCTTAGAACAAACATGACCTGAACCTGCTCTTTAGGTGTCAAAAGCTTCTGGTTTCAGAGTCCTGAGTAACTAGAATTTAAGCTTTGTACCACATTATACAAGATGTCATCAAATGGAGAGTGAGATTATTAGGCAATGGCTTTTCTACCTTCTCACTTGTACTCTGTCTTGCTCGTGACAGTTAAAGGCACTTCACTAATACAATGACCAGGCAGCTGTCCTGAGCTTTCCTTATAACGTGGACTATGTTAAATTGAAATCTGCAGGGTTGGTTGGGTTGGGTTGGGTTGGGTTGGGTTGGGTTGGGTTGGGTTGGGTTGGGTTGGTCTGGTTGGTCGGTTGGCTTTTTTGTTTTGTTTAGTTTCTATATGAGCAGCAGTGGCATGGATCTCACCTTCACATTAGTGAAAAACCTAAGCCAGGCTAGTTCAGATCAGAATGAATAGCCTGGGTGAATGTAGGATTCCATTTCTGACCACCTCTGAACTCCAGCTCCACTATCTCAAAGCTGCATCCTGCAAAGTTACAAGTTGTTGATATTAGTGGCCAACAAATCTGGATTTGTTAGCAGTCTTGCACTAATGATTTTAGGTCTCAATCATTACTGGAAAAGTGCATAGGCAGGCAGACAACTTACAAATTCATACCTCAAAGGACCCTGGAATTGATGTTCATGATTTGTTTTATAAAGACAGCAGCACCTTAGCAGCAATCATGGTCTTCTTGAAACTATAATAATGACAGTATAGTTCTCACCCCCAAAAACTCCTAAGCTAAGGAAAGATATCTCAGCAGACCTAGAAATACCAGCAAGAGAGTTTCAATTCATTTCATGTGCAATGACCAAAGCCAGGCTATTGACCCCCTGTGTGTGTTACAGCAAGGAAGTGAAGGGTAGCTATGGCAATACAATGCACTAATGTCACACAACTTGTTCTCCTTCAGTAGCGATACCTGGAGGTCTGCATGTTTCATACGACACTCATCTAAGCTCAGATCCTTCCATCACCAATTCGACTAAAGGATCAAATAGGAAAAGTTATTATTGCATTTCACATTTCCAAGGCATTTGTAGAAGTGTATAACTTACAGAAATTCTCTTTGGTTTGATTCATTTCTATAACACAATACAAAACAATGTCAGGCACCTGACTGTCAGCTGTGATTTGTGTGTCTGTGGCTTCTCTATTATTAATGCTGCTATAAACAGTAATAGCTGGTGATGGTTTCAAGATGTCTTCATGCCAGCTAGCCTTACCTGGAACACACTCACTCTTTGGACTTCAAGCCTGTCTCCAGTCCACATATTTTGTCTCCTAGTGCCAAGAAAGTACTGATAGAAGCCAGCATTCTCATCCACAGATTACCTTAGATCTTGGAAACAAACCACTTAAAATCTTATTAGCATTTCCTTTGCTTTGTTTCCACTGCAGTGCTGGTTTGTCAGTGCAGAGCATAACCTTATTTTTTTTTTCTGTCTCTGGAGGAGGGACTTCCAAATGTTATCACATTTCCATCATAGAATTTGACAGCACTGAATTTATTGACATTTCTTATTATCCAGTTAATGCTGAGAAATGCACTGTGGTGAAGTACAGACTGCAGATATCTGTAGATAGAGCTGACTTGTAAGGGGAAAAGGACCTGGGGTCATAGTAGATGGAAGGATGACCCTGAGCCAGCAACGTACTCTTGTGGCCAAGAAGGCCAATGGCATCCTGGGGTGGATTAGAAGGGCTGTGGTTAGTAGGTCAAGAGAGGTTCTCCTCCCCCTCTAGTCTTCCCCGGTGAGGCCACATCTGGAATATTGCGTCCAGTTGTGGGCTCCTCAGTTCAAGAAGGGCCTCAGGGAAATGCATGAAAGATTCCAGTCCACCAAAGAGCCACAAAAATGGTTAGGGGAGTGGAACATCTTCCTTATGAGGAGAGCCTGAGGGAGCTGAGGGCTCTTTAGCTTGGAGGGGAGGAGTCTGAGGGTGACCACATTCATGTTTATAAAGATGTGCAGGGGGAGTGCCAAGAGGATGGAGCCAGGCTCTGTTCAGGGATGCCCAATGACAGGACAAGGGACAATGGTTGGGAGCTGAGGCATAGGAAGTTCCATGGAAACAGGAGAAAAACTTATTTCCCTGTGAGGGTGACAGAACACTGGAACAGGCTGCCCAGGGGAGTTGTGGAGTCTCCCTCTCTGGAGATATTCAAAACCCACCTGGATGAGTTCCTCTGTGACCTACTCTAGGTGATCCTGCTCTGGCAGGGGTGGTTGGACTGGATGATCTTGTGAGGTCCCTTCCAGCCCCTAACATTCTGTGATTCTGTAAGTAAGCCTTAACAAATGTGGAACTCTCAGCTAGGCACTGAATAAAGTAGGAGAGTGAGAACCACACGTGGGGTGCTTTGCTGAGTCAGTTAGTCCTGGCAGAAGGCAGCACTGATGTAATTTTGCTGCTTTTAGAAAGCAAGCTAATGCTTGTGGGTAGGAAAGTTCTCTGCCAAGGGGCTATAGCAGGCTATTCAGAACTAGCTGAAAGATTTCTATGCTGCAGAACATTTCACAGTGCTAGGCCTACCTGAAGAGAACTTCCCAAAGATGTGCACTCTGTGCTGAACTAGGAGTTCATTGGATGCACTGAACAGTGTTTGGGTTTCTATTGCTGTTATAAATGAATGAGAGGGTAAAAAAAAAACCACAAACAAAGAGAAAACAAACAAAGGAAAAACAAACTACCAAGAACCTAAACAAAACCCCAACAGAAACGTAGGGAGGAGACCTTGCCAACCTTTTTGCTTGACAAACAGCAATAAAACAAGTCCATTATTAATAACCCACTGAAAAACTCCTCAGCACTAAATATCTCAGGGTCAGCTTTGTGATGGGTGTCAGTCTGCCTAGTTCCACTGACTGAAGTAAAAGTGCAGTGATCCACACCTGTGTTGACTCAGCACACTTGCTTTTGTAAGCAGCCTGTGACAAAACAGACAACATAAATAAAGTAAAACCTCAAATCCTGTATCATATAGATATTGCTTAAATAATTAATTACACCTGCAGGGATAAAAGTAAATACAAAGAAAAATGCTTGCCTTTTGAAATACTACCTAAAGTTCTTTTTTTTTTTTTTTTTTTTTTTTCGGGTTAGGGTAGCTACATATTTGCAAGAACTTATAGATATGCAGAACTCTTTAGAGTCTCACATTTATAGGTCTAGGGAGGTTCCTCTCCCCCTCAACTCTGCCCTGGGGAGACCACACCTGGAATACTGTGTTAAGTTTTGGGCTCCCCAGGTCAAGAGAGACAGGGACCTGGAGGAGAGAATCCAGCAGAGAGCCACAAGGATGATGAGGGGATGTGAGGATCTCCCTCGTGAAGAGAGCCCTGGGGCTGTTTAGTCTGGAGAAGAGAAGGCTGAGAGGGGATCTGATCAATGTCTATCAATAGTTGAGGGCTGGGGGTCAAGTGGAGGGGGCCAGGCTCTTTTCAGTGGTGTGCACTAGTAAGACAAGGAATAATAGGTTCAATCTTGAACACAGAAGATTTCACTTCAACATGAGGAGAAACTTCTTTGGGTGATAGAGTCCTGGAGCAGGCTGCCCAGAGAGGTTGTGGAGTCTCCTTCTCTGAAGACTTTCCAAACCCACCTGGATGCATTCTTGTGTGACCTGCTCTAGGTGATCCTTTGGCAGGGGGCTGGACTTGATGATTTCTGGAGGTCCTTTCCATCCTCTAATGTTCTATGATTCTATGATTATGAGTTGAGGCTGACATAGCCCACATAGATCGAAACACTGTTCTTGTCTCCTGGCACTGAAAGCAACGTGGCCATGCAGCATATAAAACTGCAGATCTTTTATTATGTCAAAAGAACATCTCTGTGCCCCATCCAGCTTCTCAGTGCTGGGTTGCTGGTGGCAGGCTGCTCAGCTTTCTCCAGCACCATGATGGAACTGCACTCAGCTGCCTTACAAAATGTGGCCTTGCAGCTGAGTTACACAGTATTCAGGAGATGGCTGCTAAGCTCCCTGCAGACCTCACAATAGATTGTTTAGAGTAGTAAAATGGAGAGGGAGAGTTCAAGTGAGAAAATTACCAGGCTGTGGTTGTGTGCACCCATTTTTAGAGACAAATGGCTGAGCTAAGTAGAAACTGATCATCTGTATGGTCCTTCTACTTTGAGTTGGTGAGACCAATTCCCCAGTGAAGAGGAAAAGGACCTGGGGATCCTGGTGGATGGGAGGTTGACCATGAGCCAGCAATGTGCTCTGGTGGCCAAGAAGGCCAAGGGCATCCTGGGGAGGATTAGAAGGGCTGTGGTGAGTAGGTGGAGAGAGGTTCCCCTCCCCCTCTACTCTGCCCTGGTGAGGTTGCATCTGGAATATTGTGTCCAGTTCTGGGCTCCTCAGATGGTTAAGGGAGTGGAACATCTTCCTTATGAGGAGAGCCTGAGGGAGCTGAGGGCTCTGGAGCTTGGAGAGGAGGAACCTGAGAGGTGACCTCATTCATGTTTATAAAGATGTGCAGGGTAAGAGCCAAGAGGATGGAGCCAGGCTCTGCTGGGTGATGCCCAATGACAGCACAAGGGGCAGTGGTGGAAGCTGAGGCATAGGAAGTTCCGTGGAAACAGAAGAAAAAAATTATTTCTCTGTGAAGGTGACAAAGCCCTGGAACAGGCTGCCCTGGGGCGTTGTGGAGTCTCCCTCTTTGGAGATATTCAAGACCCACCTGGATGTGTTCCTGTGTGACCTGCCCTAGGTGATCCTGCTCTGGCAGGAGAGTAGGACTAGGTGATCTTTCAAGCTCCCTTCTGGCCCTTGGCATTCTGTGATTCTGTGAAAAGCCATCTATTAAAAAAACAAAATGCTAATTTAGGTCTTTGTAAAAACAATGGAAAACGTTTGCAAAGCATTCCAGCATTTGATGTTTTGGGCTTTTTTTTTTTTTTTTTTTTTTTTTTGGCATTCTTTGTGTGCCTGAATTGTTGGTTAGTTATTGGGGGTGCTTTTTTTCTTTAAATTGAAATATGAAAGTAGTGTTTTATATATAAATGCTTTATATATATATTCTCACTGTAGAATTCAGAAACAAATCACTCCAAGATCCCACCCTGAGCAAATCATCTGATTAGTTCTAGCATGTCATAAAAAGAAAGAAGAAAAAGATCTTTGCTTGAGCTTATGGATTTTATTGATTTCTTCCAGTTCTACTGGAGTCAAGCAGACCCAATGCCAGACCATACCAAAGTTGTTAGAAATAATGACTCCAGTAGGCTTTTTAGTGGCACAGAACATGTGGCTTGTAAAGTATATGCAGCTTTGTACTTCAGCAAGTGACTCAGCACATTGGTGTCTGACAACCAACTTTTCTTCTGCCTCATTTTATGGAGAAAGAATCTGGATGCTGTCAGTACTAATGGATTCATAGATCCTGCCTCACCCTTTCAAGCAGCTAGAGGGATGACCAGATAAAAGAAACCTTTGTCTCCCCAGTAAGTGGCATAGAAGATGCTGTGTGTCAGTGCCATCACATATTATCACAAATGAAGTTCAGGGCAAGATGTAGGCATTTCTTTCTCTTTTTTCATGACAGTATTTTCCACCAGTAGTTTTTCTATGACTATCTGCTTTTTAAGAAATAAAAGGCTTGAAATAGAATTCTCTGTAAATAACAAGTTAGCTCTAAAGGTTGTGTGTAAAGCAGTGCAAGTGTGACCCTCTTAAAAGTGTAGCCCTTCGTTCTGCTAGGTATTTTTGTCGTACTTATGTGCACAATAGCAGTGTGTAAAGAAGTCTGAACTAGTGTAATTTACGTATCAAAGCATAAAAAAAGAGGGTATGAAAACGTTTGGTTTAAACCAGGATCTTGTCTCTAAAAGTGTCAGAAGTAGATGCTTAGAGAAATGATCTCACATAGAATCGTAGAATCACAGAATGGTCTGGGTTAGAAGGGACCTCCAAAGGTCATCCAGTCCAAGCCCCTCTGCAGTCAGCAGGAACATCCTCAATTAGATCAGGTTGCCCAGAGCCCTGTCGAGCCTCCCTTTATATATCTCCAGGGATGGGGCCGCAACCACCTCCCTAGGCAGCCTGTTTCAGTATTCCATCACCCTCACCTCCTGTTCCTAACACCCAATCTAAATCTACTCTTCTCCAGTTTGAAGCCATTGGCTCTTAGAATCATAGAATCAACAAGGTTGGAAAAGATCTCAGAGATCATCAAGCCCAACCTATCACCCAGCACCTCAGGACTAACTAACCCATGGCTTCAAGTGCCACATCCAAGCCTTTTTTGAACACCTCCAGGGATGGTGACTCCACCACCTCCCTGGGCAGCACATTCCATCTTGTCCTATTACTGCAGGCCTTTGCAAACAGTCTCTCTCCATCCTTCTTGTAGCCTCCTTCAGGTACTGGAAGGCTGCTATTAGGTCTTCCCAGAGCCTCCTCTTCTCCAGGCTGAACACCCCCAGCTCCCTCAGCCTGTCCTTGTAGTAGATGTGCTCCAACCTTCTGATCATTTTCGTGGCCCTCCTCTGGACCTGCTCCATCAGGTTCAGGAAGGTTCATGTCCTTCCTATCATGAGGGCTCCAGAGCACCTTCTCTTTGTCTCCCTCAGTTTCTTTCTTCACTGTTGTAAAGGCAAGGTGCTTTAATATGAATGTGAAATCTCAGCCATGTTTAAATCTAAGGAAAATAATTCCACTGCCTTGATTCTGGCTGGAATTTATCTGAGGATATTTATTAACTTATTCCATAATCCCATTTATAAGATCTGCTATAGAAGAGCTGCCAAGAAGGTTACAGCAGCTGTAAGATTTATGTTTACAACACCAAATACATGTTACCTGGAAATAACTACAGAAAATTTGCATCTCATTCTATATCTTCCCTTTCCTCCTTCATGAGTGTTTTGGCCAGCATCTATCTTCATTTTTGTTTTTCTGTCTTGTTAATAGTATTGCACAAAAGCAACTGGGAAAGATGGCAAAGTAGCAACATGGAAGGTATTTTATTCCTACCAGGTGGCAATGATATTTCCATGTGCATAACATTCAGTGGAAGACTTCCAGTCCTCAAGAAGGAGGGCAAAGGCATGGCAAAGACAAAAAAGATGAACAGATGGCTCAAGGATAAACGCTGTGAGGGAAGTCTGAGGATGTCTGACCCATCAGGAAGCATTCATAGAACAAGAGTTCCTCTGGACTGATGGACTCCAATAGAGTAGCTGGGCTAGTAGCTTTCTGGGACTGAGCTTAGTGTGGCTAGTGAAAACACTTAAATATACAGGGTTGGCAAAGGAAGGATAGAACAAGGGGTGAAAGTATACTGGAGAGCAGAAGGTTGAGGATCAGGGAAATATCAGCTTTTGTGAGTCGTGATGAGACAGACACAATGAAGGAAAATGAAGACAAGTTTCCCCACTGGGTTTCACAAATAAGAAAAATGGGCATGAAGGTGAAAGAAAAAGAAGTGCTGGTGGAAGATCACAGGATATTAGGGGTTGGAAGGGACCTCTGGAGATCATTCAGTCCAACCCCCCTGCCAGAGCAAGACCACATAACCACATCATCTAGCACAGATCACACAGGAATGCATCCAGATGGGTCTGGAAAGCCTCCAGAGAAGGAGACTCCACAACCTCTTTGGGGAGCCTATTCCAATGCTGTGTGACACAGTGAAGAAGTTCCTCCTCATGCTGAGGAGCATCACAGGGCAATAGAAACGTGGGTTTACAGTACAGGTACAGGTGCATGCAATTTGTTAAGGAAAGAGAAAATTAAAAGTAGAGATTCTGCTGTATATTAACACAGGAATAGGTCATTAGCAATGTCACCCATCTGGATCAAAATCACTTGGAACAGGAAGGAGGTGAGGGCATTAGGGAAGTCCAACTCTAACATTTATAGAGACAGAAATAATGGAAGTTGATATTTCCAGAAGTCTGTTGCAAACAAAGAGTCTTCATGACATACTACAGGAGAGCAGAAAGCTTACAAGAAGCATAGAAATAGAAAGCTGTGGCTTGCTGAAGGGCACAGCTCTAATAGAACCTAGGTGTAACTTGTGAAGAAAATTAAAATAAGGAGTGAAATACATTTACATGGATGGAAAAAAAAGGATTACCTTCTCTTTTAGTGACACAGAGCTGTTGGAGAGAGTCCAGAAGAGGCCACAAAGATGATCCAAGGGCTTGGAGCAGCTCTGCTATGAGGACAGACTGAGGGAGCTGGGGTTGTTTAGCCTGGAGAAGAGAAGGCTCCAGAGGGACCTTAGAGCTGCTTTCCAAAAGCTGAAGGGATCCCACAGAAAGGCTGCAGAGGGACTTTTCATGAGGGTGTCTAGAGACAGAACAAGGGGGAATGGTTTGGAGCTGAGAGAGAGTGGGGTTAGAGTGGATCTGAGGAAGAAGTTCTTCAGTGTGAGGGTGGTGAGACTCTGGAATAGGTTGCCCAGGGTGGTTGTGGCTGCCTCCTCCCTGCAGGTGTTCGAGGCCAGGTTGGATGAGCCTTGAGCAACCTGGACAAGTGGGAGGTGTCCCTGCAGGGAGGCTGGAGCAGATGATCTCTGAGTTCCCTTCTAACCTGAGCCATTCTGTGATTCTAACCTTAGTCCTTTCAGTAGAGGTAACAGTTCAGTATGGCTCCAAAGCTAAACAAACTGTTTGCCTAGGATATCTTAGATAATTAATGAGAATGTAGTACATGAATGCATACATGCCAATTCAAAAGCAAAATTTCAAGAGCTGACATTAGCTGGTTAATGGGAAACCTACATAATCAGCATTCTAGGACGGGGAGCCAAGTGGTATCATCCTCTCTCTTCCCAGCCTTCCTCTTTGGATCTGGCTCTATGTAATGCTGTGCCACTGGGGCTTCAATTGGAGTTTTCTTTCACCAGCCTGATCTCTTTTCCTTTAATTGGAAAGGAGCAAAGACTGTGGGCTATGAGAAATGCCTTTCTTTTTAATGCCTCATGGGTTACACCTTGAGAGAACCTGCATGGCAAATAACCTTCCTGAAGTTTTCCTTGAAAACACATCTGATTTCAAATTGCCAACTAACAGCAGAGTTTGCAGAATTTCACTGAAAGCTTATAAACACAATGCTTTTTTTTAATATCCTTTTGTCCTTAGAGATATCATTTCAACCTAGATTCACAGTTCTACAGGTTTTATTTCTCTCTCCTCACTCTCAGTGATATCGTGATCAATTGAAGCAAGCCTGACTTATTCCAATCTCTCTGTTTCCTTCCTGTGAGTTCTGTGATGGTATAGAGTGGCTCACTGCTCTCAGGTGACTGTAGTCATATTCAGAGCAAAACATTTCCTTACCAAAAGTATCTCCTTCCACTGAGTTAACAAGCCCACCCTCAGGCCAGTGGAGTGGCAGAGCTACTGTTTTATGAGAGTCACTCACTTGGGCTGAGATTTACTCTTCTGTAAAGGACAAGCTCAAGCCTGTGACCCTGTGCAGCCTATGTGCAATGTGTTTTGGGCTGGCCCTCTTGTAGAATCATAAAATCATAAAATTGTTAGGGTTGGAAGGGACCTCAAGGATCATTCAGTTCCACCCCCCCTGCCATGGACAGGGACACCTCACACTAGAGCAGACTGCTCAGAGCCACATCCAGCCTGGCCTTAAAAACCTCCAGGGATGAGGCTTCCACCACCTTCCTGGGCAACCTGTTCCAGTGTCTCACCACCTTCATGAAACTTCTTCCTAACATCCAATCTGAATCTAGCCACTTCTAGTTTTACTCCATTCCCCCCAGTCCTGTCACTACCTGACACCCTAAAAAGTCCCCCACAACCTTTCTTGTAGCCCCCTTCAGATTCTGGAAGGCCACAAGAAGTTCTTCTCAGAGCCTTCTCTTCTCCAGACTGAACAGCCCCAACTCTCTCAGTCTGTCCTCATAGCAGAGCAGCTCCAGCTCTCTGATCATCCTCGTGGCCCTTCTCTGGACATGTTCCAGCACCTCCAGATCCTTCTTGTAACAGAGGCTCCAGAACTGGATGCAGTGCTCCAGGTGTGGTCTCAGCAGAGTGGAGCAGAGGGGGAGAATCCCCTCCCTGGCCCTGCTGGCCACACTTCTCTTGCTGCAGCCCAGGCTCTGCTTGGCTCTCTGGGCTGCAAGTGCTCACTGCTGGCTCCTGTTGAGCTTCTCATCCCCCAGCACACCCAAGGCCTTTTCTTCAGAGATGCTCTCAAACCAGTCCCTGCCCAGATTATATCTGTGCCTAGGATTGCCCCAACCCAGATACAGGATCTTGGTCTTGTTGAGCCTCATGAGGTTCTCATGGGCCCACCACTCCAGCCTGTCAAGATCCCACAGGATGGATCCCTTCCCTCCAGCCTGTCAGCTGCACCACACAGCTTGGTGTCATCAGTGAACTTGCTGAGGTTCCACTCAATGCCACTGTCCGTGTCACCAACAAAGATGTTGAACAAGACTGGTGTCAGGACTGATCCCTGAGGGACTCCACTTGTGTATTTTTCTTTCTACCTTTCAGGCAGTGACTGACTATATTCTGAGGGGAGACCTCATTGCCCTCTACAACTACCTGAAAGGATGTTGTAGAGAGGTTGGTGCTGGTCTCTTCTCACAGGTAATTAGTGATAGAACAAGAAGGAACAGCCTCAAGCTATGGCTGGGTGGGTTTAGACTGGGCATTAGGAAGATTTCTTTCCCAGCAAGAGTGGTCAGGCATTGGAATGTTTTGCTCAGGCAGGTCATGGAGTCCCCAAGCCTGGATGTGTTTAAAGGTGGTTTGGATGTGGTGCTTGGGGATATGGTTTAGGGGCTGAACTTTGTAGAGTAGGGTTAATGGTTGGACTTGGTGATCCTGAGGGTCTTTTCCAACATGAATGTTTCTGTGACTCTGTGAGATATTGAGATATAGATTAGATAGCGATAGAGATAGATAGAGATAGACTTTTTTTTTCTGTATGTGTACTGCATATTGCATACACATTTCCCTTGGCTGGTCACTGTTACTGGAATATGAAGTATAACAACACTGCAGTTTTTCATGTATAGCAGATCTTCTCAGTCTTAAGGGAAGAGGCCACCATTTGATGTTTCCTTTGAAAGAATGGGTATTTGGCACAAGAAAGACCTCTGAGAGTCTGAAGACATGGGTCTACAAAATAAAGATATCAACTTTTCTCATGCTGGCAAAGTTGTCACCTAGGTAATTTTCTGGAGTAAGCTGGGTTGGTGTCTCTCAAGGCAATGCATACGTGCTCCTGGATTTACTGGAGTAAACATTTGCTTGCACTGTATCAGCTTCCTCGTGCTCTGGTCCATTCTTGTAAATGTTTGTCAAAACACCTTTGTTTTGTAGTTGAAGGATTTGAAGTGACATAGCAGCTTTTACAAGCTCCACAGTAGGTTACAGACCAGTTCATTAGTGGTTTGAGTCACTTAGCAGGAGGTAACTGGGTATGTGGTACTTGTGAAAAAAAAATATATATAGCCTGGTGTGCTTGGCTGATGTCAAAGAGCTGTCAGGTTGGTCTTCAGCCTCTGCCTCTTCTTCTCAGATAACAGCATGCAGATGTGTGCACACATGCCTGCATAGGAGAGGGAGAAAGACAGGAATACTTCCTTTGTATTTTGACTGAAATTAGAATCATAGACTCATAGACTCATAGAATTGTCCAGGCTGGAAGAGACCTCCAAAGCTCATCCAGTCCAACCTCCCTGCAGTCAGCAGGGACATCCCCAACTAGATCAGGTTGTCCAAGGCCCTGTCCAGCCTCATCTTCAGTATCTCCAGGGAAGGAGCCTCAACCACCTCCCTGGGCAACCTGTTCCAGTGTTCCACCACCCTCATAGTGAAGAACTTCTTCCTGACAGCCAATCTCAATCTGCTCTGCTCTAGTTTGAAGCCATTGTCCCTCATCCTGTCCCTGCAGGCCTTTGCAAACAGTCTCTCATTCTTCCTGTAGCCCCCTTCAGGTCCTGGCAGGCTGCTATTAGGTTTCCCCAAAGCCTCCTCTTTCTCCAGGCTGAACACCCCCAGCTTCCCCAGCCTGTCCTCATAGCACAGGTTCTCCAACCCCCTGATCACTGCCTTATCACTAAACAATACAGACCAGAAAGAAATGTAGTCAGTTTTTCTCACTAGCTAAGAGGCAAAATGCAAAGTGTTATTTTCAGTTTCTTAATCTCATTCTAGACCCTACAGATCGTGCACATTCCCACATGTCCATCACCAATTCTCACGGAGCTGTTTTCAGGACAGTGTTTTGTAGAAATGATGTGAAAGTGCCTGAGAACTAGGCTGGGTCAGGAGCTGCCACAGCCACAGAAGGAGGGAATCGAGCAGGCAAATTTATGACAGTTTGACATTTCAGATAATAGAGGTCAGTCCTTCAAGTCACAGTCCCCCTGAGATGAGTGGATGTCTGCTGGTGAATGTGGGAAGAACCAGTACTGTTAAATTGTCCCTTTGCTGCAAGGGAATCGTGTGGTGATAGGCTGGAGGAAAAGAATCCCTTTAATTCTGCTGAGGCAAATTCTGCTCCCTTTCTGGTATGGATGAGTGATGAATGATCCCATTCTCTGCAGCAGTTGTATCTGCAGCTATAAGATGAGCAGGATTTGAGTCTGTGGAATGAAGATTTATGTTGTGAGCAAACTGAAATGAGATGTATTGGTGCACCAATGTGCAAGACTTCCCTTTCTCATGCTCTCCCAGCTAAGATCTTGAAATACTGCTCATTGTGAATGCTATTTATGATAGCTGGGATGAAACAAATTTAGTCCACTTATTAACAGGTTTTGTGCACTTCTTTAAAGGAAGATACAATACTGCTTAGTGTTTAGATGTACTGATGAACCTTGTCCCCCTCAGTTGTTAGATCTCTGTGCCTCCTAGCAGTTGCAGGAGCTAGTGATATGCAGTGTGATAACAGTATATGTGTGAGGTTCACAGTGTAACATTTCCAGCTCCAAAGAGAAAGACCTTGGAGTCCTAGTGGACAGTAAGTTATCTGTGGGACAGCAAGGTGCCCTTGTGGCCAGGAAGGCCAATGCTGTCCTGGAGTGCATCAGTAAAAGTGTGTCCAGCAGGTCTAGGGAGGTTCTTCTCCTCTCTCTACACTGCCCAAGCTCTGGTTGGCTTTCTGGGCTGCAAGTGCTCACTGCTGGCTCCTGTTGAGCTTCTCATCCACCAGCACCAAGTCCTTTTCTCCAGGGCTGCTCTCAAGCCAGTCCCTGCCCAGCCTATATTGGTGCTTGGGATTGCCCCGACCCAGCTGCAGGACCTTGTACTTGCTCTTGTTGAAACTCATGAGAAACTACAATACAAAAAAAAAAAAGTGAAAGAATAAGTGTAATTTTTTTTTTTTTACATAAAAATACTGTTCAATCCCACAAAAAAACCCATTGATATATCATCTGTGTATTTGGATAGAAGAGAATTGAATTAGTCTGACACAGCTTAGCTGATTTTTCCTATTGAGCACTGTACTGACTGTGTCGGGCTGAATCAGGCATTTTTTTATTGTAATTGATTTCTATCTTTTCCAGCTAAAAAAAAGGAACTTAATTGGTTTTGTAAATAAACATTTCCTTATTGATTTGAGTCTGCAAACTCTGTTTGCAGGAAACTGAGATTCTAGAAATCTGTCTGATTTCTGGGGAAGCTGCAGTTGGAGGTGGGAGCTACTCTGTACTTCAAAATGCCCAGACTCTGATGCCATACTATGCTACATCATAAGCTGGTGATTAACTGCTCCTGTCCTGTGGTAATGCTGATTACAATAGCAAATCCTTTTATTAATTAGAAGTTTTTATTAATTTTCCTTAACTTAAACACAAAAGTAGCCTGGATTCTCACCTGGTCATATCATCTTCACACTTGTTGCAGTCAGGATTTCTTGCTACCCTGTCTCTGTTGCCATATTGACATCACTTGAATTTCTGGACTTATTTTAGAAAATACTGCAGATTTGTACAGCAAAAAGATTGCAACCAAGAACCCCAAATCTGTGGTGCAAGTATTTCAAGAGGTTAACCTGGTACTGACTCTAGTCCCACAGCTGCCCTTTAATGAATGGAAAATACTAGGTAAAGCCCTGGAAAAAATATTCTAGTTTAGTCTGATTCAAAATACATACAGTGTGTGCTGTGGTCACTTTGTGATATGAACTGAAGCAGGGACAGTTGGTAGAGGTTCTTTGTGATACAGACTGGGGGATGAGTGGCTGGAGAGCAGCCTAGCAAGGAGGGACCTGGCAGTGCTGGGTGACAACAGCTGAACATGAGTCAGCAGTGTTCCCAGATGGCCAAGAAGGCCAATGGCATCTTGGCCTGGATCAGGAATAATGTGACCAGCAGGAGCAGGGAAGTCATTCTGCCCTGTACTCAGCACTGGTCAGGCCACACCTTGAGTCCTGTGTCCAGTTCTGGGACCCTCAATTAAAAGATGTTGAGGTGCTGGAATGTGTCCAGAGAAGGGCACCAAGGCTGGGGAGGGGTCTGGAGCACAGCCCTGTGAGGAGAGGCTGAGGGAGCTGGGGGTGTTTAGCCTGGAGAAGAGGAGGCTCAGGGGAGACCTCATTGCTGTCTACAACTCCCTGAAGGGAGGTTGTAGCCAGGTGGGGGTTGGGCTCTTCTCCCAGGCAACCAGCAACAGAACAAGAGGACACAGTCTGAAGCTGCACCACAGGAGGCTGGATGGTAAGAAGAAATTCTTCCCAGAAAGAGAGATTGGCCATTGGAATGGGCTGCCCACGGAGGTGGTGGAGTCACCGTCCCTGGAAGTGTTTAAAATAAGACTGAATGAGGTACTTGGTGCCATGGCTTAGGTGATTAGATGGTGCTGGGTGATATGTTGGACTTGATGATCTCAAAGGTCTTTTCCAACCTGGTAAATTCCGTGATTCTGTGAAAACAGCAATTTATCAAGCTGACTGGAAACGACAGGTCTTGCAGCAGCCTCAGGGTGTGGGGGGTGACAGCTTGTATCTCAAACACAGTGTTCTGACTTCAGCCTATGTGGGAGACCTTGAGCTTTCTGAGTGAGGTTCCCGAAGGACTTCTTAGTGCAGTGAACTTGGGCCATTAGAGTATGCAGAAAGTCACAATGAAAACACAAATCTAACAAGCAGGTGCTTAATGCAGCCCCTTGAAATCCTGTGAATAACCCATTTCCTATCCTCTGACCACTCCACTACATGAGACAAGCTCAGTAATTTACCGAGCTCTCCCTTTCAGCAAGGGGAAAGCAGCACGGGTGCTGGGCTCCTGGTACTTTACATTCACCCCCATTAGTGTTACTTGCTGCACCTAATAGGCTGATAAATGGGGTATTGCTACTGTCATTGACTAAATGGCACTTAATATTCCATTTTAAAGTTCAGGAAATCAGAAGTAGGAGGAGAGGCTTTTGATGGCCATTTACTCAGTGACACAGACTTATAATCAAGGAAATTGATGTTGAACGTTCAGTTATAAGGATCCACAAAATGGAGCTGTAAAATTGTGCAGTGGATGCAGTGGTCTGCAGCAATATAACCCTTCACCTTATTAGGATTACCTCTAAAAATAGCATTAAAAATTAGAAAGAGACCCCAGCTTCTCAATTCCTGTAATATTACTTCAGTGAAAGGAAGAGAGTTTGGAACAGATTGCCACATTTTACTGCAGAATATAGCAGGCCACTGAAGGTTTAGGGTGGCAATTTCTGCTTTGTGGTGCTGGAGTGCTGTGAATAGGCACCTCTGCAGGACAAGGTGAGGGTAACACCTTAAAACATTCACACCAATGGCTTCTGTGGACTCACACTGGGACATCTAATTGGTAATTGTTAAAGCCAATACACGTTGGAATTCTTTGTAACTTAGCAATCCTTATCCCTAGGCATAGTTTTCCTTTTTTTTTTTTTTTTTTTTTTTTTTTGTAGCAGTCTAGATAATGCACTGAAGAACTTTAAGCCATAGGTGTTGTTTACAATTTAACTGTATGTAGTTCTGCCAGCAAAGAACAAGAAACAGCAAAAGTCTGGCCAATTTGCTGTTTGGACAGAGGACAAAGCCACTCTGAAGAAAAGATCAGCTGCATCCGAGCACAAGTCTGGATTTCAAACATTCTCATTGTTCAGAATTGCTTTTTATTTGGACAGCTGGTTCTGACCTTTTTTTGGTCCTCCCATGTAGAAAGATACTGTCCATGGATTTATGAGGAAAAGGTAATAGCAGCAAGCAGTTTAACAGGAGACAGAGAGTGGACAGTGTAATGCATATGCTGGGTTTTTATAGTCCAGGAGAAGCAGCTTGGCCTCTGCTGAATCACTCAAGTGCTCCTCTCGGGGTGTGACCTCTTTTCTGACCCAAACGTCATCACAGGACTAGATGGATTCAGAGCCTCCATGCCCTGTCTGCCACTGGACCTCTCTTAGTCTGAATTTCAGCAGTGTTTTGAGATCTGCCTCCTTTGAAGCCCCTACCATCTGGAATAACTTCACTGTGGCTCTCTGCCTCATTGATTCTCTTCTTCATTTCAAATCTCAGTTGACCATTTATCTTTTCTACCTTGCCAATTTCTTTTAATTTCCCTGTCCATCTGCTTGGTCTATTTAACTTTGTGAAAGCTTTTAGATTACATATTTTATAGTAAATGCATAGGAAAATGGTTCCATATTATATAGGAACAACTTCTCCAAGCTTGAGCAGTGTACTGTTAGCATCAGCTGAAAACTCCTACATCTCCCTGATGTCTGCTCAGTGTTACAATTCACAAAGTTAGAGAGGGATGCTGAGATTGTGTTGACAGCCAAAAGAATATACTTACTTTCCTAGAGCTGCAGCAAGTAGAGCAGATGGTATTTTTCCCCACTCCACATCACTCTCTGTCCTTTCCTTCCTCGTGGCCCATTGTTCATTTTTCACACCTCTCTGTCAGTTTGGTTCAGATTCAACACCTGCTGAAGTCAACAGAGAATCTCCCACTGACTTTATTTGCCCTTGCATTCTGCTTCCTGTGATCTCTCCTCCCTTCAGCTGTGCCTGAACCCAAATCCCTGCTCTGACCTCTCAACAGTTTGGATCCTGTCTGTGCATCATCTCTCTTCTTGCTTCCTGCACTTTGCCAGGAGCCTCAGCAGAGCAGTGGTGAGGAAAGCTGCATGGAATAGACACCGATTATGTCAGTAGCTAGAAAGAAAACCTGTGGAAAACTTTCAGTTTGAATTACTCAGAAACAATGTTTTCTCTAGAAAACAGAAACATAATCTTAGGATAAATATTATGGAAACCACATTGAAATGTTTTGTTTGTCTTGGGTTTTGTACTTTTAATTAAAATGAAAAATCATGTCAAAACAGAAATGAAAACCCTCTGTTTTGAAAATGTTGTAGTGAAATATTTTGCCTTTCATGAAATAATGCAGGCAGTTTTCCATAGATTGTTTTTCCTCAAATTCAGTGATTATGTTTATTAATCCCAAACCATGTTTTTCTTCTGTGGTGAGTCACTCAGTTACTTGATGCTACTTCCTCTCGTGGTTTTTCTCTGTATATGTGGTGGGTTGAAAATTCCCCCTCCCAACATAAAATTGCCAGCTCAGCTCAGTTGGAAGCAAATGAAGCTGTATTTACAAGCAAAACTGCAAATCTAAAATGAAATGCAATGAATATGCACAAAATATACAAAATTTACATATATTTACAGGTATTTACAATTTATAAACAGCACAAGAACTCCCCTGGACAAAATCTAATAATAGCTTCCCCCTCCCTGCCCCTGTGGTTTTCAGCTCAAACCATGACATGGGTTAACACAAGGGATAACCAACACAGAAGTGAGGGGAAAGAAACACTCAAAAACTCAAGGTTGAGATAAAATGATAAGACGTTTAGCTAATAATCTAATTAATCCAATAATACAATGCATGATTACCTTAGCTTAGCCTACTTGCATTAGAAGTGCAGTGAAATCACAGAATCACAGAATGTTAGGGGCTGGAAGGGACCTCCAAAGCTCATCCAGTCCAACCCCCCTGCCAGAGCAGGAGCACCTAGAGCAGATCACACAGGAACACAGCCAGGCAGGTTTTGAATACCTCCAGAGAGGGAGACTCCACAACCCCCTTGGGCAGCCTGTTCCAGTCTTCTGTCACCCTCACAGGGAAAATTTTTTCCTCCTGTTTCCATGGAACTTCCTATGCCTCCACATCCACCCATTGCCCCTTGTGCTGGCATTGGGCATCACCCAGCAGAGCCTGGCTCCATCCTCTGGGCACTCACCCTGCACATCTTTATCAACATGAATGAGGTCATGCCTCAGTCTCCTTTTCTCCAAGCTAAAGAGGCCCTGCTCTCTCAGTCTCTCCTCACAAGATACATACAGAGGAAAAAAAAAATCATCATAGAAGAAAGCCAGTATGCTATCCCAATCCCACTTGTCTCACTGCCATCCCTGTGGAAAGGAGACAACACCCCCCCACACCAAAAAAAAACCCAAAACCAAACAGAACCCAAAAGCAGCAATGAAAACGGGAAGCTTCTCATGTTGCAATCTGAACTCCAAGCCCCAAAATACTTTGCTCTGGCTAGCACTTTCATTTTGAAGCTGGCATGAGGAAGCATGATATGAATAGTAGCAGAGTAAAACTTGACCTATAACAAAATGGAAGCCAGGGCAAAAAGGAAAAAAAGAGGAAGAAAAAAAAAAAAGGGAAATAAAAAGTGTTCCTGTGTCTCTACCATCCACTTTTCTTTTGTTGGGTAGGTTGGGTGGTGATTCCCTTGATTTCTCAATCTTGTGCCCCCTTGGGATGGTGTCTCACTTCAGTAATGGCTTTCACTAAAGTGATACAACTGTCTCCTATAACAAGAAAGTCAAGGGCTTTACTCTTCTTTTGAGTGTTCAGTTTCTGTGGACAAAATCATCACCCCAGTGGAGTCCAATGAAATTTTCCACCAACTTCATGTAGTCAGAATGGATCCTTGCACATTTAACAGTATCTGTGTTCCTTAGAGCTTGAATCACTCCAGAAATAAAAATTATTCTTCCTCTAACATTCTGATCATCATAAGCAGCACCTCTCTGCACCCTGGGAAATTTTTTTGTGGTTTAATTGACATCCCTAGGAGTTGTGAGATTTCTCAGCAACTTACACGCTTTAGCCCTAATAGTATTTACAGTC
Source organism: Indicator indicator (assembly GCF_027791375.1). Lineage (NCBI taxonomy): Eukaryota > Metazoa > Chordata > Aves > Piciformes > Indicatoridae > Indicator > Indicator indicator. The sequence continues at coordinate 32,748,415 of NC_072017.1, forward strand.
ATTAAAGACACTAATTAAATAACAAAACAACTAATGACAAATTGATGCAATGCCAAATAAAGGACTCGAATAAATGCTTAATTAAAGATGCTAATAAAATCCCTTTCAGCCCTTTACAGTCCACTCCCTAGAGCAGAAGATGACTTTCTCCTCAGAATTCTTTAAAGCCCTTTACAAGCCCAGTCTCTAGGGTTGCTGCCTTCTTTAACCTCTGGATTAAATGCTTGTTAGCTAAGCACTGTATAAACCCATTTAAAATGCAGCAACATAATGAAGTTGTCTCCAGAACGCTCTGTGTCCTACAGATATGGTATGCCATGACATTCCTGTCTGCATGCAACTTCCCATTCACTAGGGTATGCAAGGTTGTGTCTGATTTTGAGCACCTGGGCAGGGGAACACATGCCTGACCTCAGACCTCCTTAAGCCAATGGCACAATTCCTGTGCTTAAATTTCAGCTAAGTACCTGCATGAATTGAAGCCAAAGTGAGAAAGGGTATAGCCATAATGCAACCCAGTTCAAGTAATGCAAGCTGGTTTGTAATTCATTATTGATTCTGTTAAGCTTTCTTATTTATCACCTAAGCAGAACCTAGCAATAAAAATAAACTTTTTTTTTTAAATGAATGTATTGGAGAATGGATCTGCCATTAAAAAAAAAAAAGGCTTTTAAGCAGGACTCAAAAGAGGAAAGAAGTTCTTTAAGCTGCTATTCAGTATTTCTTTCATGCGCCAGAACTCTCTCTCACCCTGGCAGATGGCCTCATTAGATATTTCTCTCCTTATCTGTACATTTAGCTTTTTACATTTTGTGTCAATAAGGATAAAACAAATGCTTATAAAAGTAGAAACTGAAGAGTAATTTCCCAGCCTTTCACAGAAGGTTTGCAGCAGCAGATTTGAGCAGACAGGCTGCTGTGATCACCAGGTACACCATACATGGTGCATGGCAGCCCTTTCCACTTTTATCTGTAATGCTGTTTTGTGATGGGATTGTTGTCTTTGGGGTTGTCAGCAGATTGTTGATCTCAAAGTTTTCCTTTCTCCCTCTGATCCCTTACATCATTTCACATTATCTCATCTAACAAGCCAGCCCGCATTCGGATAACGCTGTGCATGCTCAACTTCAGAAGAAGCTCTGAACCCAGCCTGGGCATCTCTTATCAGCTTTGTTATTACCCAGCTCCAGATTTGGGGCAGATAGAAATAAATGGGGCATCAGTGAGAAAGAAAGAATTCCTTGCACTTGTAAGAACACCTCTATCTCTGTGCCATTTGCTTATCACAGTACATTAGAGGTTGGAAGGGACCTCCAGAGATCATCGGGGAAAGCAGGTCGTGCAGCCAGGAAGGGGATGATTGCACTGGTCTGAGTGATAGAATCTGGATTCTATTTGAAATATTCACCACACATATCCTATATGTCACTTTCAGTTGTGGGGGAGGGCGAGGAGTGGGAATGGAGAAAGAGCTAATTCACAGGAAGGTGCTGCTTGCAGTGTGCCAAATTACCTCTTGGATAGCTGAGTACTCACAAATGTATCAGATAACTTCCACTTTTCCCTTGGGAAAGTCCAGAGGACAAGCATGCATAGCTGGCAAGTTAAGAAGTATGAAAACAAATGAACATGAAAGAGACTTTAGGAAAAAAAAAAAAAGTGTGAAAAGCATAGAACTAGAATTAACAGCCTTAACTGAAACAGAGTTGCTCTAACCACTGATCTTTCTAAATTGCACCACTCTACATCCTCCAATTACGTCTGCATGCTGCTTTCCATCAAGAATAAAGGAAAAATCCAATCCTCCAGGCAACAGGATTTCAACTGATTCATCACATCAGGAACCAATGTACTACAGTGTCAAATCAGTGGCATTCTAAGCCACATTCTGACCCATCAAATATTCTTCTATTTCCTCTGTGTTTGTTTCCAGCCTTTAAAAAGCCTACTCTTGCTTTGCTTCTGTCTTCAATAACTTTACTTACCTCTTGTTTAGTGTCATACTGGCATTTCAGTTTCCCACTGCTACCCTTCAGCACATATTACAGAGATTGCATGTGTGGGGTTTTTTTTTCCAGTCACTATAACTTGTGTGCATTTTTCAGATACTAAGAAGGACTCAAAATATTTTTTTTAATCTTTAAATCTTTAGCAACTGCTCAAAGAAAATGTACTACTTATACCTTTTATTGTTTATGTCTTCAGACCATCATGACTACAACAGCAGGACTGCAGAGAATGTAAAACCCTTATCACTAGTGTCAAATGTTATTTTAACCCACAGTGAAAGACTGATCACTAAAAAAAAAAAAAAAAAAAAAAAAAAAAAAGAGCTCTGGGTCATACCTTCTGTCTGTTAGAAAAATATTTAATTCCCCTCAAAGTTTGTAAAGTGCAAGAACAACAGCAGTGCTTCTCTGCCAGGAATTTGTTTTGCTGGAGAAGTGGTATGTGGGGATCATTGAAAAGCTCAAAAGCAAGGGTTTCTTCTAGAGTGCTGCATCTGTGTCTGTTGGAGTTCTGCTCTTGATTGTTTGAGATATGATTCTGCAACGTGAAGCGAGGAGCTCAAAGCTAGACAGAGACAACGCTGATGAAAACAGAGCATCTACAGGCCCTCCTTGAGGGACATCCTAATATTTGTCTGTATGTGTCTCCCTCTGTCCTCTGTTATTGCTGTTGATGAAAATAGTGGTGTCTGTTGAGCTAAATCTGTACAGGCAGTTTCACATCCATGGAGTGAAAGGGGCTTCTGTTCTTTACATAGCCTCAGGAGAAGCTGAAATACAATTCCAAATCCTAAGTCTTCGAGCAATTATTTGAATTGTTTTCAATATCCTGCACTATTTCCATGGCTAACTTGAACTCTTCTGTTAGCACCACAGGAAGTAGCCTAGAAGGGAAATGTTTCTCTGTGCTGAATAAGACACTCGCTGGCATGGCTGTACTAAGATGAAGAAGAAGGGAAAAAAATCACTGTACAGTTCATCAATACTTAAAAGAAGCAAAATGATTCCAATCTGAGGAAAATATCACAACTGTTCCCAGAAGTGTCACAACATGGGAACATGGGAATACAAGAGAAAGCTCTGCTGAAAATGGTTATGTCTCCTGATCGCTTTAGTCAGCTGTGGCAGGGAAAACAAAGGCATTTCTTGCTGCGCTGCAGAAATGTATACTGGGCAGTAATAAAGGAATAAAATTAGGAAGTCACACTGGCATAATAATGCAATGCAAATGTCATTTGCATCAGTAAAAGCATGACCAATTCTCTCTATCCTACAACAATTTCAGTTATTATTTTGATGGCACTAATTCAAGATTTCTCCATCGAAGAGTAAGTTGCAGCAGTCGAAAGATGGTAATTGCATCATCACTATGCAAGAATATGAAGAATATTAAATTAAACTTTGATAGTAAAACAGAAAAAAATAATGTCTTCAGTTTAAAAAAATATTATTTCAATTAATGGCATAGAATAATTACATATTTTACTGGAAAAAAAGAAAAAAGAAGAAGAAGTAGGAGGCTGAGAAGGACATTCTCAACAAATGTGGGTGCTGAGACCTGAAGTAATTTTGCTTTCCAAAATTCAGAGCGTTATCTCAGAGATTTCACCATTTTACAGTTCAGTAAAACTATTAAGACTTGGAAAACACTACTTAAACCAGGGGAGGTAGATATTAGTGCTAATAATCTAAACTGAATACATCCCCAATGAAAATGGTTACAATGACAGACTGAGAGCTGGGTAGAGAGGAACCTCATGAGGTTCAACAAGGACAAGTGCAGAGTCCTGCGTCTGGGAGGAAGAATAAACTGCACCAGGACAGGTTGGGAGGAGATCTGCTGGAGAGCAGCCCTGGGGAGAAGGACCTGGGAGTGCTGGTGGACAACAAGTTCTGCATGGGACAGCAATGTGCCCTGGTGGCCAAGAAGGCCAATGGGATCCTGGGGTGCATTCAGAGGAGTGTGTCCAGCAGATCCAGGGAGGTTCTCCTCCCACTCTACTCTGCCCTGGTAAGACCTCACCTGGAATATTGCATCCAGTTCTGGGCTCCCCAGTTCAAGAGGGACAGGGATCTGCTGGAGAGAGACCAACAGAGGGCTGTGAGGATGATGAAGGGACTGGAGCACTGCCTGATGAGAAGAGGCTGAGAGCCCTGGGGCTTAGTCTGGAGAAGACTGAGAGGGGATTTAATAAATGTCTATAAATATCTGAGGGCTGGGGGGTCAAGAGGGAGGGGACAGGCTCTGCTCAGTTGCACCCTGTGACAGGACAAGGGGCACTGGATATAAACTACAGCACAGGAGGTTCCACCTCAACATGAGGAGGAACTTCTTCACTGTGAGGGTCCCAGAGCACTGGAACAGGCTGCCCAGAAAGGTTGTGGAGTCTCCTTCTCTGGAGACTTTCCAGACCCATCTGGATGTGTTCCTGTGTGACCTGCGCTGGATTCTCTGGTCCTGCTCTGGCAGGGGGGTTGGACTTGATGATCTTTGGAGGTCCCTTCCAACCCCTCACATCCTGCAAGCCTGTGATTTGTGACATGAAGTATTGCTGAAAGAGGTCAGAGAAAATTTGCCAAGGGCCCTTAGCTAGTCTGATTCCTCAGTGACTTGCCATGGAGTTGTTTTGGTTTGATGTTGGTGTGTTTGTTTGTTTGTTAGATCTAATATTAGTGTTTCTGAGGGGTGGGGAACTTTGCTGGTGAGACAGTGGTGAAGGTACCCAACAGCACAGAGGAGAAACTGGCTATTTTTCAGACAGAACTAGGTGAGCTGGGTGATCAGAGTGATAAAGCTTTGATGAGATTTAATCATTAAAGTGTGAGGTTAAATGGTCAGTAATATATAAACAAAATTTTTCCTCTATCAGGGGAGCTCATTAGTCAGAAATTATGAAGAAAGAATGAGAAGGATCTGAATCTGCTCATTGCCCAGACAGTGATTAGGAGCTGCTCCTATCATGTTGCCATTAAAAAGGCAAATGCAATTCTAAAATACTTTGGACAAGCTGTATCCAGGGGAGCTAATAATGGCAACAGATATCTCACTGGTTCATCTGCAGTACTGTGTGTGCTATTCTGTGCATCTGCATATTTAAAAAAAAAAAGTAAGGTTTAGGCTTAAAAAGGCACAAAGGAGAGTAGAATAATGAAGAAAAAGAAACTAAGGGGATGCCTTTGTTGGTCTGGCAAAATAAACACTGAAAGATAACATCACTTGTTGCTGCAAATGAACTGAGAAATGAGCACTATAGCACTAAAGAATCTTTAATGTAGAAAAAAACAAATTAGCAGAAAAATGTGTATGAATTAGTGTCATTAACTATGGAGTTTAAAAGTCATCATAGTGGGGTTCTGGGTTATGCTTCTAATAGAAGATGAAGAAGCACAATTAATATTTTAAAGGTGATGTTCTATTAGTTTATAGAGGTGATAGAAGGCAGTAGGGTGCTTGGCTCTTCAGTGACCCCATGGCTGTGCTTTGTTTTGCAGAGGAGTGGTTTCACACTGCAGAGTCTCCTTTTGGATGGAGCTGAACTGGAAGAGGCAATCCAGAGGCACACTTGGTGCTGCAGCTGCTGCTGGCTTCTCAGCTGATGATACCATGCTAAAGTGGCTAGGAAGTGAGACCCTGTGCTCTCTCGGGATGATAGAGGTTGGGGAACATCTAGTTCAGCCAGAGCAGGTTCACCTAGAGCAGGTAAGTGCATATGCTGTGGATGTCATGTGTTTAGCACAACTGTTTCACTGCCTCTTTCTTCTGCTGTCCCTGTAACCTGGCTGCAAAGGGAAAATGCTGAATTTGTGATTCAGTTGCTGTTAGACTTCTTGCTGATACCTCATGTGATGACACACCTCACACTGACACACCTCAGAAGACTAAAATGAAATCCATCTTAATGCTAAGGGAAAGCATTTTGTATTTATTACATATTAGTGGTGTTTATTGGTGTTTGAAAAGTGGGAGAAGGACTGAAGTTTTTAATCCTTTCTGGGAAGAGCCATCTTTAACATATATATGTGCAGACATGCATTTCATCCACATGCTGCACAAACAGATCTAGATATATTTGCACAGTATCTTGGAAAGCAGAGTTCTATATCACATTGCAAAAGCCATAAATGAATGGATCACTAATACAGTCCCATTTATAGGGTTTTATTTTGCTTGCAATGTCTATTGCATTGCAGTGTACCATATTAATTGCAAGGACTTAGCCCTCATTTTCTCTGTTAGGAGCTCACAGTTAAAGTCCCAGTTCCCAACTAGCTTGTTGACTTCCAGAATAAAATAACTTCCCTGATGTCATAAGACAGTAAGAGCAACATTTGTCTGCCTGTGGCCAGCTTGGGACACAGTGGTCCACAGAGATTAAGAAAAACATCTTACACAGCTTGAATGATAGGTGTCAAGAGAGTGGTTGCATCATAAGCATGGACCTGTTGGAGTGGGTCCAGAGGAGGGCCACAAGAATGATCAGGGTGTTGGAGCAGCTCTGCTACAAGGACAAGTTGGGGGAGCTGGGGTTGTTCAGCCTGGAGAAGGGAAAGCTCTGAGGAGACCTAATAGCAGCCTGCCAGGACCTGAAGGGGGCTTATAAGAAGGATGGAGAGAAACTCTTTACGAAGACCTGTAGTGATAGAACAAAGGGCAATGGCTTTAAGCTGGAGAAGAGCAGATTTAGATTGGATGTTAGGAACAGGTTCTTTATCATGAGGGTGGTGGGAACACTGGAACAGGTTGCCCAGGGAGGTGGTTGGTGCCCCATCCCTGGAGATATTCAAGGTGAGGCTCAACAGGGCTCTGGGCAACCTGACCTAGCTGAGGATGCTGACTGCAGAGGGGGTTGGGCTGGATGACTTTTGGAGGTCCCTTCCAGCCTGGACCATTATATGGTTCTACAATTCTATGATTTTATAATCTGCTCTTGAGCATCTCACTGCCTTAATTTTCAAAGGTACACTCAGTAACTGTAAAAACAGTTGTTTATTTAGTTAGCTGAGTGTGAATGAAAGAGGCCTGCTGCCAGCACCTAGGGGGAGTGGACCTATGTGTCATCTCTGCACCAGGTATGTGTGCTGTAAGGTTGTTAATGTTCTGTATTTTACTAGTGATCTGCAACAATGCTGGGCAGCTGCAAATTTTGAGGGGTCTGTGAGACTTAGACATATGTGTCCAGTAAAACTTCACTCTTCCAAAACTGCCCTGTAATGCCTATTCAGCCATGTAAAAATGAGAAGCACTGTGCAAGGTTGGTACTGTTAGCAGTGGGCTGGTGTGACAGGCTTGCAACAGGGTTGTATAGAGTATAAGGAGACCAACTGTGGAGTTCTTCTTTGGGCCAAGCCATGGAAGAGCTTCTGCTCCTTCAGCTGCCTCCCTGAGCTTGCTACCTGGAAATTCTGACTAGCTCCCCGAAACTGGAGATCAGCAGATAATCTTTGTTGCCATTGAATAAGCAGCTTTTTGCAAGCTAAAGCCTTGTAGGATAAAGTAGCTGAATACCCAATTGCTCTTGGTGGGCCAAAATGTTTCTGATGAGGTTTTATTCAATATAGGTGGACAAGTGAATCGAAGATCTTGGATGGCTAGACAATTTATTCCCTGAAATGTCTGTAATTCCTTCTAAGAAGAGCCTCATGTTTGTGTCAACAATTGATTTTAAGCATTATTTCTGTCTTCAAGAGAAATGATCAGACTCCACCCTTCTGCTGGGAAGGGATCAGTAACAAAGGCAGCCACAGGAGACTTTGATTTTAAGTGAAAGTTTGCTGTCTGATTCAAGTAGTGTTCAGTTCTGTTGTGTTTGTGTTATTTTTTCCAAGAGTCAAGGGCTCATAGTATTTCACTCCCTCACTTTCAACTCTCACATATCAAATATGCTCTGAGTTTGCTGGAATATGTTCAGTGAAGTGTTGTGCTCTCTCTAATTGATTCTTCTGTTTCTACTCTGGCTGTTTTACATTTTGCAAGTAGGCAGTTTGGGAATGGAAGAAAAGTAAATATCACACAGAGTTTAATAAGAGGAGATTTAACCAGCACTTAAAATGTATCACTGCTTTCTCTCTGTACCTGGTGCTTCAGTGTCTTCATCAACAAGGCACAGTCATTTATAGTCATTGAAAAAGGGAGCCATCACTGTCAACTTATTTTTGAAGCTGCTGCATGCAGGACTGTGGGCAACCCTAGACCACACAGAAGAGACCTTTTGTTTCATAGAAGGTTGTCAGGGCAGCCCTGTACTGGGCAACAGCAGATATCCCCAGCCTGGTAACAGAGCAGTTAAGTTTGAGTCTTTGACACAGAGAAGAGTCTGGGAGGCTGTAGTGGGTCAAAATTAACCCCCCAAAATAAAATTGCCAGACTAGCTTAGATGGAAAGCAAATGAAGCTCTATTTACAAGCCAAACTAAAATCTAGAAATATGAAATGCAATGAATATGTACAAAATATACAATATTTACATGTATTTACAATTTATAAACAACACAAGCACCCCCCTGGACAAAACCAGGGGGGTTACCAACAGCTTCCTCTTCTCTGTTCCCTTTGGCCATCCTATACAAGGTAAAAGAGAGAGAAGAGAAGAGCAGAGAGTAGCTTGTTTGTACTTAGCCACCAGAAGAACACAACCAAGGTCAGCAAAAAGCCAAGCAAAAGCACCAGATAGTATCTGCTAGAGCAAGGAAGACGAAAAGAGAGTTAGTTTATACAACTAACTTTATGTGAGCAATTAGACCACTGGGATTATTTAGACTTTATCATTAGTTTCCTTTTCCATCCAATGGTAATTTATTTCCATTCTGCCACTTTTCTACTCAATCTGTGGAAAATTTTCCTAGGCATTAGCCTAAAACTGCCACAAAAGCTTTTAGAAATCTACAAAAACAGTGAAATGCTCACTCAACGTGTGACTGCATCTCAGCTGGATGTCCTGTGATGGGCAAATTGTTTGCTAAGGATTGCTGAATATTACAATGCTAAGCTGAAGTCAGTCACCCAAATATTTCCAGTATTACTTCTAATGAAAGGTATTCAGCTGTCAGAGCTCCTGGGGCATTCACATCAAAACCTGACAGGCTTGGGCTTTGAAACTGTGGCTTGCACCACAGTACCAAGGCCTCCTTTCTGTTAATAATCAAGGTTGCTGTAGGAAAGTCCTTAACAGACTTCATGAAGTCAGTGGTGTTTCCTCTCTTTTCTCACTCTCAGGTAGATTGTAGGATGGTGATTTGCTTTTTCTCTGTTATCTGGGAGTGAGAGGGCACTGTGGTAAGGAGACATTCTGTATTTCAGGGGAACATTGAGAGAAGATGTTCTGATACCACCACACATCAACACTGACTGTTGTCTAGAACTTCACTTCAGACAGGTTACCTTGACAGAAAGTGAAATAGTGAAAGGGGTTAAATGAGTAATTTTGAGCCTCTGAAGAGAGTTCTAGCAAGTCATTGACAGAATGTAGATGTTCATTCAGGCATCCTCTGTGATTCAGTCACAGTAGGGCTTGGAAAAGCATTTACTAAATGCTTCCAGTATTTAAAGATCCACTTACCTCTTCCTCAAAATTAGTTTTCTGCACTCTACCTTCTACACTTTTGGTGCTGCAAGAGAATTTTGGAGGGTAATAAGTGCTTTGACTTGCTGGTTTGATAAGAACCATGTGTTTACTCCTCAGAGTTTGCAGTGTGGTGAACACTCATGACAACAAATAGAGAAAAGATCTTATTTGTTATGGTAGACTACTCTAAACTACTCTGTTCTCATGAATGCAAGCAGACAGACCAAATTCACCCCTTATCCAGCCTTTTTGTCATCAGGAGGAAAATGGAGAAGTAAAAAGTTTGACTTAGCAATAGTATGACAGATGTATACTGCCTGATTTCCTCTGGGTGGCTGCTGACTCTGGGGTTTAATGCTTATCTATATCGATCCTGTTCACAGTGGCTGAATCATGTAGATGACTGGTGAAGATCATAAGTTATCCTTTGTTTCCATCCCAAATCCAGATTAAGCCTCTTTAACATACCTTGTCACTAAACAAACAAGTAGTCATCTGTCATAAAATCCATAGTGGGAGGAATATTGCTTTTCCTTACCTCCTAGCAGTATGGACATCTCTTGGTGTGATCAGAGATCTGAGCACAACTTTTCTCCTTGTGCAACCAGTTAACTATCCCCAAAAACAGTCTTCATTGGCTTTAGGAGCTGCACCTATTTTGCTTTGACAGATTATAGAATCGTAGAATTGTTAGGGTTGGAAGGGACCTCAAGGATCATCCAGTTCCAACCTCCCTGCCACGGGCAGGGACACCTCATACATCCAGCCTGGCTGCAAAAACCTCCAGGGATGAGGCTTCCACCACCTCCCTGGGCAACCTGTTCCAGTGTCTCACCACCCTCATGGTGAAAACCTTCTTCCTAACATCCAATCTGAATCTACCCATTTTTTTTCCATTACTTTTTTTCCATTCCTCCTAGTCCTATCATTACCTGACACCCTAAAAAGTCCCTCCCCAGCTTTCTTGTAGGCCCCCTTCAGATACTGGGAGGCCGCAATAAGGTCTCTCTCAGTCTGTCCCCATAGCAGAGGAGCTCCAGCCCTCTGATCATCCTCGTGGCCCTTCTCTGGACATATTCCAGTACGTCCACATCTTTCTTGTAACAGAGGCTCCAGAACTAGATGCAGTACTCCAGGTGGGGTCTCACCAGAGCCGAGTAGAGGGGGAGAATCACCTCCCTCAACTTGCTGATTCTGTTAAATCAGTTCAAATGCACTAATTTTGGATTATCTAAAACTGATAATTTATAAGACTAATTCAACTCAAACACAGCTGCTTCAAATGCCACCCCCCCACCCCCCAAACTGAAATGACAAGAAATAAATCTTTTCATATTTATATTTCACTCTTGAAAAAGTCTCCATATAACATGAAATAAAGCTATTTCAATATTATGTCCATGGGAGACAGAATTATTATAGTCTCTGTTTTCATAGAATTATTTAGGCTGGAATAGACCTTTAAGATCACCAAGTCCAACTGTTAACATAGGACTGCCAAGACCACCAATGAACCCCGTCCCTAAGTGCTACACCTATACATCTTTTAGGTATACCTCCAGGAACAGTGACTCCCCAACTTCCTTGGGCAGCTTGTACCAGTGCTTGAGAACCCTCTTAATTGAAAATTTTTTTCCTAATATTTAACACAGACCACCTGTGATTCAGCTTGAGGCTGTTTCCATTAGAATCAAGAATAGAATAGAATCAAGAAGGCTGGAAGAGACCTCAAGGATCATCGAGTCCAACCTGTCACCCTACACCTCATGCCTATCTAAACCATGGCACCAAGTGCCACGTCCAATCCCCTCTTGAACACCTCCAGGGATGGTGACTCCACCACCTCCCTGGGCAGCACATTCCAATGGCCAACCACTCCCTCTGTGAAGAACTTTCTCCTCACCTCCAGCCTAAACCTCCCCTGGCGCAGCTTGAGACTGTGTCCTCTTGTTCTGGTGCTGGTTGCCTGGGAGAAGAGACCAAACCCCACCTGGCTACAACCTCCCTTCAGGGAGTTGTAGACAGCAATGAGGTCTCCCCTGAGCCTCCTCTTCTCCAGGCTAAACAGTCCCAGCTCCCTCAGCCTCTCCTCATAGGGCTTGTGCTCAAGGCCTCTCCCCAGCCTCGTTGCCCTTCTCTGGACATGCTCCAGCAATTCAACATCTTTCCTAAACTGAGGGGCCCAGAACTGGACACAGTACTCAAGGTGTGGCCTAACCAGTGCTGTGTACAGGGGTACAATGACCTCCCTGCTCCTGCTGGCCACACTATTCCTGATGCAGGCCAGGATGCCATTGGCTCTCTTGGCCACCTGGGCACACTGCTGGCTCATGTTCAGGTGCCTGTCAACCAGTACCCCCAGGTCCCTTTCCACCTGGCTGCTCTCCAGCCACTCTGACCCCAGCCTGTAGCTCTGCATGGGGTTGTTGTGGCCGAAGTGCAGCACCTGGCACTTGGACTTGTTGAATGCCATCCTGTTGGACTCTGCCCATCTGTCCAGCCTGTCAAGGTCCCTCTGCAGAGCCCTTCTACCTTCTAACAGATCAACACCTGCTCCCAGCTTGGTGTCATCTGCAAATTTACTGATGATGGACTCAATCCCCTCATCCAGATCATCAATAAGGATATTGAACAGGATGGGGCCCAGCACTGATCCCTGGGGGACACCACTAGTGACAGGCTGCCAGCTGGATGTGGCACCATTCACCACCACTCTCTGGGCTCTGCCCTCCAGCCAGTTCCTAACCCAGCGCAGAGTGCTGCTGTCCAAGCCATGGGCTGACAGCTTGGCCAAGAGTTTGCTGTGGGGGACAGTGTCAAAGGCCTTGCTGAAGTCCAGGTAGACTACATCCACAGCCTTTCCCACGTCCACCAGGCTGTCACCTGATCATAGAAGGAGATCAAGTTGGTGAGGCAGGACCTGCCCTTCCTAAATCCATGTTGGCTGGGCCTGATTCCTTGGCCATCCTTCAGGTGCGCAGTGATTGCCCCCAAGACAATCTGCTCCATGATTTTCCCTGGCACTGAGGTCAGGCTGACAGGCCTGTAGTTCCCAGGTTCTTCTGTTCGTCCCTTCTTGTGGATGGGTGTCACATTGGCCAGTTTCCAGTCAAGAGTGCAAGAGTGTCCCTAACATGGCAAGTTTTAACTGCAGATGGGGGATAAAATGAGGCATTTCAGGCACAGGTGTGCAGAGAGCTGGCTATGGAGAGGCATGGTAACTTCAACCTGTGCATATAGAAAGGAGACATCGAGGAGACCTGCTCCAGTGCAGGTAAATCTGCACGGGAGAAGGGAATCGCGGCAAAAGGGACCGGCAAAGAGCTCTTTTCGGGGCTTTTTGAAGCCAAGAAGGCGGCTCGTTTGCTCGAAGGGGCTGGCAACCGGTGGGAGGACTGCTGAGGCGGTGTGGAGGGAGGACGGAGCCAACAGCCAACGCCCGGCGCCGGGTCCTAACGAGGTGTTAATCACGGCAGCTGTGACTCGCACCTGGAGAGGTGCTCACGCCGCTCCCTCGTCTCTGAAGGACGCCCTGAGGGAGCGCAGCCACCTGGCTGCTGTGCCGCGAGCGGAGCGGCCGTCAGGCGGGACGCAGGTCCCTGCGCACCCAGCCAGGTCGAGCACAGGGGCGCCGGTGAGTCCCCGGCGTGTGTCGCGGAGCTGGAGGGGCTCGTCACGCAGTCAGGTCAGGCTGTGGTCAGGCGAAACGCGGAGCTCCCACGGAAACAGGTAACTGTGGGGGGTCACAGGCTGCAAGGACTGCCAGAGCCTTGCACTGGAAGCGAACGGCGGTTGTGAGAACGGCTGTGTCCGCTGGGAACAGGCAGAGATCTGCTCAGCCTTGTGGCACAGCTGTGCGAGGAGGTTGAAAGGTTGAGGAGTAGGAGGGAGGCCGAAGAGGGTGGTGGAGCCAGGCTCTGCCTTCCCTGAAACGGAAATGGGAGCACCCATCTGGTAGTACTCAGGATCAGAGGGCCCCTGTATTCTGCCCCTCTCAGACCATGGTCAGCAGGTTTGCTGATGACACAAACCTGGGAGGAGTGGCTGCCACACCTGAAGGCTGTGCTGCCATTCAGCAGGACCTAGACAGGCTGGAGAGCTGGGCAGGGAGAAATTTAATGAAATCCAACAAGGGCAGGTGTAGAGTCTTACACCTGTGAAAGAACAACCCCATGGATCAGTATAGGCTGGGGGCTGACCTGCTGGAGAGCAGTGCAGAGGAAAGGAACCTTGGGATCCTGCTGGATAGAAGAAAGACCCTGAGCTGGCAATGTGCTGTTGCATCCAAGAAGGCCAATGTTATCCTGGAGCATATTAGAAGGGGTGTGAGAGAGGTTCTCCTCCCCCTCTACTCTGTCCTGGTGAGGCTGCACCTGGAATATTGTGTCCAGTTCTGGGCCCCTCAGTTCAAGACAGACCTCAGGGAACTGCTTGAAAGAGTCCAGCACAGAGCCACAAAGATGCTGAAGGGAGTGGAACATCTTCCTTGTGAGGAAAGGCTGAGGGAGCTGTATCTCTTTAGTTTGTAGAAGGGGGGACTAAGGGGTGGCCTCATTCACATTTATAAATATGTAAAGAGCAAATGTCAGGACGGAACCAGGCTCTGCTAGGTGATACCCAATGACAGTACAAGGGGCAATGGATGCAAGCTGGAGCACAGGAGGTTCCATGTAAACAGAAGGAAAAACTCTTCCACTGTGTGGGTGACAGCACTGGGACAGGCTGCCCAGAGAGTGGATTCTCTTTCTCTGGAGACATTCAAAACCTGCCTGGGTGTTTTCCTGTGTAATCTGCTCTGGCAGGGGGTTTGCACTGGATGATCTTTCAAGGTCACTTCCAGCCTCTAATGTTCTGTGATTCTGTCTCCAGCTGAAAGGAGAAATTTAACAGCAAAAGTGTCTGGCACAGACGCAGGGAAGCAAAGAAGGTAAAGCCTGGAAACAGAGAAAGACATTGAGCATTGAGCTTTTTATTTATTTCCCCCCCCCCCCCCCCCCGACTTACTTTCAGGGGTATAGCATTAACATAAAATGGCCTAGAGTTGGAAGGAGTTGAAACTGAACTTGAAGCGCTGCTGAGATAGCAGATATCCAGGTCATTTAGAACCTTCAGATTTCAATGAGTCCTCTAACTGCATAGGACAGGTGTACAGGATACTTTCACCCGATCAATGAAGCAACTGACTGTGTCATTAAAAATATTTTGGTCCATCTCTGTTATGGTTCTCAACATAATAATAGGTTTCTGGTTTAGTGCTTGATATTCTTTCATCTGCTATATAAACAAGTACTCAAAGAGAAAGCAAACTGTGGCATCCTCCCTTACAAGGGTAAATAAAGATCAATCTTTTCTGACATTCTGCCTAATAAAAACCAGCAAACAAGTCAGAGGGAGAAAGCAAACTAAAAATCTTTTTTAAAAGAGGGAATATGAAATAGGGAACAACTGTCTGCGAAGATGTATGTTCCTCCTGAAAAACAAACAAAAATATTGGCTAAAAGTGACAGCTCCAAGTTTGAAAAATATTAAAAATACTTTCTTGTGAATTTCAACAGAGTGTCCTGATTTTCACCCTCCTCCATTTAGTTGCCTGCTTCTGAACCCAAAACTCCTCTCAGTACCAGCATTACGAATTAAAGCAGACACTCACAGATGAGTCTTCTTCTAAGTGAAAGTGACTGGAAAAAACCCCAACCTTTCTCAAATGATTTAAAATCAGGGTTTTGTGTCCTAAGGTCTGGTATATGTCTTGGTAAGTGTATGTTGAAATGGGATTAAAAACAACTTGTGAATAGTGGCTGATTAATTAAATTGCCATTCTTGAAAAAACTTTTCAAATTTGGGAGAAAATGGATGTGTGATTTAAAACTGCCCAGGGGTCCTTCTGTGAACTGATTTCATGGATCAGTTTGACCTCGTGGGGATTAAAATAATGTGGGTAATAATCTTTTAGGGCAGCATTGTTCAGTATGCCAAGCAATGCTTTTATACATTGAAATTAAGCTGGACTGTGTAGTACTCTTCATTCTCCTGTTTTCCCCCTATTAATATTCTCTTTCCTTTTGATTGTAAATTGTTCATATTCTATGTAGTCTTAGGCCACGTGCCAGTGATGAACTCACTTTAAAAAAATAAGTTCAGCAGTACAATAATACATCATTAGAATTATCACCCTTGTGAGGTAGTCATACAATAGGTTTAATCAGCAAAGGTACCACACTGCATAGGGTGAATTATGCAAACTAATACCTCAGGTGGCAAGCAATGAAGCATGTGCACAGTGTTTGCTCTTCTAAGTAAATATATGTGCATACTTAAGGGTTTGCAAAACCTGGTGTTATGTCATGGGTTCTGTCTTGAACTGAATTTCTGCAGGTCTTAGAGGAGTATGGGAATCCATATGCAGGTTGAACAGCTGTTCCTTTTAGTGCAGTACCTGAAGGGGGCCTACAGGAAAGCTGGGGAGGGAATTTTTAGGATGTCAGGTAGTGATAGGACTAGAGGGAACGGAGCAAAACTAGAAGTGGGTAGATTCAGACTGGATGTCAGGAAGAAGTTCTTCCCATAGAGGGTGGTGAGACACTGGAAGAGGTTGCCCAGGGAGGTGGTGGAAGCCTCATCCCTGGAGGTTTTTGCAGCCAGGCTGGATGTGGCTGTGAGCAACCTGCTGTAGTGTGAGGTGTCCCTGCCCATGGCAGGGGGGTTGGAACTGCGTGATCCTTGAAGTCCCTTCCAACCCTAAGAATTCTGTGATTCTATGATTTTAAGATTGGCAGATCTGTATTTCATCCACAGTCTACAGTTAATGCTGTCATTACTGAGATTAGCTGGGCTGTCTACCCGTTACCCTTTGGATGAAGACACTCAGGGTTATTTATGGTTGTACCCTTGGACTGAACCAAATTCAGTATTGCATTTTCCTTATGTCTAAGTAGCAGACAATTTTAGCCATCCAAATTCAAGGGATACCCATGTGCCTAACATTGGGGGAAGCTGGAATGAATAGTAGAAAGAAAAATGAATGTCTTGGGAGAAGTGTTACAATTCGGTGCCTTGATTAAGTTTCAAGTTTACAAGTCAGAACAAATCCTAGGAGAAACAGTTAAATAAAGTTCTGGCTGTAATCTCAGGCAGAAATTGGCATGTACTTAAACTCAGTCCAGTATTCCCAATAGCAGAAGCATCACCCACAGTGTTTTACCTGAAGATTGAATGCCATTTATAATGTCTGGCAACTCTGTATTTGGAAGACACAGAAAAATCCCATGAAGATTAATTATTATTGAGTTATCTCTAAGTGGCATTTTTGCTTTTCACCTCTGTACATCTCTTGCTAAATACAGAAGCATTCATCTTTCTTTTTTAAGTAAGGCAGTTATTTACATTTGCCTGGTGTTGAAAATAATTGCTTGGTAGCTGGCCCATCCCAGGCATGCCCTTCCTATATATCAAGTCAGTGAGATATAGAAATACTTGATCTTGGCTTTCCTTACTCAAACACAGGCTGAAGACATTTTTTTTAATTTTTTTTTTATTTTTTTTTGCTGCTAAAGGGCTTTAGGTAGTGTTTGCAAGTGAGAATACTGAGTTAGGTGTTTGATTTTCTTTTTTTTTTTTTTTCAGGGAACAGTGTTACTTTTTCCCTTTACACAGCTGGCCAGTAAGAAAAGTATCATAATCTAGACATCTTCCATCGATTTACCACAGTAGCCTTTTAGACTCTACTTGCAGCATTTGTGAGAAGAATTTTCCCTGGATTAATGTTGTTTTTCCAACCTGCTTCCTTAATAACGTTACAGATGAAACATTGTGGATGAAATCCTGGTTCCAATAGAAGCATTTACGTTCTTGGTAACAAAATAACCCAGCCAATTGCTGTTCAAACTGAAAGCCTGAGGCTATAAATTAGTCTTCAGCAACACAGTGTGATAGAGAAGGCAAAATATGAACGAAATTGAGCTTAGAATTGGAGATGAACTTTAATGTTCTTTGGGGGCAGCGTCCAAAATTCTGTTCCCTTGGCATGTTTTTCACTAACTGCTTGGCACAATACTTCTGGTATCAAATGCTGTAATGGATGACTTTCCAAACTTGTATCATTAGCCAGTTGAATCTGTAGGAGAACTGTGCTGCTTTCCCTAGTCAAAAGAAGAATGAAGAATTGTAGCTTAGTATAGACTTCAGTATAGAAAATTACTTTTAGCAGTTTCTGCATAATACTTAAGCTTCCATGAAATCCATCAAGCAATGTTGTCTGCCTCTGATCCCTCCTTTAAAGAAAGGCACTGGTACTATTATTGGTAATGGGTATTGATATGCATTCTTCTGTGTGAAGCAAACACAAATCCATACCAACAAAAAGAAGGCCAAAAGTTGCTTAGATCAGACTAAAACAGGCAATGGAAGAATAAAATGTAATTTCCCAGCTTATATTTTTATTATTGGTTTGTCATTTGGTGTTAACAATACATTGCAATACAGAACAAGCTAATACAGCTCATGGAGTGCCTTATTATCAGGTATCCTCAAGGCACTTCACAAGAACATCAAAAAGGAGACTAAAAGACAATAGCTCATCTATAAGAGAGGCTTAAAGCTTTTGTTTAAAATGTGATGAGGCAGAGTCCCATCAACTTCAAAAGAATTTTGTTTAGGGCTATGTCTGTTCCTTTCTCTTTTTTGGTCTGTGTTTGTATTGTTTACTGCACTTCACAGGAGGAATAGTATCAGAAAGGGGGAGAAACCTAACCCTTCTAATGGCAGTTGTGCTAGTTTGAGGCTGTACCATGAAAATTTTCCACAGATCTTAAACAGAAAGTGGTAGAATGTAAATAAATCACCACTGGGTGTAAGAGGAAAATAATGATTGTTCTAAACAATCCCAGTGGAGAGTTATCTACCATAAGAATTAGTTTAGGTAAACTTTCTGTCTCTGTTTTGGTTTCTTTGCTCTGGGAGATACTAACTTTGTGCTTCTGCTGGCTTCTGCTTGATGTTGGATGCATTGTTTTGACTAAGTTCTAACATCTCTCTGCTCTTTCACTTGTCCCTTTGTGTCCAGGTGGATAAGGGAGGGGAGCAGGGAGTGGAGAAGCTATCAGCTCCCCTGTTTTTTGGCCAGGGGGGTTCTTGTGCTGTTTATCAATTGTAAATACCTGTAAATATTTGTAAATATTGTATATTTTGTACATATTAATTGCATTTCATTGTAGATTGTAGTCTTGCTTGTAAATACAGCTTCATTTGCTTCCAGCTTGGTTAGGCTGGCAAATTTAATGTTGGGGGAGAATTTTCAACCCATCACAGCAGTGTTTGCAGACTTGTGGGAAAAGGAGTTTCATGGGAATTCTGTGGCAGTGCACTTCCATCCGCATGTTTGGTGTGGAAAGGAGGCCTAGGTTGTTGCATACTACATGCTTTCTGTAGCTGTTACAGTCCAGATGGCATGTAGTTTCATGAGAAAATACTGTTTTAGGGAGTTGCTATATCCATCAATTCCCTGGTATGGGCAAGACAACTGCAGGTTGGTGCTCCAGATCCAGCCAGGAGCAAGGCTGATCATGTATTCCCAAGAGGTATATGTGCAAAGGCAGGTGTAAAATACACATATACACAGCAGGCCACAGAGGTCAATGCAGGCAGAAACACTGAGTATCCACTCCGAAACAAACTGCCCCAACAGCCTCCTCCTGTTCCTCTCTCTGGCTGATGAGAACAAAGAGTTGTTGGAGGAAATTCATGCATGTTTACCACATGGACTGCTCCAACAGCTTGGCTGCTGTGTACATATTCTACTTGCTGGCTAATCTGGCTTGGTTTGCACTAGCAGTCACACACTGGTTTTGTGTACCCTTGCTACCTTTAGTTGCTGGTGTCCCAGACATATGGTCCCCAGTGGCTCATAGTGCTCAATCCAGCTGCTGCCACTTAGGCTTCCATGCACATACATACAGATAGATTAGGTAGGAGCTTCCCTCACCCAGGAAAACAGAGTAGTTTAAGAAGACAGGACTGCCTTTGTTGCATAGCAAGTTGTCATGGCTTGAGCTGAACCTGCTGCTGTTATTCACACAGTGCTGCAGTCATGCAGCCAGTCTCAACATGAAAGTGCTGGCTGGAGCAGAGTATCATGGGGCTTGAAGTTCAGATTGTAACATGGGAGGCTTCATGTTTTGGTTGCTGCTTTTTGGTTCTAGGGTGGTGTCTTTTCCACTGGGATGGCAGCAGGACAAGGAGGGATGGAAGAGTACTTTTCTGGCTTGGGCTTTTGACTCACTTTCTGCTGGCTGCTGCCTTGTGCTGTGCTTTTTCTGCAAATAGGCTAAGGGAATCATACATTTTGTACTAGGTTTATCTGATTTTTAAACCATTACACAAGCTTTGTGCAATCCCCAAATGCTCTTGTGTGCAGCCTTTTACTGTGCCCCATGCCCCTCAGATTGTGAGATGCTCCAGAGAGCTTCTTCCATTGATTTGTGGTGCTGGCTTTCCCTGCTGGACCATTGAGGCTGATGACTTTCTGGGAACAGCCTGAGGGAGTGCTTGGACAGAGGCTCCATTCCACTGCCTGTGTCAGAGGTTTCTCCACCTGGCAGAGTGCTTCTTTATATGGGCTTATGCTCTCCTGTGATGAGTCTGAGTGGTTCTAGGGCAGGCTGGTATTCAAGTTCCAACCTCCTACTCCTTTGCACATCTGCAAATCATCACACAGCCTAACATAAGGGACCTCACATTGTGGAGATGCATTATGCTTGTCACTGAATAGGAATACAAGGAGACAGGGCAGCAGGTCCAAGGTGCCACCCTAGTTCATACATCCATATTAGCTCTACACAGTAGAGAACTGCAGTGAAAGCTATCATGGATGTTAGTGCTGCAGGATTAATGATGAGTCTACACTGCAGCTGCTGTCACCACTGCAACTCACTTGCTGGAGCGAGTGCAGACGGTGGCAACAAAGCTGGCAAAGGGCCTGGAGAGTAAATCTGATGAAGACTGACTGAAGGAGCTGGGGATGATTAGACTGGATCCGTGGCCAACGTTAATGGGATGAGTTTCAAAAAGGCCAAGTGCCAGGTCCTGCACTTGGGGCACAACAACCCCAAGCAGTGCTACAGGCTGGAGGCAGTGTGGCTGGAAAGCTGCTGACAGAAAGGGACCTGGGGGTGCTCATGGACAAACAGCTGAAGAGGAGCCAGCAGTGTGCCCAGGTGGCCAAGAAAGCCAATGGTATCCTGTCTGGGAATAGAAATGCTGTGTCCAGCAGGAGCAGGAAAGTGATTGTCCCCTGCTACTCAGCTCTGGTGAGGCCACATCTCAAGTACTGTGTCCAGTTTTGGGCTCCTGAATCCAAGAGAGATGTGGAGGTGCTAGAGGCAGTGCAGAGGAGGGCAAGGAAGCTGTGAAGGGCCTGGAGAATAAATCTGATGAAGAGCAACTGAAGGAGCTGGGGATGGTTAGTGTGGAAAAGAGGAGGCTGAGGGGAGACCTCATTGCTCTCTACAACTACCTGAAAGGAGCTTGTGGAGAGGTTGGTGCTGGTCTCTTCTCACAGGTAATTAGCGATAGAACAAGAGGGAATGGCCTCAAGCTGCAACAGGGCAGGTTTAGACTGGACAGTAGGAAAAATGTTTTCCCATCAAGAGTGGTCAGGCATTGGAATGTGCTGCCCAGGGAGTGGTGGAGTCCCCAAGCCTGGATGTGTTTAAAAGTGGTTTGGATGTGGTGCTTGGGGCTATGGTTTAGGGGTGACCCTTGCAGAGTAGTGTTCTGGGTTGGAGCTGGTGATCCTGAGAGTCTTTTCTAACCTGAATGTTCCTGTGATTCTGTGAAAATATAGATAAGCTCCTTTAAACTAGCTGCAATCTTGCAAAAGTTGATCCTGATGACAGATAAACTCATAACTGGTTGACTAATGCTGCTGGTGACCTTGAGTAGATGCCACACAGACTGCTGAAATGATCTTTGGAGATCATGCTGTTATGTGACATCTCCCCTGAGTCAACCGGGC
Organism: Indicator indicator; assembly: GCF_027791375.1. Classification (NCBI taxonomy): domain Eukaryota; kingdom Metazoa; phylum Chordata; class Aves; order Piciformes; family Indicatoridae; genus Indicator; species Indicator indicator. The sequence goes on from NC_072017.1 coordinate 32,769,995, forward strand.
ACAACTTCCCTTGCAAATGCATTGATTTAGCAACAAATGACACGAGGTGATTTGTGGGTTACTGAGGACTTAGACCTTGTTTTGCATCACTCAGGGAAGCTAAGATAGAGGCTTTGGACAGTTAATATCACAGAAAGGAAGCATCACTGGAATAATTCTAAGCATCTTTTCATGGACCAGAAAGCATGAATAGGTTTTCAATAGACTTGGATCCAGATTGCCACCGTAATAAATTCTTTACAGTTAGCCAAAGTGCAGCTAGGATATAAACCAAATTTTATTAGGCACAGGCATGCTTAATAAAAATACTGTTTACATGGGTATTGTGGTGATTGAATGAACATGAACAACTGTGTAACCACTTCCTGTTTAATTAATACCCCCAAGAAGATAAAAGATTTTACAGCCCATATATCAACCTCAATGACTCCTTTTTAGCCAAAGTATTAAGCTGGATGCTGCCTCAGATGTCTAACAGAAACCTAATGACAGATTTGGAGGCTGACACTGTTGTCTGTTGTGGACAGGGGCAAAATGCCTGAGCTGCTCTTTATGCTGCTTCTTAACCAGAATTTCAAATGCTGACAAGATCAACTGAGGGTACATAGCATAAGTGAAATGTGGAATGCACTGACGAGTTAGAGTGCACAGAGCAGAGAATTTTGCTATTGCTTTTAGCTAAGAACCTGTCAGAAATTTTTATTGCAAATTTCCATTCCAGGTCCCCTATTATGTAAAGGCAACTCTCTTGGGTAATTTTTAGCATTTGATATAATCTTTTTTGACAATATACATTTCAGGATTTAAAAAATAAAAGGGGGGGGGGGGGAAATTTGAGGTCACTTTGGTGCACATGCAAACTTAGTTTATTTCATTATGATTTCCATGACCAGGAGATAACAGTGTGGAGGAGACATGTCTGAAACTTAATGAAAAAGCTGCTTTGATATACTCTGGGACATAAGGGACAGAACACATTCTGTCAGTTGAAGCCAAGGAATGAAAGTCGGTATGACTCAGGTTTAGATGAGTCATAGCTTCTCTGTCCTTCAATTTACCCACCTGCAAAATGGCAATGACAGAGAATGGCAAAAGTACTAATTTGTGATGATTTAAAGAGTGTTTAAATCACTGTGTGTTTAAAATCTGCTGCATGGAAAATGGCAAAGATTTCCATTATTGCAGCAGTACTGCCAGTGGTGGTGCTGCCTGAGAACTTTATCAGCAGGTAGCAATATTGTGTTCCATAGGAGATCTTTTCTGTAGAAAGAGTTTTGTTTTGTGGTGGTTTTTTTTTTTTTATTCTTTTTTTTTTTTTTGTCTCGTCAGCCATAAAGCAGCTTAGTGCTGGCCATTTAGTCCTGTGTGGCCATGAGGATGATCAGATGGCTGGAGCACCTCTCCTATGGAGACAGACTGAGAAAGCTGAGGCTGTTCAGTCTGGAGACAAGAAGGCTCCAAGGAGACCTTACTGTGGCCTTCCAGTACCTGAATGGGGATACAAGAAAGCTGGGGAGGGAATTTTTAGGGTGTCAGATAGTGATAGGACTGGGGGAAATGGAGCAAAACTAGAAGTGGGTAGATTCAAACTGGATGTCAGGAAGAAGTTCTTCACCATGAGGGTGGTGAGACACTGGCACAGGTTGCCCAGGGAGGTGGTGGAAGCCTCATCCCTGGAGGTTTTTAAGGTCAGACTGAATGTGGCTCTGAGCAACCTGATGTAGTGTGAGGTGTCCCTACCCATGGCAGGGGGGTTGGAACTGGCTGATCCTTGAGGTCCCTTCCAACCCTAACGATTCTGTGATTCTATTTCTACAACTTTACTGTTCCCATCTTATCATTAACAAATTTCCAAACCATTTCCAAAAATAGGGAGCCATTTATAGAGCCCATTAACAAATCTCTCAGAAACCTTAATGCTTACGGTGGGTATCTCATCAGGTATGGCTAACGCATGCTCCAATATGAAACCTGTGATGTCTTTTTTGTGTTAAGGTACTCTACCACTGGCCTTGGCTATTTTGCTTTCAAAGCTTTTGGTTAGTGTGTTCTGACAGACCTCTCAGAAGCTGATAGGTGCAGCTTGAATTACTTGAAGAAAATACTAGTTCTGTGTGCAGTATTGTGAAATACTAGTTGGGAAATATCTTTGCATTCATCTAGATTGTGCAAGGTTGAAATGGGCCACTCACATGAATCAAAACAAAATGCTTTGATAAGGTAACATTATGAAGCAGCTGTCACCTTGCTCATCAGATGGATGGGCAGTAGAGAAAGTAGAGAATGAATCCTATTTATGAGGCATATTGCAGGGCCATTTCCTCAAATTGTGCAGAACTTGAGACTTGTTCTCAGATACAACCTTAAAAATAAGAGGCAAAAAAGAATCAGTCCTGAGCATAGTAGGTAGTATTCCCAAACTCTAATTAAATCTTTGTTCTCTCTAACTCATCCTTCTCCTAGCATCCAATTAAATGAGGTTCTTTGTAATTACCTCTTCTATTTCAACTTGCCCTGCTAAATTTTCCAATAAAGCCTGCTTTTATTTTGGATGAACTGAGTGGCAGGTTTGCTGGAGCCTGCAGGGTAGAAGACATTGTTCGTAGATGAGAAAGAAGCTGATCTCTTGCCTCAGCAAGAGATTGTGTAATTGTCTAATTCAGGCACAAAGTGATAATCTCAATAGAGCAAAGGGTTGTGGTTACTCTCTGGTACGAAAATACACCCTGGAAGGGACCGACTCGAGAACAGATGCAGTCAAATGACATTGAGGATTTTATACTCATTTCAGTGAATTTTATGTTCTTGATAACTTAAAAATCTTGCTTTCTCGTGAAGGTGAGAGTGACTGATGCATGATGCCTAATGAATAAGATTGTTCATTATTTCCATCTGCATTTGACAACTTTCCAGGATGTTAGGGGTTGGAAGGGACCTGCTGATATCATCAAGCCCAACCCCCCTGCCAGAGCAGGACCATAGATTCTAGCACAGGTCACACAGGAACACATCCAGATGAGTCTGGAAAGTCTCCAGAGAAGGAGACTCCACAGCCTCTCTGGACAGCCTGTTCCAATGCTCTGGGACCCTCACAATGAAGAAGTTCCTCCTCATGTTGAGGTGGAACCTCCTGTGTTGTAGTTTACATCTATTGCCCCTTATCCTATCACAGGGTGCAACTGAGCAGAGCCTGTCCCCTCCCTCTTGACCCCCAGCCCTCAGATATTTATAGACATTTATTAAATCCCCTCTCAGTCTTCCCTTCTCCAGACTAAACAGCCCCAGGGCTCTCAGCCTTTCCTCATCAGGCAGTGCTCCAGTCCCTCCATCATCCCAGTAGCCCTCTGCTGGACTCCCTTGAGTAGATCCCTGTCCCTCCTGAACTGGGGAGCGCAGAACTGGATGCAATAAGCCATGTCTATAAAGGTGAGATTTCTGAACACCTCTGTGCTCTCAACAGAAACCCAAGGTTGTGTATGATGGTGAATGTTTTAGAGTATTCTTTAGGTTCTATATTCATTTTTTTCAAACAATGTACTTAAACAGAAGAGTTTTCTAATGAGGAAACAAAACCAATTTCTGCTGCTCAAAGCAGTGATGCCTCTTGTGTCCCCTTGATTAGGTAGGCTTAACATCAGAGCTAGGTAGCTGAAGACTGAGGGGTATTTTACAAATCTTTGCAATTAATTCCCAAACTTTGCCCAGGTTAGATTTCAAACTTTACCAGAGTTATCCATTCCCTGTAGAGCAAGAAATTGTCCCTATCAGCCAGCCCCTTCTCCTGACTCACATGCTTCCTTCTGCTGCATTCAGGTGGTGTTCTCCTTTTGAAGTGTTCATTTTTGCACCACTTTTGAGTAAGAACCTTTTATTCTTTAAAACCCTAAGGTTCATGGTTTGGATCAGTCAAAAATGAAAACTTTCCATCATACCTTCCGTGTAGGTGTGTTTTATATCCCACTGTGCCGCAAGAAGAAACTAAAACCCTTGCTCAACTTTAACTTCACAGCATTAGAGAGACGTTATACAAATACAAAATTACTCAAATCCCTGAAGCTCACTGTGAACTAAATTAGTGATTTGAAGTTCTCCCATTTGATGTTAAGTATCTTTTGAATCTTGAAGGTACCAGCTGAATGCAGTCAGTGATAGCTCTTTGAGCCCTGATCTTAATTTCTGCGTCTTATGAAGTTTTCATGACATTGTTACCAGTTGTTCCTCTTCTTTAGCTCAGCAATGTAATAGCGTAATTGAAAGAATTCACTAGCATGTAATCACTTTACATTAAAAGATACTAATGATAGCAATTCTGACTTATTAAGGGACCTTTTCTTTCCCTTCCTAGTCAGAGGGCTGTACATATTAGATATAGAGCCTGATGGAAGCGAGCAGCTATTTCACATTGAGTCCTTCAGTTGCAGGGCTTAATATGAACACATTTGCATGTAATTTCTCAGTAGAAGTCCACTGAAATGATTCTGTAATTCAGTGTAACTACAGAAAAATGGCAATGTAGCTGCTTCCCAATTACATAGTGGTTATGGGGTAGCCAGTGTTTCAGTGCAAAATGTAATTGATTCTTAATTATTCTCTCTTGGAGGAAAGACCACTGCTTATAGTTGCGTTAAGGTGGTAAGAAATGACTCTGCATAGGGAAAGAATCAGCCTCATGTGTACACCTTAATGGAGCAAAACTAGAAATGGGTAGATTTGGATTGGATGTTAGGAAGAAATTCTTCCCCATGAGGGTGGTGTGAGACATGGGAACAGGTTGCCCAGGGAGGTGGTGAAAGCCTTATCCCTGGAGGTTTTTAAGGTCAGACTGGATGTGGCTCTGAGCAACTTGATGTAGTGTGAGGTGTCCCTGCCCATGGCAGGAGGGTTGGAACTTAGATGATCCTTGAGGTCCCTTCCAGCCCTGACAATTCTATGATCTTTTTCTGTCTACTGGAAGCACTGCTTTTTGATGGATCTGTTGTTTCAGATGAAATTCATAGAATAGTACTCCATTTTGAGGTTGCAGTAGTATCAACACCAGAAAAGGAGGTTTGGTGCTATTGCCTTCATGGTTTTTGCTTGATATGCTCTTATTTACTATCCCAGAAGCAATTAGAAGAGAGAGCAGTACTGTTAGGCAAGTTATTTCAGGAGAAATACTGTGCAATAAAATAAAATAGGCAACTTTTAGCAAGAATTGAATCTTATCAATTCCTAACTCACTCAGCAAGTAGAAGTAGGCTATGCATATTGCTGTCAATCAGTTCACTGTTTTTCCTGGTGCCTATGGCTCTTCCTCGTCTCTGTCCAGTGAGGACTTGTGCAACCTCCATGTCTCCAGCTCCCACTAGACTCTGCATCCTCAGTCCTGCAGTCAGAGCACACAGGGCAGAGTGCTCAAGGGTACCACGACAGCTGTGGAGTCAAGGTGATCTGGCACTGTACGAGTCAGGCATCTTGCATCATTTGGAATTTGACAGAAGTGAAGCATCAAGCATGGAGGAGCTGCCCTAACTTGTACTGATGGGGAACGTCCTGCCAAAGCACAGCTTCCCCACCACTGTCAGGGTATTTCATTCCATTAACATGGTAAATGGGAGACTTTCACCTGAAGGGTACAGTTATTCTCCTTGGTGGGAGCTGGGTTAGGTCTGAGGATATCTTTTGCAATGCTTAGAATAGTATAAAAAAAATATTTTCTCTGTCACTGGTTTATACTTGCAGTGAAAATGTGGCCACACTCTTTGCCTTTTGATGTCCCCTAGTAACTCTTACCAATAGAGTTGATCAGCTGTTCAGATTACAGCACTCTTATTCAAATGGAAAATTTCATTTTGATGGTGCAGCCAGGTTTCTGTCATCCTCTTACTTCCACATCAGAAAATAATTCTAAAAGCCACCAGCACAAGGTTAACAAAAGAGAGTTGTCAGGTGAAATGCTCTTCCAAGGAGATGAAACACATTTAAACAATAAGTGAATATCCTCAAGGAGAACTGGCTTTCATGGATGGTTACCTAGTGATGGGATCATCCAGTGCAAGGCTGAGTGACTGGCAGCTTGCATCTATAAGGCTGTAAAAAGTCAAGGTTTTTTCCAAGCTTGGAACATGGAGCTGCATGGGGAGTGCTGTCATTAGCTCAAAGTCAGAGAAACCTTTTGGGTGGCATGAGACCCTATCCCATCTATACCTGGGAACTCTGTCAGGATTCCCTGAAGCTGGCTGAGTGTGGGGGGGCACTGTGCCTCATACAGTTTCACTTCATTTTTCTAACTTTTTTCATTTACATAAATTTAGAGATTCGTGGAGAATTTATTTCAGGACATAGTTAGACCCCCCCCACTGTAGATTATGTATAAATCATGCTTCTGCCTAAACTTGTTATTTGTGACAGTCTCCCCACACACAAGCAGGTGTGTGTAAGAAAGAGAGCAAGGTTCAGTAGAAGGGAGACATCTGAAGTGATATTTTTGTTAGTGACAAAGGGGATGATTTGCAGCTCAAGGGTTTATTCCAGGCAAAAGTGACTGTGGTGACACATATGTTGTGACCCCACAAAGGCAGACCCTAAGCTGCCACATACTCAGCTGAAGTGTGTTCAGAGCAATGGATGTGTTCTGCAGAGGGTAGGGATTTGACTGTGGTCCCAGTTTACAAAATAAACTGGAAATAAACTGCTTCAAGGGTGACATAGGTGGTCACTTCTCAGGGGCACTGACTGAACTCTTTTTGAACTCCTGGGTGTTAAAATGCTTTTATTTTCTTTTGAAAGAGCTTCAAAGTCAAACATAGAGAAGTTACATGATCTGAAATTTATTCCATGATGTTTTACTTCGGCTTAAATGAAATGTCTTAGGCTGACTGTGAGTTACCATTTTTCGTCTTTTGAAAATAAGACCTTACCCCAGTATCTTCCTATACTTTTCAAAGCAGGGTCTACAACTATATTTGGGTGATCTAGAATTACACTTGTTATGATATTTTCCACTGTGGAAGTACAGAATGGTTTGGGTTGGAAGAGATCTTCAGAGACCATCTAGTCCAACCCCAATGCCATGGACACTTTTCACCAGATGAGGTTGCTCAAAGCTCCATCTAACATAACAGTGAACACTTCTGATGATGGGACATCCAAAAGCTTGTGGGCAACCTGTTGCAATGCTTCACTAACCCCACTGTTAGAAAATTCTTTCTTATATCCCGTGTAAATCTACTCTTTTTGTTCAAAGACGTTACTGTATCACTACAGGCCCTTGTAAAAATCTCTGTCTTTCCTCTAAGTCCCTTTCACACATTGATAGGCTGCCATAAGGTCTCCCTGGAGCCTTCTCTTCTCCAGGCTGAACAACCCTAATCCTCTCAGCTTTTCCTCACAGGAGAGATGTTCCACTCTGAATGTTTTCATGGTCCTCCTCTGAACCTACTCTAACAGGGCCACATCCTTCTTGTGCTAGGGCTCCCAAGCTGTATGTAATACTCCAGGTGGTGAACGTGGAGCATTTCATGAACTGTTTTAAGAACAAAGGTGCACTGACATTGCTTTATAACTGTGGGTATCAAATGTTCCTATGGCAAAGCAGTCTGCAAAAACTGCCAGGGGCTTTGTACTCCAGTCAGATCAGTGCAGACTGCTACGTTTCACCAATGCATTGCTATCTTATGCATATTTCCTTTTATTTTTTATACTCATTGATAGATACTTTACTCCATTTACCTAACTGAGGTGTAGAAACCTGAGATGAATGCATTTGCCAATGTGAAGGAAGGTGGAGGTGCCAAATCTGAATATGGAGTGCAATTTCCACTTAGTACCTCACAGAAAAAGACTACAGTGCTAAACTTACTTTCATTCTGCAATGACTGTTCTTGCACTTTTACTTGTCCCAGTTCAGTCTTCAGAGATCTGTTGCTGCCCTCTCACCATGATAGTCCATCTCCTGAGTCTTTTGTCGTGATTTTTGATACCTTGAAGTCATCATTAGGAATTTTAATCACTTTTAGACCTGATCTGACTTCTCTGCAGATGCATTAGGTAGGGTGCCTGGCCTGCATATTTCTTTTTGATAGTTCATTGTCATATTTCAAAGCTGGCAGAAATTTCCTGAGGAGCAGACAAGTTATGCCATCTTGTCACTCCGACTTAACAGCCACTCACCAGTGACAAGTCCTGCCAATAAGCATCCCCTGCTAGCAGCTCTAGAACACCAATGAGCTGAGGCCATCTATAACAGTTTAGCACAAGGGCTAAGCTGCCTGCTCCCCCAACACCAAAGTGAGGGGAAGAGGAACACACACAACTCAGGGCTGAAATAAAGAGATAAGAGTTTACTGTAACATAAGATATCACAAGCACAATGTGTAATCACCTTAGCTAATAATCTAATTAATTTAATAACACAATACATGATTACCTTAGCTTAGCCTATTTGCAGAAGAAGGGCAGTGAAATGCACAGAGGGGAAACCAAAGAAACCCCTAACAACCAACAACCCAGCAATAACCACAACAAAAACCAAAAAATAACCAACCAACCAACCAAAAATACCCCAAACCAACCAAAAAACCCAAACCCTAAACAAAACAAAATCACCCCAGCAAGTTCTGCATGGGACAGCAATGTGCCCTTGTGGCCAAGAGAGCCAATGGGATCCTGGGGGGCAGCAAGCAAAGTGTGGCCAGCAGGGCTGGGGAGGTTCTGCTCCCCCTCTGCTCTGCCCTGCTGAGACCACAGCTGCAATCCTGTGTCCAGTTTGGGGCTCCCCAGTTTGAGACAGAGACCTGCTGGAGAGAGTCCAAGGGAGAGCCAGGAGGATGCTTAGGGGACTTGAGCATCTCCTCTGTGAAGAGAGACTGAGAGCCCTGAGGCTGTTTATCTGGAGAAGAGAAGGCTGAGAGTGGATCTGATCAATGCCTATCAGTATCTGAGGGGTGGGTCTCAAGTGGATGGGGCAAAGCTCTTTTTGGTGGTGTGCAGTAATAAGACAAGGAACAAAGGGTTCAAACTTGAACATAGATGATTTCACCTCAACATAAAGAGAAACTTCTTTACAGCAAGGGTGACAGAGCCCTGGAACAGGCTGCCCAGGGAGGTTGTGGAGTCTCCTTCTCTGGAGACTTTCAAAACTTACCTGGATGCTTCCTGTGCAGAGTACCCTGGGTGATCCTGCTTTGGCAGCGGGGTTGGACCTGATGATTTCTGGAGGTCCTTCCAACCTCTAATATACTGTGATCTGGAGGCAAAACTCTGACTATCCTGAACTGTGAAGTGCTATGACTTAATGGGTAATATATTTTCAAGTTGTTACCTAAAGAGCAGAAGATTGTTTGGTAGTTTTCATATTTCTTGTGTAAATTTTCCGTGACAGCATAGCTCAGGCAGCTGATGGACAGCAGATAGCTGAGTTAGGCTTTTTGTTGCATGCTGCTTCATAGCCCTGAGGGGCACAGAGTAGCAGAAAACGGGCATAGAGCAGCTCAAAGTTGGGATGGGAAGGCTAGGTGTCTTGGGGACTTTGTAATGGTAACAACTAAAAATAAACTCTCAAAATACATTACCTTGTGCCACTTCCCCAACTCAGAGCAGTGGCAGGTGTCAGAAAGTGGACAGAAGGAGGTTTGGGGAGAGAAGGGCTGGAAGAAGAGTGCTGTGACTGTGAGGAGATCGTTGGCTGTCAAACATGCTCCAGTTGTAGGAATGCCTGCTGTGTGAAACTCAGCCTGTTCAGTTGAGCTCATCCACCTGCCTCAAGGGAAAGAGGAAAATTTAGCTGAAAGGCAGCCTGGGTGAACAGTGACTAAATGCACAAATAGCTGATAGCAGCTCATCATTAGCTCATATGAAGTGTGTGACAGACAGGTATCAAAACCACCACTGCTACCATTAGACCTGACTGTCACTGTTCCTGTGAGCAATGTCAACACCACCACTGCTACCATTAGACCTGACTGTCACTGTTCCTGTGAGCAATGTCAACACCACCACTGCTACCATTAGACCTGACTGTCACTGTTGTGTGAGCAATGTCAAAACCACCACTGCTACCATTAGACCTGACTGTCACTGTTGTGTGAGCAATGTCAACACCACCACTGCTACCATTAGACCTGACTGTCACTGTTCCTGTGAGCAATGTCAAAACCACCACTGCTACCATTAGACCTGACTGTCACTGTTGTGTGAGCAATGTCAAAACCACCACTGCTACCATTAGACCTGACTGTCACTGTTGTGTGAGCAATGTCAACACCACCACTGCTACCATTAGACCTGACTGTCACTGTTGTGTGAGCAATGTCAACACCACCACTGCTACCATCAGACTTGACTGTCACTGTTGTGTGAGCAATGTCAAAACCACCACTTCTACCATTAGACCTGACTGTCACTGTTCCTGTGAGCAAAGTCAAAACCACCACTGCTACCATTAGACCTGACTGTCACTGTTGTGTGAGCAATGTCAACACCACCACTGCTACCATTAGACCTGACTGTCACTGTTCATGTGAGCAATGTCAAAACCACCACTGCTACCATTAGACCTGACTGTCACTGTTCCTGTGAGCAATGTCAACACCACCACTGCTACCATTAGACCTGACTGTCACTGTTCCTGTGAGCAAAGTCAAAACCACCACTGCTACCATTAGACCTGACTGTCACTGTTCATGTGAGCAAAGTCAAAACCACCACTGCTACCATCAGACCTGACTGTCACTGTTCCTGTGAGCAATGTCAACACCACCACTGCTACCATTAGACCTGACTGTCACTGTTGTGTGAGCAATGTCAAAACCACCACTGCTACCATTAGACCTGACTGTCACTGTTGTGTGAGCAATGTCAAAACCACCACTGCTACCATTAGACCTGACTGTCACTGTTCTGTGAGCAATGTCAACACCACCACTGCTACCATTAGACCTGACTGTCACTGTTCCTGTGAGCAATGTCAACACCACCACTGCTACCATTAGACCTGACTGTCACTGTTCCTGTGAGCAATGTCAAAACCACCACTGCTACCATTAGACCTGACTGTCACTGTTGTGTGAGCAATGTCAAAACCACCACTGCTACCATTAGACCTGACTGTCACTGTTGTGTGAGCAATGTCAACACCACCACTGCTACCATTAGACCTGACTGTCACTGTTGTGTGAGCAATGTCAAAACCACCACTGCTACCATTAGACCTGACTGTCACTGTTCATGTGAGCAATGTCAACACCACCACTGCTACCATTAGACCTGACTGTCACTGTTCCTGTGAGCAATGTCAAAACCACCACTGCTACCATTAGACCTGACTGTCACTGTTGTGTGAGCAATGTCAAAACCACCACTGCTACCATTAGACCTGACTGTCACTGTTCCTGTGAGCAATGTCAACACCACCACTGCTACCATTAGACCTGACTGTCACTGTTCCTGTGAGCAATGTCAACACCACCACTGCTACCATTAGACCTGACTGTCACTGTTGTGTGAGCAATGTCAAAACCACCACTGCTACCATTAGACCTGACTGTCACTGTTGTGTGAGCAATGTCAAAACCACCACTGCTACCATTAGACCTGACTGTCACTGTTCTGTGAGCAATGTCAACACCACCACTGCTACCATTAGACCTGACTGTCACTGTTCTGTGAGCAATGTCAACACCACCACTGCTACCATTAGACCTGACTGTCACTGTTGTGTGAGCAATGTCAACACCACCACTGCTACCATTAGACCTGACTGTCACTGTTCGTGTGAGCAATGTCAAAACCACCACTGCTACCATTAGACCTGACTGTCACTGTTGTGTGAGCAATGTCAACACCACCACTGCTACCATTAGACCTGACTGTCACTGTTGTGTGAGCAATGTCAACACCACCACTGCTACCATTAGACCTGACTGTCACTGTTGTGTGAGCAATGTCAACACCACCACTGCTACCATTAGACCTGACTGTCACTGTTGTGTGAGCAATGTCAACACCACCACTGCTACCATTAGACCTGACTGTCACTGTTCCTGTGAGCAATGTCAACACCACCACTGCTACCATTAGACCTGACTGTCACTGTTGTGTGAGCAATGTCAAAACCACCACTGCTACCATTAGACCTGACTGTCACTGTTCATGTGAGCAATGTCAAAACCACCACTGCTACCATTAGACCTGACTGTCACTGTTGTGTGAGCAATGTCAAAACCACCACTGCTACCATTAGACCTGACTGTCACTGTTGTGTGAGCAATGTCAAAACCACCACTGCTACCATTAGACCTGACTGTCACTGTTCATGTGAGCAATGTCAACACCACCACTGCTACCATTAGACCTGACTGTCACTGTTCCTGTGAGCAATGTCAACACCACCACTGCTACCATTAGACCTGACTGTCACTGTTCCTGTGAGCAATGTCAAAACCACCACTGCTACCATTAGACCTGACTGTCACTGTTGTGTGAGCAATGTCAAAACCACCACTGCTACCATTAGACCTGACTGTCACTGTTGTGTGAGCAATGTCAACACCACCACTGCTACCATTAGACCTGACTGTCACTGTTCATGTGAGCAATGTCAAAACCACCACTGCTACCATTAGACCTGACTGTCACTGTTCATGTGAGCAATGTCAACACCACCACTGCTACCATTAGACCTGACTGTCACTGTTGTGTGAGCAATGTCAACACCACCACTGCTACCATTAGACCTGACTGTCACTGTTGTGTGAGCAATGTCAACACCACCACTGCTACCATTAGACCTGACTGTCACTGTTCCTGTGAGCAATGTCAACACCACCACTGCTACCATTAGACCTGACTGTCACTGTTCCTGTGAGCAATGTCAAAACCACCACTGCTACCATTAGACCTGACTGTCACTGTTCCTGTGAGCAATGTCAAAACCACCACTGCTACCATTAGACCTGACTGTCACTGTTCCTGTGAGCAATATCAGCACCACCACTGCTACCATTAGACCTGACTGTCACTGTTCCTGTGAGCAATGTCAAAACCACCACTGCTACCATTAGACCTGACTGTCACTGTTGTGTGAGCAATGTCAAAACCACCACTGCTACCATTAGACCTGACTGTCACTGTTGTGTGAGCAATGTCAGTGGGGGATCAAGAACTGGAGTAGGTCTTGTGCCTGCATTACTGGTGTCACCCCAAGGGCAGTCCTCCTGTGTTATACCTGCACTGTGAGGAGAGGTGGAGAAGGGGCTGGGTTCCTTGTTCTGTCACATCAATATGTTAGCAGCCAGTTGTCAGACAATCTGAAGGGCTGGATATCTCTTCATCCCAGAAAACCTGAAAATGTATAAACATAAAAAAAAAAAATCTTTCCTTGCCTCAGAAGAATCATGCTTTTTTTCCCCCTCTACTCTGCTCTGGTGAGACCCCACCTGGAGGTCTGTGTCCAGTTCTGGAGCTCCTATTACAAGAGGGATCTGGACATGCTGGAACCTTTCCGGAGAAGGGCCAGGAGGATGATCAGAGGGCTGGAGCACCTCTTCTATGAGGACAGACTGAAAGAGTTGGGGTTGTGCAGTCTGGAGAAGAGAAGGCTCTGAGGTGACCTTGTTGTGGCCTTCCAGTATCTGAAGGGGGCTGCAAGAAAGCTGGGGAGGGACTTTTTAGGATATCGGGTAGTGATAGGACTGGGGGGAATGGAGCAAAGCTGGAAGAGGGGAAATTCAGGCTGGACATAAGGAAGAAGTTCTTCCCCATGAAAGTGGTGAGAGCCTGGAATGGGTTGTCCAGGGAGGTGGTTGAGGCCCCATCCCTGGAGGTGTTTAAGGCCAGCCTGGATGAGGCTGTGGCCAGCCTGATGGAGTGTGAGGTGTCCCTGCCCATGGCAGGGGGGTTGGAACTGGGTGATCCTTGTGGTCCCTTCCAACCCTGACTGATTCGATGATTTTTTCAAACACATATTCAAGAGCACTCCTTTTACTTGTGTGTGTGTTCATTTTTGGGTAGGTGCCTAGATCACTTAAAATAATGTTGCCTTTTATTTGCATTTTGGTATCAAATTTATTGCTTATAAAAAATATTTTCTCATGGGGCTTGAAAGCAGTGTATAAAAATCCAGCCCTAAAATGAAGGAAGTCAGAGTTGGTGACTATAATTGTATTTCCTGGTTTAAGCATTTATGATTCATGCATGATCATAGAATCAGCAAGGTTGGAAAAGACCTCAGAGATCATCAAGTCCAACCTATCACCCAGCTCCTCATGACTAACTAAACCATGGCTTCAAGTGCCACATCCAATCCTTTTTTGAACACCTCCAGGGACAGGGACTCCACCACCTCCCTGGGCAGCGCAATCCCTCAGCATCTCCTCATAGGACTTGTGCTCAAGACCTACCACCAGCCTCATTGCCTTTCTCTGGACACATTCAAGTGTTTCAATATCCTTCTTAAACTGAGGAGCCCAGAACTGGACACAGGACTCAAGGTGTGGTCTAACCAGAGCTGAGTACAGGGCAGAATAACTTCCCTGCTCCTGATGGCCACAGTATTTCTGATACAGGCCAGGATGCCATTGATTTTTCCAGGACAAATGGCAGGGCGGTTGGAACTAGATGATCCTTGTGGTCCTTCCAACCCTGACTGATTCTGTGATTCTATTCTATGATTCTAAATTAGTCCAGAGCAGATATCTGTCACAGCCTTTAAGATTCAGTAATTTTTTTACAGCTGCTCTGCGCTCCTGGTCACATATTTCAGTGCTTCTCTACCCTGTACACCATACCAAATGAGCACATAGGCAAACAAATCAGTATTTGGCATTCAAATGCAGAAAGTGGTTTTAGTTTCAAATTGTTGATAGCTTTGAGGCCCATTGGTTTTTTTTGGGTTTTTTGTTTTTTGTTGTTTTTTTTTTTTTTTAAATAACCCTGTTCCAGTTCCTCATGTTGTGTGGAACCTGGACATTCTAAAGGAGGAATGAGCTCTTCTTACTGCTGCTGCATAGCTCCAGTTGCAATCTGCTGCCAGTTAAAAGCCACCAGCAAAGTCCTTGCACCTGCTAAACACAGTGCTATGCAGGTTTTGGGTGCTGCACGAGATGCAGGGCACAGTCAGCAAGTGGCTCTCAGCGTTTTGCCAATCACCCTCTCAACAGGTGAGACTGGGAGGGGGTTGTGAGCTCTCAGCACAGGAGAGAGAGAGGTCTGAAAAGCTCACTTTGAAGCTGGTCGTTTCAGCCTGGTGGCTGCCAGCTGGGGAAAAGGCACTGAGAAATTATCTGAGCAGCATCTTCTGAAGACTGAGAAGGGATCACATCAGCGTCTATCAATATCTGAGGGGTGGGGGTCAAGTGGAGGGGGCCAGGCTCTTTTGGGTGGTGCACAGTGATAAGACAAGGAATAATGGAGACAAACCTGAGCATAGAAAGTTTCACCTCAACATGAGGAGAAACTTCTTTCCAGTGAGGGTGACAGAGCACTGGAACAGGCTGCCCAGGGAGGTTGTGGAGTCTTTTTTCTCTGGAGGCTTTCCAAACCCACCTGGATGCATTCCTGTGCAGACTACCCTGGGTGATCCTGCTTTGGCAGGGGTTTGGACTGGATGATCTCTGGAGGTCCCTTCCAGCCTCTAATGTTGTATGATTCTGTGATCTGAACCTGAGCTTGAATTCAAGCATCACTAGGAAAGAGCTGTGCTGCACTTCTGCTGTGTGAACACAAACCAAGACAAGCAGTGTGCATTGGAAACCATTTTACGTTCTGTGTGAAGCATTGGAACAGATTGCCCAAGTGGAACTGTGGATGACCTCTCCCTAGAGGTATTCAAAGCCAGGCTGGATAGGACTTTAAGCAACCTGGTCTAATGGAAGGTGTCCCTGCCTGTGGATGGGAGATTAGAGCTAGATAATCTTTAAAGTATTCCAACCCAACCCATTCTAGGATGAATTTCTTATATAACTTAGTATAGTAGGAGTCAGTTCAGAGACAGTTGAAGACAGTTCAGAACAAAATCTTTTGAGTCATGTGCTGCTTTTTGCTCTGTTTTGTTGTGGGTGCTGTTTTGTTGGGTTTTTTTCCCCTCTTTTAAATATGTTTTAGCAGGAGGAACTAAACCATGGCAGCAGGCCTGCAAGAACAGGGAAGGTAGCAGGAGGTGTGACTTTTCTGACTGTATTTGTATGTGTTGAATTCAGCTGTAGCATACTGTATGTATTCTAGAGAAACAGAGACTGCCACTTCCACCTGTCAGTAACTCACAGCTTTTATGTGCTTTATCTCAATTAAGTTCCATCTCTAGGGCACACTGCTGCATATTGCTGATCTGCTAATGAAGCAATAGGTGTGTGGAATATCCTTCTGATTCCAGCAAACAGAGAACAAGCACAAGTCAAACATTCCCCTGACAAATTGTATAAGCCCAGCTCCCATTTCTAGCCAGAAAATAATTACTTTAGCTGAGATGAGAGACATCTGGGCTACTATGCATCTCATCTCTTAGACTTCATTGCTCTTGGTTGGTTTGCTGGTAGAATTTGTCCAAGTGTTAAAGGAGTCAACATGGGTTTGCCAAGAGCAGATCCTGCCTGACTAATGGTTTCTATGAAACCATGACCAAATGGGTAGATGAGGGAAGAGCAGGGGATGTCATATATCTTGATTTCAGTAAGGCTTCTGATACTGTCTCCCATAACATCCTCATAGAAAAGCTCAGGAGATCTGGCACAGATGGTTGGTCAGTGAGGTGGATTGAAAACTGACTCCACAACAGAGTTCAGAGATTGTCATCAATGGCACAGAGTCAACTTGGAGGCCTATGGCCAGTGGTGTTCCCCAGGGATCAGTACTGGGTCCAGTTTGGTTCAATATCTTTATCAATGACCTGGATGAGGGCATTGAGAGTACCCTCAGCAAGTTCTGATGATACCAAACTGGGGGAGAGGCTGACACCTGTCAGGTGTGCTGACATCCAACCAGAGCTGGACAGGCTGAGAGCTGGGGGCAGGAACACCTCAGGAAGGTCAATAAGGACAAGTGCAGGGTCCTGCAGCTGGGGAGAAATAACAGCAGGCACCAGGACAGGTTAGAGGCTGCCCTGCTGGAAAGCAGCTTCACAGAGAAAGACCTTGGAGTGCTGGTGGACAGCAAGTTCTGCATGGGACAGCAATGTGCCCTTGTGGCCAAGAGAGCCAATGGGATCCTGGGATGTATGAAGAAAAGTGTGGCCAGCAGGGCTAGGGAGGTTCTTTTACTTCTCTACTCTGCCCTGCTGAGACCACAGCTGCAATCCTGTGTCCAGTTTTGGGCTCCTAAGTTCAAGAGAGACAGAGACCTGCTGGAGAGAATCCAGCAGAGAGCCACAAGGATGCTTAGGGAACTTGAGCATCTCCCCTGTGAAGAGAGCCTGAGAGCCCTGGGGCTGTTTAGTCTGGAGAAGATTGAGAAGGGATCTGATCAATGTCTATCAATATCTGAGGGGTGGGGGTCAAGTGGAGGGGGGCAGGCTCTTTTTGGTGGTGTGCAGTAATAAGACAAAGGAATAAAGCGTTCAAACTTGAATATTTCACCTTGACATGAGGAGAAACTTCTTTCCAGTGAGGGTGACAGAGCCCTGGAACAGGCTGCCCAGGAGGGTTGTGGAGTCTCCTTCTCTGGAGGCTTTCAAAACTTACCTGGATGCATTCCTGTGCAGACTCCCCTGGGTGATCCTGCTTTGGCAGGGGCTTGGACCTGATGATCTCTTGAGGTCCCTTCCAACCTCTAATACACTGTGATACAGTGAATCAGAGCATTTTTGTCAGGTGGGACCCTCTGTGGCCCATGAGAGACCAGAAAGTGCAGAGGTCCCCACTTGGATGGCTCGCCCCAGGCCCTATGGAGGGTGGCTTCCTGCAGATAATGTAGCCAACGTCCAAAGCAGGAGGAAGGTGAGAAGTGATCTGCTGGTAGCTCTCAATCTGGCACTGGACATTGAGTTCAGGGCTGAGCTGGAAGAGAGGTGATAATATTAGAAGAAAAACTTCCAGCAAGACTTTTCTGGTTGCTGTTCTTTGCTTTCAGCTCCCAGTGCAAGTCAGTGTTGTTCCCCTTCACTGGTGCTGAATGCTGATGAGCTATTACTCGGCTCAACACCAGCAAGTAATTCCCTGAGAATTAATTTGTTTTCTCTATACCTGACCTGATTTCTTTTTTTTTTTTTCCAGGTAATTTGCAGGTTGGGTAGCCCATCAGAATCAAAGAGTTTAGGGGGTACCCAGGAGTGCAATGAATAATGGTTATTTTGACTCTGGCTTCCCTCAGTCTATTTCTCTCTCTCTCAGCATTAGGGTTTCATTGCTATTATGGCACTTTGCATATAATTACCAACAGCTTTAGGTTATAATTATATTGTCATTTAGTAGATTTGTAATGGGAAAGAATGGAAAAAAGCAGTGATTTAAATATGTGATGACTGTTGGTGTTGTGTGCCTATTGCTTTCTTAACAACTTCATTAATATTTTGCAATGTTTATGAGAAGCTACCTGGAAAAATAGGCATGATGTGCATTTAAATATATCACTTTAGGAGCTAAAAGGAAAAAAATAAGCAGGATGAGCAGATACTCTTTAAGATTTAGGATTTTTAAATATGGAGTTTAAAAGTTCCTGCAATAATTAGCAGTGAAGGGAAAAGGACCTGAGAGGGTCCTAGTGGATGGGAGGTTGACCATGAGCCAGCAATGTGCTCTTGTGGCCAAGAAGGCCAAGGCCATTCTGGGGTGGATTAGAAAGGCTGTGGTTAGTAGATTCTTCCTAACATCCAGCCTGAACCTCCCCTGGCACAGCTTGAGACTGTGTCCTCTCCTTCAGCCACTGGTTGCCTGGGAGAAGACACCGACCCCACCTCACATCCTAATTCACTCACAACCTAATCTGGGTCTCCTTCAGGGATTTAGGACTACAGATTTCTAGCTGATGTGGGTGACTAACTTAGGACAGCAGAGCTAGTTTTCAAATGTCATATTTGTTTTTTTTTTAATATCTGTTGAATATGTCAACTCAGCCTTTGCAGGGCACAAAATAATTGCCAAATACGCAGGTAAGTTTTCACATTTCTATCAACTCTATGAGCATAGACGTGAAAGAAATGATGTCGCTGAATATCTACACAATTTCTTGTTACTACCTGGCCACAAGAGAGCTATCAAACTTAAATCCTTCAGACTTATAGGTAATTCCACAAATCTAAAATAAGGCAAACGTAAGAGATTTGTTTTGTTAAATAATAATGCCTCAGTGCTAGACTTAATCTATCTCTCTTGAGTCTCTAGCTAGGGAACACTGGCAGGAAGATATCACTGATATCACTGAGACAGCATTGTAAAGCATGAAATATATCAGATCCTTTGAGAACAGCTGCTATAAACTCTCCATTCCACATAAGCCTGTGTAAAATGCACTTTTCCAGACTAAATTCATTGAGCTTGTAGTTATCAATAAAGGTGATGAGTATTTAGTAAAATAGCTGGTGCTTGTAACATATTTCAAGCCACTATGAGAGGTTGCAATTTGATAGCTTGGATATTGCTGAAGATTGATCTTTCTGATGGTTTTTGTTTCCAGGTAGGATAGACATCTCTGTATAGTGCAAGCCTGGGTTTTATAAGTGGGATCAGGATCACAGGATGTGAGGGGTTGGAAGGGACCTCCAAAGAGCATCAAGTCCAACCCCCCTGCCAGAGCAAGACCACGTAACCATAGAATCCGGTGCAGGGCAGTCACACAGGAATGCATCCTGACAGGTTTTGAAAGTCTCCAGAGAAGGAGACTCCACAACCTCTCTGGGCAGCCTGTTCCAATGCTCCATGACCCTTATAGTAAGAAGTTCTTCCTCATGTTGAGTTGGAACTCCCTGTGCTGTGGTTCATATCCATTGCCCCTTGCCCTATCACAGGGTGCAACTGAGCAGAACCTGTCCCCTCTCTCTTGACACCAGCCCTCAGATATTTATAAACATTTATTAAATTCCATCTTTGTCTTCTCCAGACTAAACAGCCCCAGGTCTTTCAGCCTCTCCTCATAAGGCAGTGCTCCAGTCCTTTCATCATCCTTGTAGCCCTCTGTTGCACTCTTTCAAGTAGATCCCTGTTCCTCCTGAACTGGGGAGCCCAGAACTGGATGCAGTATTCCAGGTGAGGTCTCACCAGGGCAGAGTAGAGTGATGTAACAGAATGTTAGGGATTGGAAGGGACTTCCAACTACCCTGCCAAAAAAAAGATCCTCTAGGGCAGCCTGCACAGGAATGTGTCCAGGCAGGTTTTGAAAGTCTCCAGAGACAACCTCTCTGGGCAGCCTGTTCCAGTGCTCTGCCACCCTCACCATAAAGAAACTATTATTCCTGGTCCTCTCACCAGGCACCCCCAAAAACAGACCATCACCTTCACCTTGAAACCTATGCCTCAGAAATTTATGGATTTTAATAAGATCCCCTCTCAGCCTTCTCCAGACTAAACAGCCCCAGTTACCTCAGTCTTTCTTCATAAGAGAGACGTTCAAGTCCCCAGTCATCCTCCTAGCTCTGAGCATTGATTTGTCAATAAAAAACAATTTGCAGGGAAGAATAATTTTGTTTGGTTTTTTTTTTGTTTAGAAACAAGTGTCCATGTAAGTGAATCAGATAAAAATAATGAGCCATTGACAGAATATGTACAGTTTCTTCATATCTGACTATTGCAATGTGCTCTTGTGGCCAAGAAGGCCAAGGCCATTCTGGGGTGGATTAGAAGGGTTTTGGTCAGTAGGTCGAGAGAGGTTCCCCTCCCCCTTACTCTGCCCAGGTGAGGCCACACCTGGAATACTGTGTCCAGTTCTGGGCCCCTCAGTTCAAGAAGGACCTCAGGGAACTGCTTGAAAGAGTCCAGGTCAGAGACATGAAAGCGATTGAGGGAGTGGAACATCTTCCTTATGAGGAGAGCCTGAGGGAGCTGAGGGCTTGGAGAAGAGGAGACCAAGGCATGACTTCATTCATGTTGATAAAGTTGTGCAGGGTGAGTGCCAAGAGGATGGAGTCAGGCTCTGGTGGGTGATGCCCAATGACAGCACAAGGGGCAGTGGGGGAAGCTGAGGCATAGGAAGTTTCGTGGAAACATGAGGAAGAATTTTTTCTTGTGAGGGTGACAGAACACAGGAAGAGGCTGCCCAGGGGAGTCTCCCTCTCTGGAGATATTAAAAATCAGCATGGATGTGTTTCTGTGTGATCTGCTCTAAGTGATCCTGCTCTGGCAGGGGGGTTGAACAGGATGAGCTTTTGAGTTTCCTTCTAGCCCCTAACATTCTGTGATTCTATGTGAAGTCCTTACCTTACGACCCTTGTGTACCAAATAAGAGGCAAATGATACAGGTTTTTGTGTTTCAGATGTTATATCTAGAATTCATTGATAGCAGCAATATCCTGCCAGCATGGTCTCTTAGTAAACAAGCTTTCAGAAAAAATTGTGATAAATAAAGTATCTTTGATAGATAAATGAATGCCAGGCAAGAGAATGTTCTGCTTAGTGGATGTACAACTCCACCATCATCCATTAATTTGTGTATGAATAAGCTGTAAGTATAGGTGGTCTCCAAGTCAATTATACTTCAGCTAAGCCTGACATGAAGAGCACACAACAAAACAGGCTCCTTGAAAATGCACTAATGGTGAACAACAGGACAGATAATCATGAGGGATTATCTCACTGACTCATAAATTCAGATCAATGCTTATAAGACTCAGCTCTGGGGATGACAAACCTCTTCTTGTCTCTTGTGATGTTGACTCAAGGATGCCAGGCTAATGATCTTACTCCATTAAGCTTTTCCCAGTACCATCATTTGATAGTGTCTTGTTAGAGTCGTTGTATTCATCTTTTAAGTTACCAGACTACTTTTCAGGCCTTGGTGCATCTGACAAAAGTAATTCTGAAAACTCTTTTTTCCACTGAGAAATTTTCATCCAAACACTTGCTGTTGTTTCTAAGACACGGTGATGGTCAATGTATGGTCATTTCATCCTCTTCTGAGGCAGAAGTTGTACATTTAATCAGGACTGATTCAGATACAATAAATCAAAATGAACACATGCCACCCCCTCTAAAGGCTACTGAAGATTCAGGGAGGGGGTTAATTCATCTAACTGTTCATGTTGTAGGTGGGTAGGGCTTCAAAATGAAATGGTTGAGAGGTCTTTTTCTTGTGCTTCCTTCTTAATTTATGTGTACAAGTTAGTGCTGGGGGGATTCCAACTGGACTCCAGAAGAACATTTTTCACCATGAGAACAGTCGGAGATTGGAATAATCTCCCAAGGCAAGCAGTGGATTCCCCTACACTTGGCAGTTTTAAAACTCAGCTTGACAGGGTGCTGGGCCATCTCATTTCAATGCTTCTGTTACCTAGAAGGGTTGGACCAGATGATCCTTGGTGCCTCTTCCAACCTTAGTATTATGTGATGCTGTGATTCTGATTTTGTGATTCTTGCTGTATTATGAACAGAAGTTTGATTCAATGATCAGAAATCTGTCAAATGTTTCAGAAGGGATTTTCAGCCTTTCTGTGTCTAAAATCCCTATCTCTGACCATTCAGTGTCTGTCTCTTACTTATCCATGCATATTGTATCTGTTTAAAGAAAGAGTGTTGCTGGAACATGGAGTGAGTGCAGAGGAGGACAAGGAAGCTGGGGAAGGGTCTGGAGAATAAATCTGATGGAGAGCAACTGAAGGAGCTGGGGATGGTTAGTTTGAAAAAGAGGAGGATGAGGGGAGACCTCATTGATGTCTACAACTACCTGAAAGGACCTTGTGGAGAGGTTGGTGCTGGTCTCTTCTCACAGGTAATTAGTGATAGAACAAGAGGGAAGGGCATCAAGCTGTGACTAGGTAGGTTTAGACTGGACATTAGGACAATTTTTTTTTTTCAGAGAAAGGCATTGGAATGTGCTGCCCAGGGAAGTGGTAGAGTCACCAAGCCTGGCTGTGTTTCAAGGTGGTTTGGATGTGGTACTTGGTTTAGGGGTGAAACTTGTAGAATAAGTTTCTGGGTTGGACTTGGTGATCCTGAGGGTCTTTTCCAAGATGAATAATTCTGTGATTCTGTGACATAGTATTCAAGGCAGAGGAGCACTGACATGTCTGTTATTACTAATACCTTTACAAATCATTCTTGTTGTATTAATGTCACAAGATTGTCTGCATTTTCTCAGATATCCTCTGCTACCCCCTGTTTTCTCACCAATTTAATTTGTCCTTCTCCTGCCCAGCTGCCGATCCTTGATAGGTCTCTTTGTGCAGTTCCTTCCTGACATCTGTTTTGCCTAGTCAAAACAACTTTGCATGTACTTTCTATTTTATGATATATCTGCTGATCAATAAACTAAAAATAGGAAGGTTTTTTTATAGTCCCTTTTCACAGAATCATAGAATAGAATCATAGAATTGTTAGGGTTGGAACGGACTTCAAGGATCATTTAGTTCCACCCCCCCTGCCATGGGCAGGGACACCTCACGCTACAGCAGGCTGCCCAGAGCCACATCCAGCCTGGCCTTAAAAGCCTCCAAGGATGAGGCTTCCACCACCTCCCTGGGCAACCTCTTCCAGTGTCTCACCACCCTCATGGGGAAAAAACTCTTCCTAACATCCAATCTGAATCTATCCATTTCTAGGTTTGTTCCATTTCTCCTACTACTATTACTACCTGACACCCTAAAAAGTCCCTCCTCAGCTTTCTTGTAGCCCCCTTCAGATACTGGAAGGCCACAGTAAGGTCTCCTCAGAGCCTTCTCTTCTCCACACTGAACAGCCCCAGCTCTCTCAGTCCGTCCCCGTAGGAGAGGAGCTCCAGCCCTCTGATCATCCTTGTGGCCCTTCTCTGGACACGCTCCAGCTCCTCCAGATCCTTCTTGCAATAGGGGCTCCAGAACTGGATGCAGTACTCCAGGTGGGATCTCACCAGAGCAGAGTAGAGGGGGAGAATCACTTCCTTTGACCTACTGGCCATACTTCTCTTGAAACAGTCCAGGATGTGACTGGCTTTCTGGGCTGCAAGCACACACTGGTGGCTGCAAGTGCACATTTCTAAGCTGGCTTGATTTTTGGAGGGATATACACACACATAAATAACATTTATGAAAAATTTTGTTGTTGAACAGATCAAGTGGGTGCTGTGATGTTGCGCTGTCCCTGCTGTCATGTGTTTGTGAACACCAGCTTTATGCAAATATGATGTTCCTGTCCACTTTAAGTCAGTGGACATTTCTCACTGCTCCAGTGGATAAAAGCATTGCTAATGTAGCTAATAGGTAAGCTTTCACTTTCTAGTAAAAAATCAATATGGCATTAGGGACTACTTTTTCCACTTCAGCTTCACCTGCCTTCATGTATTTGCCTTGTCTGCCTCTGTTATCTCTGTGTTAATAAGGGGTCTCAGGAGTGAAACTGAGTTATAAATGAGTTCTTGATGTCCTGTGTTTAAGTAAGTCACATGAATTTTGTGAACTTTTGGTCAAAAAATTAACACCCTAGTGGTCTTACTAGTTTCTCTGTGTTTCCCTTTTATTTATTTCCATACAACACTGAAAAGAATAAGTTTCAGGAAAACAGAAGTTTTTCCGTTGTCACAAGAAAATGTAACAGCATGAGTCCTGAGCTATCAATTGTGCAAACGTTGTGTCTTAGTTTAAAGAGTGGACAGAAATAATTTTATTCCCATATGAAGTAAAATAAAGAGGCTCTCATTGAATTGGAGGGAAATACAAAAATTGTATTAAAGAATATCCAGAAAATACAGAATACGCGAATCCTTAACAGCTAATACATACACAGGGTACATGAAAACCCCCCAAAACCTTCCCCCAACCAGACTACACCACAAATCCCCAGGGCTCCTCCTCCCCACCTGAGGTCTAACATATGCCCCAGGGCTCTTTCTTCCACCCCCTCATTGCTAGGCTGGATTCAGGCTGCCCAGACCTGCAACTGCCTTCCTTTGGTTCCTGACATTAAACCTAAACAGGCCAATATTGCCCAGAAAAATTAGTTTGGTCTTGAAGGGCACAGATAAGACTGGAACCATCCTCCTCCCACACCAGATAAGGTAGCTCACTGTGTCTAGGGAGGAGAAAGGGAAGAAAGAGAAAGAGTTGGCATTGCATCCAACTTATAAAGAGATAGCAGAATTATGGGATTGAATAACACAACTACAGTTTTCTGGTCTATCCCCTTGGTCCTCTTGGAGGACTCAACTCTATGTTTGTTGGTTTTTTTTTTTGTTTTGGTTTGTTTTTTTTTTTTTTTTGGGGGGGGGTTCTGTTGTTGTTTGTTTGTTTGTTTGTTTTTTTTAAATAGGCACCCACCTTGAACCATGACACATTGGCTCTTCCTCATATGTGAGTGGTGGCTGAAACTGGAGAGTGGATTAGGCAAAATGGGGACTGACCTTGTATAGGCACCAGCTCTCTACAGGGTAAAGAAACACACACACATTGCTGCCTGTGAGACTTTTTTGGTTTATGTAATTGAAAAATATGATCCTAGAAACTTTCTTCTTCCACTAACTGTAGGGTTTTAGCTTTTCCTTTGTGTGTGGCTCAAGTTTCTGAAGAGAAGAGCAGCCTGCACGCTGCCAAGGAGAGACTATTTGTGACAAGGCTGGGATAAGTCTGGCTTGAAAAGCTGCCAGGAGACTAGCATGTGAAGCAATTCTCTTCAGGGATCTTGGCAAATGGACAGAAAAAAAGAGGGTGCACTACTTCTCCTGCCTATTCATTGCTCAGGTTTGCCTACAGAAAGAGGAAATGGAGTAAGGAAGAGTCCAGAAAGGTGGCTAGCTTAGCATTACAGCACAACTCCTTGTCTTTTACATTTGCATGCAAATTGATCTAGCAATCCATCAGCTGACTCTCTTAATGAGGTCAAGAAAAACATGCAGAGTTAATCAAACCCAGCTACAGCTTTTCTTGGTTAACTGTCTCTGGGGATGGAAACTCAGGAACACAATTTTTCTTCTGTGCTTGCAGAACACCTTGCCAAAACACTGGTATTGGAATTTAATTTCATTGAAGAGCTACCACTCTTTTCCCTTTTGCACAAAAGTTACCCATGCGTGTCAGTCTTGTCACTTCAATTGAACTTACAGCCCTGACTGGCACCTGCTGGACTTTATTCTACCAGTATAACAAAAATAAATTATTGCAGAAGGTTTGATAAAGAAACTGGGACTTTGCAGAGGAGAAGAGCAAGGAATTCACAGAATCACACAAACATTCAGCTTGGAAAAGACCCTCAGGTCCAACCAAAAGCCCTACTTTACAAGGTTCACCCATAAATCCTATCCCCAACCATATCCAAACCACCTTTAGACACAACCAGACTTGGGGACTCCACCACCTCCCTGGGCAGCACATTGCCATGCCTGACCACTCTTTCCTTGAAAAAAGTGATCCTAATGTCCAGTCTAAACCTACCCAGTCACAGTTTGAGGCCATTCCCTCTTGTTCTAGCACTAATTACCTGTGAGAAGAGACCAGCACCAACCTCTCCACAAGGTCCTTTCAGGTAGTTGCAGACAGCAATGAGGTCTCTCCTCAGCTTCCTCTGTTTCACACTAACCATCCCCAGCTCCTTCAGTCTCTCTTCATCAGATTTATTCTCCAGGCCCTTCACAGCTTCCTTGCCCTCCTCTGCACTGCCTCCAGCACCTCCACATCTCTCTTGGATTCAGGAGCCCAAAACTGGACACAGTACTTGAGGTGTGGCCTCCCTAGAGCTGAGTCCCAGGGGACAATCACTTTCCTGCTCCTGCTGGACACAACATTTCTAATCCCAGCCAGGATGCCTTTGGCTTTCTTGGCCACCTGGGCACACTGCTGGCTCCTCTTCAGCTGCTTGTCCATCAGCACCCCCAGGTCCCTTTCTGCCAGCAGCTTTCCAGCCACACTGCCCCAAGCCTGGAGTGTTGCTTGGGGTTGTTGTGCCCCAAGTGCAGGACCTGGCACTTGGCCATGTTGAAATTCATCCCATTAATGTTGACCATGGATCCACTTGGGGATTGGAAGGAAGAAGTTTCACGAAATACAGCTTTACCTGTCAGTCAACTTCTCCGCTTTATGCATTTAGTCTTGGAATTTTACTGTCTGTTGTTGCTTAATTATTTCATACACTATGCCTATCACATTCTCTATTATAGCTATTAATCAAACAGTTCAATCTTTTCCAGTCTGCCTTCCAGGCAGGAAAATGTTCCTCGTTACTTTTACAACTTCTCTGATTTTCCCACCGTTTTTCTTACACTTTCAAATGAATTTTAGAAGAATGATTTATCTCCTTAAATCCATGAGGGGTATTAAGGAGGAAATTAATTTTAGCATTGAATCTGGCTATGTGTAGGAGATGAACTGATATTGCTAGTTGTGATGATGTGCCCTGAATAAAAACATCATGGGAAATGAGTGGATTCCTAAGTGTTCTAAACAGAGTCCTGCTTAGACAATATTTTCATGAGAATCATGGAATCATTAAATTGTTAGGGTTGGAAGGGACCTCAAGGATCTTCTAGTTCCAACCCCCCTTGCTACTACATCAGATTGCTCAGAGCCACATCCAGCCTGGCCTTAAAAACCTCCAGGGATTAGGGCTTCTACTACCTCCCTGGCAACCTGAAATGCATGCACAGAGGCCTCCTGAGTTTGAGATGCAGCCAGGGGAAAAGTAGTAGGGTGTTCATTTAAGCACAGGTGTAACTGAATTTGGTACCATGAGTTTAAGAATGGTGTGGTGGAATTATGCAGTGGAAGGCATATAATTACCTGCAAATGAGCAGGTAATGCCTGGTGTGCTGGAGAAGAAAGTGTCAGAGTATCTGGAAGAATGACACTGTTTATCCTTAACAGCTATTCCCTATCTTGCTAGTTTTATATTTGAGACACTGAGGACCCTGCCTCGGCCCCAGATTTTGATAGCAGAACACAACAGTGAGTTTTTTTCAGTGATGTGTCTCTTTTGAAAGTGGAATATCAAAAGTATTTTAAAAATACCCAGTCAGGGCAGAATTTATACCTCCCACTAAAAATACAAAGGTATTTTGATGCCACTAAACAAGCAATTCTCAGGACCTTTCGAAACTTAAATGAAGGTTTCCACACATATGTAGGAGCATCTTACACTCTTAAATGCCCTTTTACTGTGGTTCAGATGTGATGGAAAACAGCACCCAGAAGCAAAGATGCTTCAGAAGCCTGGCTTTATCTTCCAAATGTGCTCAGTGCAAATCTGTTCCATAGCAACAGTCCCTGAATAAAGCCCAGCATCCTCACTCACTATGGTCAAAGGAGGAAATCGTATCCTGGGTTGCATCAAGAGAAGCACAGCCAGCAGGGTGAGGGAAGGGATTCTTCCCCTTTACACCACTCTGCTGAGACCACACCTGGAGCACTGTGTCCAGTTCTGGAGCCTCTGTTGCAAGAAGTATCTGGAGTTGCTGGAACATATCCAGAGAAGTGCCATGAAGATGGTCAAAAGGCTGAAGCTCCTCTGCTCTGGAGACAGACTGAGAGAGTTGAGGCTGTTCAGTCTGGAGAAGAGAAGGCTCTAAGGAGACCTTCCTGAGGCCTTCCAGTATCTGAAGGGGGCTACAAGAAAGCTGGGGAGGAACTTTTTAGTTTGTCAGGTAGTGACAGGACTGGGGGGAATGGAGCAAAACTAGAAGTGGGTAGATTCAGATTGGATGTTGGGCAGAAAGTCTTCCCTATGAGGGTGGTGAGAGACTGGCACAGGTTGCCCAGGTAGGTGGTGGAAGCTTCATCCCTGGAGGTTTTTGCAGCCAGGCTGGATGTGGCTGTGAGAAACCTGCTGTAGTGTGAGGTGGGGGGTTGGAACTAGATGATCCTTGAGGTCTCTTCCAACCCTAACAATTCTATGATTTTATGAAATTATAAAGATGGATTCTGCCTCAACAGTTTAGGGTCAACAGTTTAAGCATTTTCCTTTAAACAAAAAGAAGATATGATATGGATGTAGTCTCAGCAGAGAGGGTCATTCCTCACCATGGTGAATATCCTAACCAGCTGGATACTGAGCAGTACTTCTTGATTCCTGTCATGACTTTTGTCATATATGAGAGTATTATTCAGAGATTTCAGTGAGTAAATGATTTCACAGGAAGCTTCTCAAACTGTAGAGATACTACCAAAAAAAGCACAAGGATACCAGTTTGAATAAGTGTGGCACTGAGATTAGCTTGAGTTAATAGGCTAAGGGAAGGTCTTGGAGATTAGCAGAGTATGAAGAATGAGAGGTAGTGGAGTGAGTTATATTAAGGTAACACCCAAGGTAGACATTGGACAGGAAGAACTGCATTTGTGCTGAAGAGAACAGTATTGAAGTAGCCAAGTAATGAACACAAATGTTGCCAGGAAATAATTGTCTTTATGTGAAGGTGTAAAGAGGGCACAATCTTAGCAGTATTGCTCAGAAAGAGTGTGCAAAATTTGTATCTCCAGCTTTAAGAAAAGGCCCAAACTGCAATTGACATCCAGACAAGTATGACTGGAACAGGCATCACCCTGTTCATTGATGGAGCCATCAATGGCAATCTTGCTTTAGCCAGACCGAGCTCTACTGAGCCTAAACTAACAGCTGCACCACTGCAAGAGGTCTCAAAGACTGACTATGATTTTAGTTTAAGTGGAGAGAGAAAAGTGTTGGAACAGTAAAATGGATCTATGATTTGTCAGACTAGATAAGGTACTTGAATATGTGCTTCATGAGACAAAATTGAGGTCTGTAAGATCTGGGTCTGTCACACTCATGAAACAGATATTGGAAAAGCTGCCTCTTAAACTTGAATCAAGTAACTAAATATTATTTAAGGTCCTCGTAGTTATTAGGAAGAATAAGAGAAGATAGGAAGGCTGTGGCTTCCTATCACAGCATTATAAAGCAAAAATAGTTCTTCTTGCATCAGTGGCATTACTTTGGTGTTAATTTTTTAAGGAAAAGAATATTCAGGCTATCAGAATCCCTCTAACAGGTATATATTTGAGTGATACACATGCAAAGTCAAGATTTTTGTTTCACATTTCTTAATTAGAAACTAATGTCTTCGATAATGTGGTAAGTGGCCCAAATGGGGGTTGCAAATAATCATGTCTAACTAATTATCTACTGTATAATCAAAAAAACACAAGAGGAACAGACACCTGCATAATGCAAGCCTTTGGAACAGCTGTGCCCCTATTAATAGACATGAGTTGCCTATTAAAACTCTGTGGTGACACACAATGTTTTCTGCTTTATGAAGGATACCCTGCCTAACCTTCAGCTTCTGGGTAATTATGAACAAGAAGAAGGCAGAAGTGGTGTGGTTTCCCTCCTTCCCCATAACACTATGGAATGAACTCTTGGCCCTTCAAGGTTGTAAAGATAATGCACTGCTTGTCCAGTTGTCTGTGGTTGATTTCATGGAATATGTATTGGCAAATGCGTTTTATTGAGTCTGTATTGACAAAAATATATCATCCAATTCGGGAGTATTTTGCCAGTAAAGAGATCCAGCATTCAAAGTCACAGTATCACAGACTCAGAGTATATCAGAGGTTGGAAGGGACCTCAAGAGATCATCAGGTCCAACCCCCCTGCCAGAGCAGGATCACTTAGGGTAGTCTGCACGGGAATGCATCCAGGTGGGTTTGGAAAGTCTCCAGAGAAGGAGACTCCACAACCCCCCTGGGCAGCCTGTACCCCTGTCCATTACAAACATCAGACAGATATGTTTTGCTGATGATTGTGAATGTAACAAACCACATAGACTGAGAGGGTTTGTTTTAAAGAGAGCAAAATAGCAGGTGCAGAACTATATGAAATTCAAAAAAGTGAGCTACTTCAAAATATACTACAGGGAATAGAAACCTCATGCTTCTATTCATTAGGATAATATTTGTGATATTAATAAGCAGGTGCAGAACTATATGAAATTCAAAAAAGTGAGCTACTTCAAAATATACTACAGGGAATAGAAACCTCATGCTTCTATTCATTAGGATAATATTTGTGATATTAATAAGTGACTCAGCAAGTTTCACTGAAGATGAGCCTTGGGTTTCATTCTCTGTAGCTGCAGGTAGACATATGCCATTATACAGGTGACTTATCCTATAGATTGTAATGGCATTATTACAGGCACCAGGACAGGTTAGAGGCTGCCCTGCTGGAAAGCAGCTCCACAGAGAAAGACCTTGGAGTGCTGGTGGACAGCAAGTTCTGCATGGGACAGCAATGTGCCCTTGTGGCCAAGAGAGCCAATGGGATCCTGGGGGGCAGCAAGATAAGTGTGGCCAGCAGGGCTAGGGAGGTTCTTGTCCTACTCTGCCCTGCTGAGACCACACCTGCAATACTGTGTCAGTTTTGGGCTCCCCAGTTCAAGACAGACAGAGACCTGCTGGAGAGAATCCAATAGAGAGCCAGGAGGATGCTTAGGGGACTTGAGCATCTCCCCTATGGAGAGAGACAGAGAGCCCTGGGGCTGTTTAGTCTGGAGAAGAGAAGGCTGAGAGGGGATCTGATCAATGTCTATCAATAGCTGAGGGGTGGGGATCAAGTGGAGGGGGGCAGGCTCTTTTGGGTTGTGTGCAGTAATAAGACAAGGAACGATGGAGACAAACTTGAACATAGAAGATTTCATCTTGACATGAGGAGAAACTTCTTTACAGTGAGGGTGACAGAGCACTGGAACAGGCTACCTGGAGAGGTTGTGGAGTCTCCTTCTCTGGAGACTTTCCAAACCCACCTGGATGCATTCCTGTGTGGACTACCCTAGGTGCTCTGCTTTGGCAGAGGGGTTGGATCTGATGATCTCTCCAGGTTCTTTATAACCTCTAATATACTGTGATACTGTCATCTTTACCCTCTTACAACTAGATGCATGCATCTGCATTTGCAAAAGAGAGGGATTGATTATTAGAGATGCTGCTCCTCAAATTCCCTGGTAAATGAATCTGAGATTAACCAGAAATTAAAATTATTTCCTTAATTCCTCTGGTCATGAACTAATATTTTCCAGGTAATATTTTCCAGGTAATATTTTCCTAGTATTTTCCAGGTAATAACTTTAAAAAAAATCTCAAAAATTCAAACAATTCTTGGAAGAATAAGCCAAGTGCAGGAAATGAAACACCAGAATGTGGTATCAGTTGCCTTTCTTTTTTTTTGTGTGTGTGTGGTGCCCATGAACAATGAAGCTCAAATGTCACAAAAGAGCCTTAGAACATTTGCTTTAGGTTGTCTATTCCTTAGGCATTTTTCCTTTTCATATTTCCAAGAAATAGATACTTTGAGAGGAAGAATACTTCAGATATCCTCCCAGTTTTCTAATTTGAGATACCCAAACCCACTAGTGTCAGAGAGCAGCTATTTGAAAGTCAGCCTTTTTTCAAAACCTTGTGGGTGAGAGCAAAGCCCTTAAAGTACAGGTAGTACTGGGGCATTTGCACCTGTGGTCTTTCTTTTGAGTTCAGTTCTATTGAGTTGAAGAATTAAACAAAAGTGAAGCATTTCGATCTTGCTTTTTTTTTTTTTTTTCACAACCCATTTCTGAGAGTTGATTGACTCCTGCCAACCACACACAGTTTTCAGTGTCCCTGAACTGCAAATGCAGGTGAAGATTTTGAGTGCTGCTTCTGTGCAGGGGAGCAGGTGTGATACTCCCTTTCCCTCTAATTCCCGTTTTTCCAGAGCATGGTTAAAGCAGAGGGGACTGCAGGATTGGAGTCCAGGGCAGGACATCAACATCTGTGGTCATGCAATATTAGTTGATTTCTTTTAAAGAAATATATATTTCATATTCACAAGTGAATTATTTAGGCTGGAAAAGACCTCTGAGATCATCAAGTCCAGCCTATGAGCTAACACCACCACATTAGCTAAACCATGCCACCAAGTGCCACAGCCAAGCTTTTCTTAAACACCTCCAGGGATGGTGACTCCACCACCTCCCTGGGCAGTCCATCCTGGTGCCTAATCAGCCTTGCTGTGAGGAAGTGCTTCCTAATATCCAACCTAACCCTCCCTGGCACAGCTTCAGGCCATGCCCTCTTATCCTGTCACAAGTTGTCTGGGAGAAGAGCCTGACCCCCACCTGACTACAACTTCCCTTTAGGTAGGGTGATAAGGTCCCCTCAAAGTCTCCTCTTCTCCAGGCTGAACAAAGCATGGGGAGTCCAGCCTGCACCTGTGTTACCACCACCAAGGTTTCTCCACTGCTGGTTCCGTTTATTGGCAGGACAGGAGAGGAAGGGTAGCTTCTTGAAAGAGGAAATCCCAATTAGAGAAACGTGGAGCTTTATGCAAGACAAAAGGAGAAGCTTGGATTGTACTGGCCCAAGACTATGTGGTTAATGTGTCCTCCTTAATCTATGACCTTGTGTGATTACCCATCCTCTCACAGAATCACAGAATTAACCAAGTTGCAAAAGACCTCAGAGATCATCAAGTCCAACCTATCACCCAACACCATCTCATCAACCAAACCATGGCACCAAGTGCCTCATCCAGTCTGTTTTTAAACACTTCTAGGGATGGGGTCTCCACCACCTCCCTGGGCAGCACATTCCAATGGAAAATCTTTCTTTTTGGGAAGAATTTCTTCTTCCTGCCATCCAGCCTAAACCTCCTGTGGCGCAGCTTGAGACTGTGCCCTCTTGTTCTGTCAATTGGTTGCCTGGGAGAAGAGACCAACCCCCACCTGGCTACAGCCTCCCTTCAGGCAGTTGTAGATAGCAATAAGGTCTCCCCTGTGCCTCCTCTTCTCCAGGCCAAACAACCCCAGCTACTGTGTGAAGCCTCTGACTTTCAGTCATGCAAAATGGGGTGAACCTTGTAGAGCAGGGTTAATGGTTGGACTTGGTGATCCTGAAAATCTTTTCCAAAGCAAATGTTTTGTGCAAATCACAGTATATCAGAGGTTGGAAGGGACCTCAAGAGATCATCCAGTCCAAACCCCTGCCAAAGCAGGATCACCCAGGGGAGTCTGCACAGGAATGCATCCAGGTGGGTTTGGAAAGTCTCCAGAGAAGACGACTCCACAACCTCTCTGGGCAGCCTGCTCCAGGGCTCTGTCACCCTCAGTGTAAAGAAGTTTCTCCTCATGTTGAGCTGAAACCTTCTGTGTTCAAGTTTGAACCTGTTGTTCCTTGGCTTATTACTGTGAACCACTGAAAAAATCCTGGTTCCCTCCACTTGACACCTACCCCTCAGCTATTGAGAGACATTGATCAGATCCCCTCTCAGCCTTCTCTTCTCCAGACTAACCAGCCCCAGGGCTCTCAGGCTCTCTTCCCAGGGGAGATGCTCAAGTCCCCTAATCATCCTTGTGGCTCTCTGTTGGATTCTCTCCAGCAGGTCTCTGTCTCTCTTGAACTGGGGAGCCCCAAACTGGACACAGGATTGCAGGTGTGGTCTCAGCAGGGCAAGAGTAGAGAGGTAGAAGGACTTCCCTAGCCCTGCTGGACACACCTTTCTTGATACATCCCAGGATCCCATTGGCTCTCTTAAATACTTTAAAAGTGTTCCTTTCTAACTAATATTTTACTTTATTCTTACCACAATTCAGAATAAGCTAGATTCAAGATAGAGTGATCAGTTTAGAATACCCACATGGAAAATGTTTTATTCTTACCACAATTCAGAATAAGCTAGATTCAAGATAGAGTGATCAGTTTAGAATACCCATATGGAAAATGTTGGCCACAGCTACATCCATTCAGGGTAGCAGGGATGATGTGCTATGCATTTCTAATGCATATTTGACAGCATCAGGGCACTACAGGGAAGCCAAAAGACAGCTGAGGTTTAGACATTTTCTGTGTCTAAAACATCTTTATTTTGACAAGTAAAAATTAGCTTAAAAGGTCAAACCGGATGTTATAATGTGTGCTGTAGTAAATGTAGAGGACATTAAGAATATAGTCCTAGGGAGTGAGGGTGAGTGTGTGTATTCATTCAGTCAGAACAAATGTATTCAAATATATACAGGAAGCCTACTCCATCCATCTAAGTCTCTCAGACCTAAAGTGCTCACCATTAAGAAGTCAGCAGTTGTTAATGTTTATCACACAGTGGGAATGAGATTACCTCAGCTTTTCTTTCCATTTAGGGTAAATGATATTCCATAATAACTGTAAATTTTATTTTTTTGTATGAAGCTAATGCATTGGCCATTTCTTCTCTGCCTGAAGGTCATACTAAGAATGACATTTTGGATCAGAGATCCGTTCCTCCTCTTCTTGCAGTTCATTCCGTTAGTATATCTGCTGCTGACCTCCTTCATTTTTGGCTTTTTCAGGGCTGAATTGGCTTCTCTCCATAAGGCATCTGATGCTTTTTGAGATTCCCATGTGTCAAAGACATCCATCAATGAGGAGCTGACAGATAAAGAAATAGGACCTGCAAGAGTCCTGTGATTTGTGAAGTGGCATCTGGAATCCAGGTGAATTATCTTAGGGCAACACAAACAGCACTATGTCGAAGTAACACTTGGATATCTATGTGTGGGGGTCTGAACTCAGCCTTTAGTAGCTAAGTCTCTATGTTTTTTCTTTCCTTCCCTTCTCACCTGCTTTTGCAGACAGAAATAGCCTGCTTGTGCTGAAGCCAGCATAACCCATACCACAAGGGCAGCTCTAGCTGG
This sequence comes from Indicator indicator, assembly GCF_027791375.1. Taxonomy (NCBI): domain Eukaryota; kingdom Metazoa; phylum Chordata; class Aves; order Piciformes; family Indicatoridae; genus Indicator; species Indicator indicator. The sequence goes on from NC_072017.1 coordinate 32,805,662, forward strand.
CTGTGTTTGTGAAAGGCCTACTGGCAGCAAAGTCTTAACTCCTAGTGTTCAAGAGCATTCATTTATGCATTTTCTTTTCTGTGTCCTGTTAAATCTGTTCATTGCTATTGCCCTGAGGGACACATTCACTCACACAGATTTGTCATCTGTCATCCAGAATTCATCATAATTTTGTTGCACATTAGACTTGACACAACTATGATGAATACCCAGGGTAATGCTTTCCCATTCTGTGAGTGTCACTGAAATTTGCACAGCCTGTGTTATCCTGGTGACTCATTTCACTTTGATACCATATTTTTAATCTAGAGGGCTGAACAGCATGTCCTGACTTTGGTCCTTCGCCACCTGCAGTAATCTTTGCTTTCCTGCGTCACAGAGGATCCTCACCAAAAAGCAATTACACACAGCTAAGAACTTGGTGATCAGAGCAGCCCTGTCCTTTCACATAGGGGTGGGAACAGACCATTGAACACTGGAGGAGAGCATTTTTTAGTTGAGATCAGCCCTTCCTCTTCTGGAAGAATTTCTTTCATCCAAGTCATTTCAGCTATATTTTGCATACATCAGTCCTTCCCAAGTCTATTCCAGGAGTGAAGTCACCAGGAGTGACTTCAGAAACTTAATCCACTTTCCCATGGTTCTGTGCCAGGGGAGGTTTAAGTTGGATGTTAGAAAGCACTTCCTCATGGGAAGGGTGATTAGACACTGGGATGGACTGCCCAGGGAGGTAAGTGGAGTCTCCGTCACTGGAGATGTTTAAGGCAAGCTTGGATGTGGCACTTAGTGCCATGGTCTGGTTGAGGTGGTGGTGTTAGGTCATAGGCTGGACTTGATGATCTCAGAGGTCTTTTCCAGCCTCAATAATTCTGTGATTCTGTGGTTTGTAAACAGGAATAGCTACCACTCTAAAGAAGCTGAAGAATTTCAGATAAAAGAGAGCCTTTCTGAAAACCACAGTATCTTACTGTGCTGAGATCTGATGTGCTTCCATACAGTCACATGAAAAACAAAAGCTCTCTATGCCATCAAAGCCACTTGTTTACCTTCACAGCATGTGATGGCACACCTGATTTAATACAACTCGATGTTCTTTCTGAATTAGAGATGCTGTCCTCTGAGGTGCCAGTGATTGCCAAACAGATACACCATGTGTGTCGGTGTGAGCTGAAATTCCCCCCCCACCGACAATAACCAGGCTAGCCCAGTCTGGAAGCAAATGAAAAGCTGTATTTACAAGCAAAGTCTAAAATCTACAATGAAATGCAATGAATATGTACAAATATACAAAATTCACAACATTCACAAATATATACAATCAACAGAAAAAGCACAACCGATCTCCCTTTGCTTCCCCCCAAGGGGACCCTCCCAAAGGGGCCTCCCTCTCCCAGGAGCTTCCCCCCCAGACCCCCCTGGACAGAGAAGCAGAGTTAGTTAAGCAGAAAGTTGTTAACTTAGCTGCCAAGGTCAGTGTGTTATCTTCAGCCAGAAGAGAAGAAGAAACAGCAGCCAGACAGCCCAGCAACTGCCCCCACTGCCGAACGCAGAATGTGCAGAGTGCCTACTTTGTTTTGGGTAATAGTTCTTAAACATTTCTATCTATCCAATGGAAGTGTTTAGAACAATCGTTATTTTGCTTTCTTACACCCAATAGTGACTTATTTACATTCTTTCACTTTCTCTGTTCTGAACTTTGCAAGGAAAAATTAAAAAGACAGTTTCAAACCATCACAGTCCACCCCTTCTAAACAATTCCATTGGCTGCTACTATCATTTATCTAATCTAAAATAATATCTACAACAATAGGTGAATAAAGACCATAGTCCATTCCGGCTATTTCAGATGTAGATGATTCAAAAGAGTCAAATCACAGGAAAAACAGCAAACAGCTTGTTTCCTCGCAGACGGAGCGAAGGAAGGAACAGGGACTCTCAGGTGACTCAGGGCTCTCAGGGTTCGTGCACCGTAGATCTCATGAACTCTCCTCTTGGGCGCGATGCTGTATCTGCGCAACACTCTGAATTTAACCTCTCTCAGCCAAAGTTAGATTTCTTTGTGGAATACACTGAATTTCACCATTTTCTTGCATCACCCAATAGGTGTGACCAGGACCTTCAGCAGAAACCACCCCTCGGACAGGTTTGGCCTCTCCTGAAGGCGAAAATACCCAAACAGTTTTGCCTAACAGATTCTTTTCTCTGATAACAGGAACTCTATCACCTTCCTCCTTTCGTAACAAATCTGATTGGGCAGGTCCAGCTCGATTCACTGAACCTCTACTATTCACCAACCAGGTTGCTTGTGCTAAATGTTTCTCCCAGTTTTTCAAAGATCCACCCCCCATGGCTTTGAGAGTGGTTTTCAGCAAACCGTTGTAGCGTTTGATCTTCCCTGCAGCTGGTGCATAGTAGGGAATGTGGAATATCCACTCGATGCCATGCTCTTTGGCCCATTTTTTTACAAGATTGTTCTTGAAGTGAGTTCCGTTGTCTGACTCAATCCTCTCTGGAGTTCCGTGTCTCCACAGGATTTGTCTTTCCAGACCAAGAATGGTGTTACGTGCAGTTGCATGAGGAACTGGATAAGTTTCCAGCCATCCAGTGCTCGCCTCTACCATAGTCAGCACATACTGCTTACCAGATCGAGAACGAGGTAGAGTGATGTAGTCAATCTGCCAGGCTTAACCATACTTGTACTTGGACCATCGGTCACCGTACCACAAGGGCTTGATCCGCTTTGCCTGCTTAATAGCAGCACAAATGTCACAGTCATGGATGACTTGTGTGATAGCATCCATGGAAATGTCAATGGATCTGTCACGAGCCCATCGGTAGGTTGCATCTCTGCCTTGATGTCCTGACGAGTCATGGGCCCACCGAGCTAAGAACAGCTCACCTCGGTGTTTCCAGTCAAGATCAGGATCAGAGTTTGTGTCTACCTGGGAAACACTTGCAGCTAGATCTGCCTGATGGTTGTGTTGTTGTTCCTCAGTAGCTTTGCTCTTAGGAATGTGAGCATCGATGTGTCTCACTTTCACTGGGATTCTCTCAATGCGAGCAGCAATGTCTTGCCACAGATCTGCAGCCCAGATTGGCTTTCCTTTCCTCTGCCAGCCATTCTTCTTCCAGTCTTTCAGCCAACCCCACAAGGCATTGGCTACCATCCACGAGTCGGTGTAGAGATAAAGCTTTGGCCATCTCTCACGTTCAGCTATGTTAAGAGCTAGCTGGACAGCTTTTACCTCTGCAAATTGACTGGATTCTCCTTCTCCCTCTCTCGCTTCTGCAACTCTGCGCGTTGGGCTCCACACTGCAGATTTCCATCTCCGCTTGTTCCCAACAAGACGACAGGAACCGTCTGTGAACAAAGCATATCTCTTTTCATCATCAGACAGATCACTGTAAGGAGGAGCTTCCTCTGCACGAGTTACTCTCTCCTCTGGAGGTTTTGCACAGCTTGTGCCTTCTGGCCAGTTTGTGATCACCTTCACCAAACCAGGCCTTTCGAGATTTCCCATTCGAGCTCGCTGTGTTATCAGAGCCATCCACTTAGACCAGGTAGCATCTGTTGCATGATGTGGTGAAGAACCTTTGCCTTTGAACATCCAATTCAGAACTGGCAATCTAGGAGCTAGAAGAAGTTGTGACTCAGTTCCAATCACTTCAGAAGCAGCTTTCACTCCTTCATAAGCAGCTAAAATCTCTTTCTCTGTTGGAGTGTAGTTTGCCTCTGAGCCTCTGTAGCCACGACCCCAGAAACCAAGAGGACGTCCTCGTGTCTCCCCTGGAGCTCTTTGCCATAAGCACCAGGTTGGACCATTGTCACTCGCGGCCGTGTACAGAATGTTCTTAATGTCTGGACCAGTTCGGACAGGTCCCAGACCCATCGCTTGGACTACCTCTCGCTTGATCTGGTCAAAGGCTGCTTGTTGCTCAGGACCCCATTGGAAACTGTTTCTCTTTCGAGTCACATCATATAGAGGTTTCACAATCTGACTGTATCCAGGAATGTGCAGTCTCCAAAATCCCACTATGCCTAAGAAACGCAGAGTTTCTTTCTTGTTGATGGGATTTGCCATGGTGGAGACTCTGTTTATCACATCCATTGGGATGTGACGGCGACCATCTTGCCACCGCACTCCCAGAAACTGGATTTCTCTGGCAGGTCCTTTCACCTTGTCTCGCTTGATAGCGAAACCAGCTTGCAAGAGAATGTCAATGATTTTGTTACCTTTCTCGAAGACTTCTTCAGCAGTCTCACCCCAGACGATGATGTCATCGATGAACTGAATGTGTTCTGGAGCTCCACCTTTCTCCAAAGCATCATGGATCACTGCATGGCAGATGGTTGAACTGTGAATCCACCCCTGGGGCAAACGATTGAATGTGTACTGAATGCCTCTCCAGGTGAAAGCAAACTGAGGCCTGCATTCCTCTGCTATGGGAATAGAGAAGAAAGCATTAGCAATGTCTATGGTAGCATACCATTTGGCCTGCTTGGATTCCAGCTCATATTGGAGTTCCATCATGTCTGGTACAGCTGCACTCATGGGTGGAGTTACTTCATTCAAGGCACGGAAATCAACTGTCAGACGCCACTCTCCATTCTGCTTTCTCACAGGCCAGACTGGACTGTTGAAAGGTGAATGAGTTTTGCTGATGACCTTCTGACTCTCCAGCTGACGAATCAAGTTTTGAATGGCCACCAAAGAGTCACGGTTGGTTCTGTATTGTCTGTGATGCACAGTTTGAGAAGCAACCGGCAGCTTTACATCCTCTATCCCATGTTGTCCCACAACTGCAGATTCATCTGAAAGCTCAGGTCTAATGGACAACTTCAATTTTCCTCCATCAATTTCTACAGTTGCTATTCCAAAAGCCCATTTGTAACCCTTAGGGTCTTTAAAACGCCCTTCTCTCAGAAAGTCAATTCCCAAAATACAAGGTGCATTAGGACCTGTTACAATAGTATGTTTCTTCCACTGCTTCCCAGTTAAGCTTATATCAACCTCTATCTTAAACAACTCTTGAGATCCACCAGTGACTCCCTTAATAGTTATAGATTCTCCCCCTTGATAATTTGATGGTATTATGGTGCACTGAGCTCCTGTGTCAACCAAGGCCCTGTACTTCTGAAATTTTGAAGTGCCAGGCCACTGGATGTACACATCCCAACAGATTCTGTTATCTCCATTATCCCTTACCTCCCCCTGGCGGAAGGCAGGGCACCCCTAATGGTGGGGATTACATCCACATGTACAGCTGGCACAATGTCCAGCACCAGAATTAGGATCACTGTTGGAGCTATCAGAGTTGTTCTGGGAAACTGAGGAAGCGACAGCTACCCTCCTGGTATTGCTACCTCGGGATCTGCCCCTCTGCAGCTCCCGTAACCTCTTGAAAAGATCAGAAGTTGGTTGACCATCCCATCTGTTCATGTTCTCACCAAACTGATCACGCAGAGTTATCCAGATACTGCCACGTGATTGCCTCTGCTGTCTGTTTTGGTTTGACCTATTCTGGAATGGCCTCCTTGGAGCACGTCTGTTCCTAACAGCTGAAACTTGTATCCATCTGGAGGAAGAGGAATTAGAATCATCCCCCTTCATCAAGTTGGATATGGAGGTTTTAAGTTCCTCCTTCAGCTCTTTCATGCAATTCTCCATCTTTCCAGACAGAGTTTCAATGGCTGAAACCAAAGAAGTACGTGCAAGACTATCCTCCAACTGCCTCATTTGGTCAGTGAAATGGCCAACAGTAGGAGGTGCTCCACCATAATTTCTTGCCACAATCCTGCTTGCCAGAATAGTAGCATAATTAGGAGGAGCAAGCTTAATGAGCTTTTTGGCAAGGCCTGTTCCAACAGGAATTTCATCAGGATTCAGAGTCTTATGATCTCCATACATTACTTCTCTCACAGCAAACTCTCTCAGACGCTTGATTCCCTCAGCTATTGTGGTCCAAGGCTTAGGGTTCCATGGTAAATCATCTCTGCTGGGGTACCTCAGCGAGACTGCCAGTAGGAGGCGTGCCCACAGAGAAACTTTACCAATGCACTTGCCTAGGTGCCTGTCTATGCCTGTATCCTTTGAGAGCATCCCCAACTGAGAGGCCGACTTGTCGCCTACCACCAATGCTGGGGCTCCCATATCAAAACACCTGGCTAGCCAAGACAGGACTGGCTCATTATCTCCTCTGATGTAATCCTTTCTCACATGTCTAATTTCCTGTCTGGGTGCATTAGCTGACTGTATGTCATCCTCATCATCATCATCATCATCATCATCCTGAGGTCGCTGTCCCCATAATCCTATTTTAATCCTCCGTTGAATTTCTTTGAGTTCAGAGGCTCTGCCAGCAGTTGCTAATCTACCAGGGTCTACATCCTGACCTACATCTCCATCATCCATGTGGGGTCTCAAGAGGTCTACCAGAGTTTTAAGGCTAACCCTCTCTTCCTCATCAGAAGGATCTTTCTTAACAGAGGGACCCTGAGTAGAAGGACCCTCATCTCCATCTGCACCATCTCCTGCAGCATCTGCATCTCCTTTACGCTTTCTGGTTACAGTGGCCACCAAATTTACTGGCTTGGTTTTCACATTCACAGCAGAGTTGGAAGAGCAAGTAGCCTTATGTCTTTCTTGACACAGTGCTGTCAGTAGCCATATGATTATTCCAAGAAGCAACAAAATTAAAATTAAGGCTAGCACAAGATATCTAGGGTACCACTGGTTCCAAAGACCCTCTGTAGTTGTAAGAGGAGTAACAAACTCATATGTGTCTGCTAGCAGATCCATAGTTGAGTTACCATAGCTTCTTAGCCCAATAAGACCACAACAGAATTCACCAACATTCAGTAGCTTATTCTTAACCCAAAGAAACGACTTATATGCCACATATCTCACAATCTTGTCTATCATGCAAGAAATGGCCCATCTGTAGACAATCACACTGATAATAGATGAAATAAAATTACTCAAAATCCAAAACAGCTTCATTTTGCTTCCTAATCTGAGGAGAAATAAATCACAAGCAATCGAGCCCCGAGTTGGAGCGCCAAAAATAAAAAGTGTGTCAGTGTGAGCTGAAATTCCCCCCCCACCAACAATAACCAGGCTAGCCCAGTCTGGAAGCAAATGAAAAGCTGTATTTACAAGCAAAGTCTAAAATCTACAATGAAATGCAATGAATATGTACAAATATACAAAATTCACAACATTCACAAATATATACAATCAACAGAAAAAGCACAACCGATCTCCCTTTGCTTCCCCCCAAGGGGACCCTCCCAAAGGGGCCTCCCTCTCCCAGGAGCTTCCCCCCCAGACCCCCCTGGACAGAGAAACAGAGTTTGTTAAGCAGAAAATTGTTAACTTAGCTGCCAAGGTCAGTGTGTTATCTTCAGCCAGAAGAGAAGAAGAAACAGCAGCCAGACAGCCCAGCAACTGCCCCCACTGCCGAACGCAGAATGTGCAGAGTGCCTACTTTGTTTTGGGTAATAGTTCTTAAACATTTCTATCTATCCAATGGAAGTGTTTAGAACAATCGTTATTTTGCTTTCTTACACCCAATAGTGACTTATTTACATTCTTTCACTTTCTCTGTTCTGAACTTTGCAAGGAAAAATTAAAAAGACAGTTTCAAACCATCACACCATGTCACCACAACTGCCCCCACAATGTCCAAGCCAGAAACGTGAGATCTATGTTATGCCAACTGGAGAACAATCCTGTGGGTTCAGTGCTTTCCCAAGTGTAAGAGAATAAACACTGAAACTGCTGATAGTCACATTACCCACATTCAATGCCAACAACAGGGGTGGTCTCCTCTTTAAATAATGTGCACTTCAGGTAGCTAATCTGTCATTCAAAAGAGAGGGGGAGCCCATCACCCAAATCCATCTTGAGAAGAAGGGGAATACCCCACTTTTTGCAAAGACAATTAAAAATGTCCCCCTTCCTTGGTTGCAAGTGCTGTGACATTTAATTGATGCTGTTCAAATGTATGTACTTAGCTGGTGTACTTAGCACCACTGCTCTGCTTTCAGTGAAGCAACACCAGCTTACATCTGATGCTAGACTTCTTTGATGGAAGGAGTTAAGTCCTTCAGGGAAGCATTACACACAGGCATGAAATGTTGTGGATAAGTTGTGTGGTTCTGCACTTCTGCATTTGAAAATATCATGGGAAATGAACATGCTTAGCATACCCACCACAGTTGCAGTAAGTTATATCAGTTGGTAAAAAAAAGTTGGTATACCTCCTACAATGTGCTCTCACTTTAAATGTATATTTATATTCCTAAAACAGAAATGCAAATTTTAGCAGGGAGACGATTAAGAAGATTCTATTTGGAATGATATTTTCTTTCTCCTCTTCATCCCTTACACAGACAAGAGAGCAAAGCAGGGCTGAGTGTGGATTCAGGATTCATTTATGTGCCCCTCACACAGGGTGCATTTACTGCAGTCACCCATACAAAGAGAGCCTCCCTTCTGGGAAAGAGTGCTTGGTCAGTGCTCAGTTGTAAATCTTCCCACTTTGCCTGTGTAAGCACAGCTAGCTTATATGAAAACACAAAACCACTTCTAAACTTGTCATTTCTATGGTGAGCTCACACTGCCATTTATGCAGACACACAGAAAGGTGGAAGTTGGAAGGGACCTCCAGATATGCTCTAGACCAACCCCCGCCCTGCTAAAGCAGGTTCACCTAGACCTGGTTAAACAGGAATGCATCCAGGTAGGTTTTGAAAGTGTCCAGAGAAGGGGACTCCACTACCTCTCTGGGCAGCCTGGCCCAGTGGTCCATCACTGTCAAAGTAAAGAAGTTTCTCCTTACATTCAAGTGAAACCTCCTGTGTTCTGGTCTGTACCTGTTGCCTCTTGTCCTATCATTGGGTACCACTGAAAAGAGTCCATCCCCATGCTCATGACCTCCACCCTTTAGATATTTGTATGCATTGATAAGATCTCCTCTCAATTCTCATTTCCAGGCTAAAGAGCCTCTAGTCTCTCAGCCTCTCCTAATCATGTTTGTGGCCTTCTGTTGATTCTCTCCAGTAGTTCCCTGTCACTCTTGAACTGGGAAGCCCAAAACTGAACACAGTACTGCAGGTTTTGCCTCACCAGGGCAGAGCAGAGCAGAGCAGAGAGGGAGGAGAACTTCCCTCGGTCTGTTGGCCAGACTCTTCTTAATGCACCCCAGAATGGCCTTCTTGGGCACAAGGGCATATTGCTGGCTCCTGGTGAGCTTGTCCACCAGCACTCCCAAATCCTTCTCTGCATTATTAATTTATAAGGATGTAATGAGAAGCCTCTAGGATTTGGAGACCAAGACTACAAGACTGCGTTCACATTACGAAGATTGGTGATGGTGTTTCTTGTTCCCTGGTGGCTCAAAATCAAACTCTTGCTATTTTCAATAACAAAATAGTATCAGAAGCATTCTAGATACAAACAGAGAAATTCTCAAGTCTGAGATTAAACATTGCCATAGTTGATTACACTGAAGGCAGTGGTCAGAATCAAAGCAACTGAATGAAAAGGCTGCTTTCTGCTCGAGGGCATCATTGTTTGTACTGAATATATAGCTCTTAAGGTGCTCCCAATATCTTAGCCTTGGAGTCAAAGCAATTAAGGCAGTTCTAGGTGGCACTGAGGCTTTTCTGGGCTTTGTTTTTTTTCAATACAAGGTGTTGAAAGCTCTGCAGTGTCATCATCTACACACACAGAAAAGTCTTTCTTTCCGGAAGGTTTAGAATTAATTTTTTATATCCATTTTTTATGATATTGTTAATGTTAACATGCTGACATTTATATTTGGACTTGCAGAGTCATCATCTGGTACACTTTATGGATTCTTGTCTTTAGAGAAACCAGAAGATGCAAGATTGCTGATAAATTCTGTTTTCATAGCAATAATGTGCTGATTATACAAGCAATAGCCTCTATAAGTGAACAGGAGGATAGTATCTATTGATATTTAATAGATTCAGACTGGAATTTAGGAAGAAGTTCTTCACCATGAGGAACTCTGGAACAGGTTGCCCAGGGAGATGGTGAAAGCCCCATCCCTGGAGGTTTTTATGGACAGGCTGGATGTGGCTCTGAGCAATCTGATCAGGTGGCAATTACAGAGATGTGGTGGGACAGCTCACATGGCTGGAATGTGGTCATGGATGGCTACTTTCTTCTCAGGAAAGACAGGTCAACAAAGTGAGGTGGTGGAGTTGCTATTTACATGAGGGAGCAACTAGAATGAATTATGTCCAGGGGTGGATGAGGGGAATGGTGAGGGCTTGTGGGTGCGAATTAAGGGGCAGGCTAGCATGGGAGTGGAACATCTTCCTTAGAAGGAGAGACTCAGGCAGCTGGGGCTCTTTAGCCTGGAGAGGAGGAGCCTGAGAGGTGACCTCATTGCTGTTGATAAAGATGTGCAGGGGGAGTGCCCAGAGGCTGGAGCCAGGCTCTGCTGGGTGATGCCCAATGACAGCACAAGGGCCAATGGTGGAAGCTGAGGCATAGGAAGTTCCATGGAAACATGAGGGTGACAGAACATTGGAACAGGCTGCCCAGGGGGGTTGTGGAGTCTCCCTCTCTGGAGATATTCAAGACCTGCCTGGATGTGTTCCTGTGTGATCTCCTCTAGGTGCTCCTGCTCTGGCAGTGGGGGGTTGGACAGGATGAGCTTTCGAGGTCCCTTCCAGCCCCTAACATTCTGTGATTCTGTGAAAAGGACCTTGGACTCAGAGGCACCAGAGACAAAAAGTTCAGCTCCTCACAAGCCTCACCATAGCTGCAACTGCCACAGATGCAAAACAGGAAAAGATAGGTGGCAGATACAGGGAGGGGCCACAAAGAAAATCACCGTTGTTGCACCCTCGACCCAGAAAGCTCTGAAAAACTTACATGTTCCTCCTACCAAAACCCTGAAGAAGGCAGACAAGACTGATACTGTCTCCTACCATGCAAGAATCCCATAATAAAGTAGGCTCTGTAATTTTTTAAAATGGAAAGATTCAATCTGCTTCTATAATAAGAAATGCATTCAAACAGTCTCTCCAGCAACACGAAATCTCCATTCCAACAGTGTTGCATTTTTGGATCTTCTTTTTGTCAGAGAAATATGTCTGGGTTTGTTGTGGGCATTGTATTAGGAGATAACCAAATTCACAAGCTTCCTCCAAGAAAACCTCTTGAAGCTATGAAGTGGCAAATCATGTTTCTACCTAGATACTTGAGTGTTTGCAACAATCTCACAGGCAGACTCAAGTTATGTATTCCAAAATGTCAGCGAAATTAGTGCTGCTACAGTTTGCTTTGGTTTTAAATATTTCAGACGTTTCAAAACCAGGAACTGTTCTATTCTGCCTAAGGCAACATTAGCATAAGCTTGCCTCCTCAGCAAAAATGTCCCCCTTCCCTGGTTGCAAGTGCTGTGACATTTAATTGATGCTGTTTAAATGTAAGTACTTAGCTGGTGTACTTAGCAGCACTGCTCTGCTTTCAGTGAAGCAACACCAGCTTACATCTGATGATTTAGACTGTAAGAGTTGGGATTGTTCAGTCTAGAGAAGAGAAGGCTCCCAGGAGACCTTATTGTGACCTTCCAGTATCTTAAGGAACCCTACAAGAAAGCTGGTGAGGGACTTTTTAGGGTGTCAGATAGTGATAGAATTAGGGGGAATGGAGCAAAATTAGAAATGGGTAGATTCAGATTGGATGTTGGGCAGAAATTCTTCCCCATGAGGGTGGTGAGACACTGGAACAGGTTGCCCAGGGAGGTGGTGGAAGCCTCATCCCTGGAGGTTTTTGCAGCCAGGTTGGATGTGGCTGTGAGCAACCTGCTGTAGTGTGAGGTGTCCCTGCCCATGGCAGGGGAGTTGAAACTAGATGATTCTTGAGGTCCCTTCCAGCCTTTACAATTCCGTGATTCTATGATGCTAGACTTTGATGGAAGAAGTTAAGTCCTTCAGGGAAGCATTACACACAGGCATGAAATGTTGTGGATAAGTTGTGTGGTTCTGCACTTCTGCATTTGAAAATATCATGGGAAATGAACATGCTTAGCATACCCACCACAGCTGCAGTAAGTTATATCAGTTGGTAAAAAAAAAGTTAGTATACCTCCTACAATGTGCTCTAACTTTAAATGTATATTTATATTCCTAAAACAGAAATGCAAATTTTATCAGGGAGCTTGTAATGTGCTTTCATATGCCAAAGGCCATTAATATTAAATATTTTACTGTTTGTTGTCAGGAGCCAGCAAAACGTAGGCACTTTTCCTCCCTTTCTCCCTCTTTTTCCTCATCTTACATCTCCTGTCAACCAAGGAGTCATTACATGCATGTTTTTGTTATGCACAATTCAGTCTGCACATGTATCTATACATTCAAAATGTTTGGGTCACCTATTTCAGCAAACCAGATTTTCAAGGCATTGCTTGATTGCTGTGACTTTTAGTCAGAGAGAAGGATCCAATTAGGTTTTAATTCATGACTCTTACAGTGAAGAAGTTCCTTCTCATGTCGAGGTGAAACCTCCTGTGCTGTAGTTTATATCCACTGCCCCTTGTCCTATCACAGGGTGCAACTGAGCAGAGCCTGTCCCCTCCCTCCTGAGCCCCAGCCCTCAGACATTTATAGACATTTATTAAGTCCCTTCTCAATCTTCTCTTCTTCAGACTAACCAGCCCCAGGTGTCTCAGCCTCTCCTCATAGAGCAGTGCTCCAGTCCCTTCAGCATCCTGATAGCTCTCTGTTGGACTCTCTCCAGCAGATCCCTGTCACTCCTGTACTGGGGAGCCCAGAACTGGATGCAATATTCCAGGTGAGGTCTCACCAGGGCAGAGTAGAGGGAAAGAGAACCTCCCTGGATCTGCTGGACACACTCCTCTGAATGCACCCCAGGACCCCATTGGCCTTCTTGGCCACCAGGGCACATTGCTGTCCCATGCAGAACTTGTTGTCCACCAGCACTCCCAGGTCCTTCTCCACAGGGCTGCTCTCCAGCAGATCACCTCCCAACCTGTCCTGCTGCAGTTTATTCTTCCTTCCCAGCTGCAGGACTCTGCACTTATCCTTACTGAACCTCATTAGTTTCCTCTTTGCCCAGCTCTCAGTCTGTCCAAGTCTCACTGAATGGCTTCACAGCCTTCAGGTGTCTCAGCCAAGCCTCCCAGTTTGGTGTCATCAGCAAACTTGCTGAGCAATCACTCTGTCCCCTCATCAATGTCATTGATGAAGATTACATTCCATGAATTAATGTGAGCTGTGAGCTTTAAGATGCTGATAACTGAAGATACCTCACCTCCAAAACAGGACGTGTTTGGATTGTTTCTAAATCTGGCAGCATTCCACATACAGCTTGAAATTTCTGGATTTGTATTCCCAGTGCTTCTGAGTTTCTTAACATCTTCGGTTCTAGTGAGAATGTGCTAAAATGTAATTTCTTGTAAATCTCCCCTGTCATATGCAAACACTGTAAGATCTTCAAAGGAATTATGGTGGGGTTTTTAATAATAATAACCAAATACTCACTTTGCCTTGATTGTCAGTGTAAAGCCCTGTGTGCAAGACAAAAAGGAGAGAAAGCATCCCCCACAATAATTGAAATATCTTTGCCTATCAGCAGGGTAAAAATCACTAATAAGAGAAGGCACGGGGCCAGGGTCTGCCATCAGTGATTCCACTGACATCAGGGACACAAGTAGGTGGAGCCCAATAATGGTCACCATAAGTAAGGGTCTGGATTGTGATGAGTAAGCACTCAGCACTTTGTGAGAACTTGTAAATCAGAATTTTTGAATGGAAAATGGCAGCTTAGTGGAAGAGAAGACGACTGTCTTCCCCTGCCTGGGATCTCCCTCTCTGGAGACTTTCCAAATCCACCCAGATGCATTCCTGTGCAGACTACCCTGGGTGATCCTGCTCTGGCAGGGGGGTTGGACTGGATGATCTCTTGAGGTCCCTTCCAACCTCTAATGTACTGTGATACTATGATCTTGCTCTTGTGAAGGACAGTTTCTTGTTCTCCACAGAGTTCTAAAGGAGAGTGAATTGTGCACCTGTATTTCACTGGACTTCAGTTGTGGTAGTATAGCTGTATTAGCTGCAGTAAATCCCTTCATTTTCAAATGTGGCTGCTTGGGCATTTCTGTGAATCAGAACTTCTATCTGTTTTCTGAACCACACATTTGAGAAGGATAAGCAGTATCTGATGTATTAATGCTAAGAACTTGCTATTCTCTGTATTAACAAGTGTTGGGTTTGATTTATGGGTTCAGGTGTGTACATTTCTATGCATATGCACTTATTTAGTTGTGAGAGAGTAACTGCTGTTGGCTTTCCTTGGAGTCCAAAGGAAAGTCCCATGGCCCTGGGCAACCTGATCTAGTTGGGGATGTCCCTGCTGACTGTGGGGAGGTCAGACTGGATGAGCTTTGGAGGTCCCTTACAACCCAGACCATTCTATGATTCTATCATATACAATTCCCAGGGAAAACTACCAGTAAAAGTTATCTGGAAGACATTTTGTCAAACTGGGGGAACAGTGACAGCTAGGCACACATAGCCTAGACTATAGCCTGGTGAGACCTCACCTGGAGTATCACATCCAGTTTTGGGCTCCCCAGTACAGGAGGGACAGGGATCTACTGGAGAGAGTCCAACAGAGGGCTACCAGGATGACTAAGGGACTGGAGCACTGCCTTGTGAGGAGAGGCTGAGAGCCCTGAGGCTGTTTAGTCTGGAGAGGAGAAGACTGAGAAGGGATGTGATCAATGTCTATAGATATCTCAGTGCTGGTCGTCGAGAGGGAGGGGACAGGCTCTGCTCAGTTGCACCCTGTGATAGGACAAGGGGCAATGGGTAGAAACTCCAGCATAGGAGGTTCCACCTCAACATGAGGAGGAACTTCTTCATGGTGAGGGTCCCAGAGCACTGAAACAGGCTGCCCAGAGAGGTTGTGGAGTCTCGTTCTCTGGAGGCTTTCAAGCCCTGTCTGGATGCATTCCTGTGCGACCTGCAGTAGATCCTGTGGTCCTGCTCTGGCAGGGGGGTTGGACTTGATCTCCAGAAGTCCCTTCCAACCCCTCACATTGTGTGATCCTGTGATAGCATCTTGTGTAAGCTCTGCCAAAGAGGTATGGTCTGATAATAATGGCAAGAGAGAGAAAAGGAGTTGCTTAGTATTTAGGTTTGACTGCTTTTAGGTGAGCATAGCAGTGCCTGTCATTCAAAACTCCTGGCAATCAGGTCTGGCAGAGGTCCTCTCTTCAGTGTATCTCTGGTAACATGCAGAAAACTGAACCTGCAAGTTGTAATGCAGAGAGAACAGACTGCCCTGTTCTTTAGCTTCCCCTGCAGACTACACTTCTCTGGGAGAGACTGATCCCTATTAAATGGTTTTGCCATTCACCTCCAACCAGCTCTGCTCTGTTAACTAGGCTTGAGTGGGAATTGTTGCAGAACAACAAGCCCCAGCTTGCAGCTCTGCCCTCTTCCAGCTGCCTTTCATTGCCCTCATTTCACAGCAGGCCATGCTGGTCACACCTCTACCCCTATGCTAAGGTCTCAGAAGATGGAAAGCATGGCTTTGTTAGCCTCTCTCCCCTGGGCTACTGTCCCAGGTAGGGCTGTCTCCATGGCTTGGCAATGCAGGGAAGAAATTGACCTCAAGACTTGGCAGTGACAGCTGCTTCATTTCCAAAACAGAGACTCACTGGCTTGCTGCTCTGTGTCTGGGAAATGATTACTTTGGGAGTCATTGCACAATTCAGGTGTTCCCTCAGTTTTCACCTGAGACTGAAGGGGTTGGGATTGGCTGAGGACAGATATCATGGTGGTAGCCAAGAACTTCAAGAAATCCACACACATGATTTAAATTTAGTTGTGAACAGTTGTGTTGGTTCACTTGACTCACCTGTTTGCTGTTCTCCGTGGTCATAGTTTAAGGAAGGCTTATTTGAAATCCAAGTGGGTTTGGATTTCAAAGGGGATAGGCATGACAGTTCTCACAAGAGAAATGATAAAAGTTAAGCTGTAGCCAGAGCACACTTTGAAAAAAGTAAGTGGCCTCCAGCCATTCCTTCTAAGGTTTCAAGCCAGCACAGAGAAGAAACTGAGGGCTTGCAAGGCAGCGCCTGGCTGTTCATCCCTTCAAATGTCAGAGAAAGCAGGAAGCTGAGAGGTGTTGTGGCTGGCATCACCCAGATGGGCTCAGTGGGACTAGACTTCTTTGTACATCTCCTACTTGCAGTGCCTGGCTCCAAGTCTGTGCTTGTTGCTGGAAGCATTTTCCACAGATCATAAATAACAGCTACGTGGCTGGCTGTGGATTTCTGTGTGTTCTCTTCCCCATCCATCCAAACTACTTAACCTTGACATGCAAAGCTAATGGGGAGTGGAGCTCGTTACTCCTTCATTTCAAAGAATGCCCTTTGAAGGCTGATTGAGGCTGGGTTGTAAATTCCATAATCATATAATGAACTACAACAGCTCCAGTTCTTAAGGAAAAAAAAGAAACCAAACCAACCAAACAGAAAACCAAACCAAAACAACACCACCCCCCCACCCCCCCCCCCCCAAAAAAAAAAAAAAACCTGCACATGGCAGGAAGCTCAGTATTTTAAAATAATCAGACCATGATTATTTTCTCAAAGTGACCTAAAGAGGAACCTATTTTTTTTTTTTTTGTGAGGACCAAAAATGTAAGTATATAAACCACCCTTTCTTACCCCAAACCCCATACTTTGTTGACTGATTTATAATCCTGGTTCACATTTCCCACTGGCACTTGTATTAATTGCTCAAAATAGCTTTTAAAAACTTGTCTGTGGAGGGGTTTGAAAATACCACAGCGTGGTCAAAATATATCAAGGAGAAATGACAGAGAGCAATTGTGAGAGTAAAAAAAAAGTCTGTATCATGATCTAGAAACACAGTAACTTTTGTGTGTCTTTGCACATGCAGTCCTCTCTATCCATACAGACTGGGGGATGAGGTGTTAGAAAGCAACCCTGTGGAAAAGGATTTGGGGGTGCTGCTGGATGAGAAGCTGGCCAGGAGCAGGCAGTGTGAGCTTGCAGCACAGAAGGCAAATCCCAGCCTGGGCTGCATCCAAATCAGCATTGCCAGCAGAGCCAGAGAGGTGATTCTGCCACTTTGCTCTGCCCTGCTGAGACCTCAGCTGCAGTGCTGTGTGCAGGTCTGGAGCCCTCAGTACAGGAAGGACATGGACCTGATGGAGAGGGTCCAGAGGAGGGCCATGAAACTGATCAGGGGGTTGGAGCAGCTCTGCTACAAGGACAGACTGAGGGAGCTGGGGGTGTTCAACCTGGAAAAGGGAAGACTCCAGGGAGACCTAATAGGAGTCTGCCAGTACCTGAAAGGGGCTACAGGAAGGCTGCAGAGAGACTGTTTGCAAAGGCCTGCAGTGACAAGATGAGGGACAATGGCTTCAAACTAGAGCAGAGCAGATTGAGATTGGATGTTAGGAACAAGTTCTTTCCTATGAGGGTAGTGGAATACTGGAACAGGTTGTTCAGGGAGGTGGTTGAGGCTCCTTCCCTGGAGATATTCAAGGTGAGGCTGGATGAGGCCCTGGGCAACCTGATCTAGTTGGGGATGTCCCTGCTGACAGGGGGGAGGTCAGACTGGATGAGCTTTGGAGGTCCCTTCCAGCCTGGACCATTCTATGATTCTAGATTAATGAGTTGTAAAAACAGGGATAATGGAGAAGGGAATGCAGGAAGTCTAGAAAATAAGCTTTCCCATTAAGTGAAATTGCAGTTGGCAGAGGGGCTTTCCCCCACCCCATCATTGTAAAACTTGAAGTCATACTGGAAGCCTACAGTAAAACAGAAGAAATTGTAGCCAGGATGTTTATAAGGTTTGAACTTTAATAAAAAACCAGAAAGCCTGAGCAGGAGAGAGAAGAAATATAATAATGTTTTGAATTTGAATAACATATTGGCTAATAGCAATGGAAAGAAACATCAATTCAGAGGGAAGGAAAGTGGCCAAAATTGCATTATGGAATATGCATCATAGAGTAGCTAGAGAGCAAAATCTGTAGGGAAGCAGCAATAACAACAACAAAAGACTGGACACCTTACAAAGACTGAACAAATTATCTATTCCTACAGTTCTTCTACCAACAAAATGTAATTTATATCTTCCAGAACAGAAGAAGTAACTGTGTGGAAACCGAGACATTTAAGAAGAGTTTTAAATATGACTTCCACTTTATCATCAGCCTTAACTGCATCCATACAATGATGCTAACTTGTACTATGCTTCCCTACCTGGAAGATCATCGATCATGTCAAAGAAAGGTGTCAGGCTGGTATGAGACTACCTTTAACAAAAAAGTATTCCAGTTACCTCTTTCTTATTTTTCCCCTCAGAAGCTGTTCTCCAGCTTGGCAAAGTTTTGAGAAGCTAAGTGACCAATAGATACCTGGTTATTCTCTTTCTTTTCATAAATAACGGCTCTTCTGGAGCCCTCAATATAGGAAGGACATGGACCTGATGGAGCAGGTCCAGAGGAGGGCCACAACAATGATCAGGGGGTTGGAGCAGCTCTGTTACAAGGACAGGCTGAGGGAGCTGGGGGTGTTCAGCCTGGAGAAGAGGAGGCTCCAGGGAGACCTAATAGGAGCCTGCTAGGACCTGAAGGGGGCTCCAGGAAGGCTGCAGAGAGACTGTTTGCAAAGGGCTGCAGGGACAGGACGAGGGCCAATGGCTTCAAACTAGAGCAGAGCAGATTGAGATTGGCTATCAGAAAGAAGTTCTTCACTATGAGTGTGGTGGAACAGTGGAACAGGTTGCCCAAGGAGGTGGTTGAGGCTCCTTCCCTGGAGATATTCAAGGTGAGGCTCGACAGGGTTCTGGGCAACCTGATCTAACTGGGGTTGGAGTGGATGACCTTCAGAGGTCCCTTCCAACCCAGACCATTCTATGACTCTCTTGCTATTTAAGTAAGGCATTAGTATCCCAGTTTTGGCAGGACTTCCCAATTCAGAATCAGCTTGAATCATCCTCACTAGCCCATGGCACTGTCATTTCAGACAACTGAGGTGACAAGTTTAGGTCTGGGATGGGGGTTCATTCATACCTGCACTGTCTTTAATTTCTATTTTAACTCTCACTACATCAGATCCTAGGTTTTAGCCTATGTCTGAGTGATGTTTTGGTGGTACTTTTAATCTACTTGGTTGCTCTAGATTTCAGCTTCCATTTTCATAATTCTCACTAAAACTTTCAGCATTTTGTCCCTAAACACACAGCTTGCTTTTGTCAACCAGTTCTTTCTTTTTCTTTTTTCCCCATTCTCATCTGTAGATTTCTCTGCTGACTTCCAGTGTCTTACTTGATGTAATTATTCATCCGCTTATGTGTGGAGCCTTTCCCTGAAAGTTTGTTTCCTCCTTTTAGCAACAACCTCTAGCTGGTTTTATACCTTCCACACTGTTCATTTTCATGGTAAAATCACAAATTAGTTCCCTCAAATTAAAGTTCAATATTTCCAAGTCCAAGTTGGCAAAAGGAATTGAAAGGTTTTTGCTGCAACTTTCAAAATGTAAATCAGACTGAAGTCAACAAACAAAGATTTTTAGGTTTTGTTTTTTTGTTTTTGTTTTTTTTTTTTTATCCACGCCCTGGAACTCACCTTTTTATTCCAGGCATTTTATTTGAGGCCTTTTACTCACAAGCTTCTTAACCTGCATAAAAAAATAATTGTTCATATAGATAGCTCATGAACATTTTAACCCAAAAATAATTCTCAAAAACAGTCTTCCAGTGGATACAGCAGAACCTCAGGCAAGCTTCTTTGCAAGGAGTTACATTGAGCCAGTTGGTTACTAAGGGAATCTAACCAGGAGAGTGTCTCTGTTCCCAAGGCACCCAGAGGTTCAGAGCTATCCACGTAGGGCTGTCTGTCCACAGGAGTGAATTAAACAGAGCCAGGTAATGCTTTCAACTGTTGGATCTGGATTATCTGGATTATTATATTCTTAGAGCCATCTCCAGCATGAGTCTGGACTATCCTCAATAGGCAGTTTTTATGAAGCTACACTGTAATGTTACTAATGCAATGAGTAATATAATAATAATGTTAGTAAGATAAATGTTGTGCACACTGAGAGTTTTCTCAGGTCTTCTCCAGGCCCTTTATAACAATAAGACAATTTTGTCAGACAGTTTTTAAGCATCTAAAATGGTGCACTGTTATATGCTGGGCAGTGACTGGCTTGAGAGCAGCCCTGAAGAAAAGGACTTGGGGGTGCTGGGGGATGAGAAGCTCAACAGGAGCCAGCAGTGAGCACTTGCAGCCCAGAGAGCCAAGCAGAGCCTGGGCTGCAGCAAGAGAAGTGTGGCCAGCAGGGCCAGGGAGGGGATTCTCCCCCTCTGCTCCACTCTGCTGAGACCCCACCTGGGGAGCCCCTATTACAAGAAGGATCTGGAGGTGCTGGAACGTGTCCAGAGAAGGGCCATGAGGATGAGCAGAGGGCTGGAGCTGCTCTGCTATGGAGACAGACTGAGAGAATTGGGGCTGTTCAGTGTAGAGAAGAGAAGGCTCTGAGGAGACCTTCTTCTGGCCTTCCAGTATCTGAAGGGGGCTACAAGATAGCTGGGAAGGGACTTTTTAGTATGTCAGGTAGTGACAGGACTGGGGGAAAAGGAGCAAAACTAGAAGTAGGTAGATTCAGATTGGGTGTTAGGAAGAAATTCTTCCCCATGAGGGTGGTGAGACACTGGCACAGGTTGCCCAGGGAGGTGGTAGAAGCCTCATCCCTGGAGGTTTTTAAGGCCGGGCTGGATGTGGCTCTGAGCAACCTGCTGTAGTGTGAGGTGTCCCTGCCCATGGCAGGGGGGTTGGAACTAAATGGTCCTTGAGGCCCCTTCCAGCCTTGACAATTCAATGATTCTATGTGCTGTTTTTCACCAGAGTGCCTCTCAGTTACTAAACTGGGTGCAGAATTTCATCTGCATGTGCATTGAAGATGACTACTCAGTTCATTTCAAAAGAGAGCTAGAGAGCTGGGAAGAGAGCCCATCAGTCAGGGAACTGAGGAACAAACTGCAGAAGCAAGTTACACGGCCAGGCTGCTGTAGCCACAGAGCTTTCAGGCCTGGTGCCCAGCCTCTTGCCTGCCTGGTGATGTTGAACTTTGCTGGCATAAGAACCTTAATTAATGAGAAACCTGTTTAGGAAAAGTATCATGTAATTGACCAGAAACTAGGGCAAGCAAGTTTTCTGTTTGTGCTTTCCCTTTTGGTTGCTTAGGAGGTTCCAGCCTGTGGAGTAAACATGGCAGTGAGTGTGGAAATGCTGTAGAGCTTAGATCTGCTGTGCCATGCTGGTGCCCTGGTGCGCTCGGTTCAGACGGTGCCTGGCAGCAAAGCTCATCAGCTCGCTCACAGTAGCCTCAACAAGGTGTTATCTTCTTTTTGCTAAAAGCACCTGGGAACTCTCTGGAACGACAGCAGCATGCATAATGCTTGTGCAAACAATCCAGCTGCTGCACAAGTGTGTAGCACCAGGTGCATGACCAATCTTGTTGACTCAAAGGGCACTTCTCATGCGTTTGCAATAAGGCACATTCCGGTGCCTGTGGCTGAAGGCAGCCAGAAGCCTACTCCTGTGCTCACACCATGTTACTTCTGGCTTTGATGCCTACAGTGACTTCCAGAGGAAGAGTTTGCAAACACTGGGCTGAGATCAAATATGTTGATTTATGCAGCCTCACCCTGTTGTCATTTCCTTTCACATCAGTGGGGCCACTTGCAAAGCAATGCTACTTGACGTGAGTCTGGGTACTGATGTCTGTGTGACAGCACAATCTCAGCCTCCACTGTCCTACCATTACTGCTAATGGAGAGATAATACTGACTGCTTACTAGTTTGTGGGACAATAATCTTCTTCCCAAAGGGATAAACCATGAGACCAAAAGGAGACAAATTATTGACAGTAGAAATAGAGTTCTTAGAGGAAGGAATACTCAGATGTTTCTGAGAACTCCCCCTTCGTTTTTAAGATAACAAACCTCCTATTAGGGAGAAAAATGTCCATCTTGCTGTTGATTTGCTTTTATCCTGCCATCCTTTCAGGGCTGAATTAATAACTTGTTTACCTGTGAAGTCTGGAATCCTCTTTATTAACTACCTTATTTTAGACAAAAAAAGAGAAAAAAAAAAAAAAGAAGTGTAGGTGTCTCAGAGTATAAAATGGTGATTCAGCTTCTAAAAATTGGAGCTACTGGAACAAAACCAACAACAAAACTCCTTTTCTTCACATGGGTGTAGGCATGGCTTTTGAAACCTGCAGATTCCATCCTCAATTTTCAAATTGATTAGAGATGCTTTGTTGCAGATAATAACATCATTTGGAAAGTAATGGTTTACAGGTAATATAGAGAGAATATAGTAGAGTGCTTTGATGTTGTTGCCACTCATGACTATGTGCTGTCTATCCAGAAGAAACACAAAAAAGTCAGAAACTGGTAGCAGTCCAACTGGTGGCCATATTTAACAGAGAAATTAAAAGACCCTAAACAGAAGCTAAGTAAAATAAATTAATGTCTTCCTAAAGTCTATCTTACTAAAATGAGTAAGTTTAGGATAATGGACAGTGATGGAAATCAGACCTATTCATTTAAAAAAACAGAGAACATATTGCCTTCCAGATGGGCAATCCAAAGTGAAAACAAAGGTCACAAACTGAGCTGTGCATGCTAATTAGCTCAAACTTGGTAGCTAAAATATTCTTCCTTCCCTCTTAGTAGAACAACCAACCATCTCAGACTGGCAATTGCAGGCATACCTGGGAAAAAACAAAACAAAACAGACAAAAAAACCCCAAAACAACCCACAACCCTCCACAAAACCCTGCAACAGAATCCTACTAAGAGCTTTGGCCTACAAAGGCATAGAGGAGCTATTAAAAAGTAATCCCTGCTTGTGTAGTCAAATGAGTTTGCCTCAGGTCCTGCTCCACATTGTCAGCTGTGTGCTCAACAGATTTAGGCATTATTCCCTCTTATATTTGCATGTGCAAACATTCTCTTGGGCACATGGACACCTACTTATTCATATCTGTGTCTGTTACCTGTAAGAAATAAGGTTTGTGAAACAAAAGTGATGCCCACAGTGAATACAGGAGGAGAGGGGCAGAAATTGTGAAACAAGTGTTTCCATTAACAACAGGATCACAGAATCATTCAGGTTGGAAAAGACTCTCAGGATCACCAAATCCTGAACCCTACTCTACAAGGTTCACCCCTAAACCATATCCCCAAGCACCACATGCAAAACACCTTTAAACACAGCCAGGTTTGGTGACTCCACCACCTCCTTGGGCAGCACATTCCAATGCCTGATCACTCTTGCTGGAAAAAATTTTTCCTACTGTCCAGTCTAAACCTACCCAGTCAGAGCTTGAAGCCATTCCCTCTTGTTCTATCACTAATTACCTGTGAGAAGAGACCAGCACCAACCTTTCAGGTAGTTGTAGAGACTAATGAGATCTCCCCTCAGCCTCCTCTTTTTCAAACTAACCATCCCCAGCTCCTTCAGTCGCTCTTCATCAGACTTATTCTCCAGGCCCTTCACCACCAACATAACCAGTAAACTGGGAAGAGCATGGAGATGCAGGGAGAGCTTCTTGTGGGAGAGAAAAAGGGTGGTCAAAGGTGTCTTGGTATGCTGCATCTGCCCCAAGCTGCTGCCCACTGACATACAGTGCTGTTGGAAGGTGAAAGCAATGACTTTTGGCCTTCTGAAAGAAGTTTGGCTTGTTAGAAGACAAAGTGAAATACCTGAGTATGACAAAACCAGTGCAAAACCACTGATATATCTGCCATGCTACCGAATCTTCTCCTTACAAGAAAACACTAAAATTTCAACTTCTGTAATTATTAACCAACCTGATTCATAATCATATTGCTCTGATCTAAAAAAAAAAAAAAAAAAAAAAAAAAAAAAAAAAAAAAAAAAAAAGTCTGCATACAAAATGATGGGGAAACTCTTTGGGCAGCTGTGAGATGGAACAGCTAAGAGCCTTTCAACAGCATCATCCCAGCAGTTGTAGAAAACAGTGCAAAATTTAGGCTAAGCAGATAGCTGCTCAGTGGCTCCATTCTGCTTCCCACAGACAACAAAAGTTTCCTGTCTCTTTATGTCACACTGT
This sequence comes from Indicator indicator, assembly GCF_027791375.1. Taxonomy (NCBI): domain Eukaryota; kingdom Metazoa; phylum Chordata; class Aves; order Piciformes; family Indicatoridae; genus Indicator; species Indicator indicator. The sequence continues at coordinate 32,829,863 of NC_072017.1, forward strand.
GCAGGGAATAGGATTGGAGCTCAAATGTGCAATTTTTGGCTCTGTTTTCACAGAATCACAGAATGTTAGGGGCTGGAAGGGACCTTGACAGATCATCCAGTCCAACTCCCCTGCCAGATCAGGATCACCTAGAGCAGGTCACACAGGAACTCATCCAAGCAGGTCTTGAATATCTCCAGAGAGGGAGACTCCACAACCCTCCTGGGCAGCCTGTTCCAGTCTACTGTCACCCTCACAGGGAAAAATTTTTTCCTCCTGTTTCCATGGAACTTCCTATGCCTCAACTTCCACCATTGGCCCTTGTGCTGGCATTGGGCATCACCCAGCAGAGCCTGGCTCCAGCCTCTGGGCACTCACCCTGCACATCTTTATCAACATGAATGAGGTCACCTCTTAGTCTCCTCTTCTCCAAGATAAAGAGCCCTCAGCTCCCTCAGTCTCTCCTCGTAAGGAAGATGTTCCACAGGATCACAGGGTGTTGGGGGTTGGAAGGGACATCCAAAGGTCATTGAGTCCACCCCCTTGCCAGAGAAAGACCATAGAATCTAGCACAGGTCACACAGGAATGCATCCAGATGAGTCTTAAAAGTCTCCAGAGAAGGAGACTTTTTTTTTTTTTTTTTGTGGCTCTCACTGGACTCTTTCAAGTAGTTCCTTGAGATCCTTCTTGAACTGAGGGACCCAGAACTGGACCCAGTATTCCAGATGCAGCCTCAGCAGGATATGTAAATGTGTGGAGCAGGATATGTGATGGCAGCTAGGATTTGACTGCTTACAGACTGTCATTGTGAGGCCTTACTAGAATCACAGAATCAACCAGGTTGAAAAAGACCTCAGAGATCATCAAGTCCAATCTATTACCCAACACCTCCTGACAACTAACCCATGGCTCCAAGTGCCACATCCAATCTTTTTTTTGAACACCTCCAGGAAT